>NC_055999.1:74439084-74798459 GCF_018446385.1 Zingiber officinale
CCATGCTTAGTGTCATGCATCATGATTGCATGCTGTGCGATTGTCGGCTCCACTATGGTTGAGCCCATCGCCAGTTACATGTACTGCACACACCACCACCACCCATGGGTTAGTGGTATATCAGGCAGGTGTGTGGCGGTTATGCTGTTTAGCTCCGTTGGTCAGGTGACTCAGCGTGGTAGCCGGCAATCAGTTCCGCTCTGTTTGGCTCCGTTGGCATTTAGTGTAGCAGCGTGGTAGCCGACAGATGGTGGACTTTTTTTGGCTCCGTTGGTCAAATGACTCAGCGTGGTAGCCGGCAGAGATTTCCTCCCCGTCATTGTGTACCGGGAGTTGAGAGCATTGAGCTCCCCCATTTATGATTTGGGGTCAGAGGACAGGAGTACTCCGACAGCATCCCGTCCACTCGGTCGCTTATCAGGAGCAGTGATGTCAGAGTGCACAGTCACCATATGCATTTATTGCATTTATTGTTTATGATTGCTGCATTTACTTGCTGCATTTATATGGATTCATATGATTGACATGCATACAGGATTATGACTTCCCCGGTCTGACGACCCTATTACCTTTGTACTTTGATCCCGGTTAGTACAGTTATCTCCTGATTTCGTTTCAGTTGTATTTATCCTTCTCGTATTCAGGAGACTGTACGCATGATTAGTGTTGTCTGTTATTTGTTTTATTATGCATAGAGTGTTGGACTCACCCCGCCTCCATTGTTGATATATTTTTAGGTTGAGGCTGTCCGGAGCAGTTCCAGTCGCTGGTCCCCACAGCACGTAGTGCTAGTCCATCTGCTGGTCTTTGAGTTGTTATTTTATTTTAGCTTTTCTCTATCAGACTTTGTTTTAGTCTTGTTTTGGATTTTACATATGGATATTGTATGAAACCCTTCCGTTTGATGGACTTTTGGTATGATTTGGATTTTATTCTACTACATGCCTGCCTGGACAGCAGAAGAGGTGAGTTCGTCGGATTTGAGTAGGGTGGATTTCGAGTCAGAGTACTATTGTTTGTGATTACTATTATTAACTGCGTGGTTGTGACAGCCAGAGGCTGACTATCTATATAAACTGCGTGGTGATTATTTTTATTTATTGTTATAATTCCAGCCGCCTGTGGCTGAGGTATATGTGTTATGTAGAAGTTTCAGATTGTCCGCCGTACAGGGGAGATGCTGCCGAAATTTCTTCGGACAGAGACTCCTCTGGGGCATGACAATTTAGTGGTATCAGAGCTTAAGTTTTTGCGATCGTTGTTTTCGTATTTTAGATATTTGGGATAACATGATACCTATTGATATGGTATCAGAGCGTCAAAGTTTGGCGATACTTGTTTGGTTTCCGTGTGTTGGATTTTCGAGATTTATCTGATACCAATTTATTGGTATCAGAGCAGGGTGTGATACCTGCTTTTAGTATTCTGGATATGTTGTACTAGCCCTAGTTGTGAGACATATTGGTCTAGGCAGTTATTTTGGGTTGCACGGATTTTTCCGTTTGGATTATGTTATGGACTTCCGTTTTGGATTTATATGGATTTTTGGTGTTTGTTTTTCTCGTACGGAATTCCGAGGTCATTTTGGGGACTGCACAGCGACGGAACATCTCCAGACAGCAAATAGGTATGATGTCATTTTGGTAGTTGGTTATACTGGTAGTAATATCTGTAATATAATTTAACAGATATGAGGCGATCTACACATATTGCTGCGAGACGTGGTGCTGGACGACCACGTACGAGGACCGCGGGATCTCTGGATGCACCAGAGATGCCTTCTGTTGATGAGCCTGTCAGTCAGGGACAGACTCAGCCTACTGTGGGTACATCGGGCTCTCAGACCCCGATGGCTCCTTTAGGGGTACCTACCTCAGCTGCACTGACAGTACCTACTTCTACTGTATTTTTGGTACCACCAGGGGTACCATTGGCATACCCGACACCTGCTCCAGTACAGCCTACGGCGTACCCGGCACCACCGCCATCTGGACCCACAGTGTACCCGACACCAGCAGCCCCTGTGCCCCCAGTACATACAGTGTACTCAGCAGCACCTGCATTAGGGATACCGGCTACTCCACATTCGATACCATTGCCTACCGTACATCTAGCTGCAGCCACCTATGTTCACCCTACAGTGCCACCGACAGCATATGCTCCAGTTTACCCAGCAGCATATGCACCAGTACCACCTGTAGCACCAGCTCCAGTGTTTCCACCAGTCCCGACAGCCGTTCCGACACACCTCACTGACTTTGCCGCGGCACGAGCCAGGATTCCAGTGTTGGCAGAATCGATGAAGAGTCGATTCACACTCTTCCGAGGAGACAGAGATCCGAGTGTGGCCTTGTCTTGGATTGAGACTATGGAGCGGACTTTCTTTTATATTGCTTGCTCCGAGTGGGAGAAAGCAGAGCTGGCTGCTTTTCATTTACGGGACGCGGCCGACACCTGGTGGATTACTCAGCGTTCCATCATCGGTGAGCAGAACATCACTTGGGCCAGATTCAGAGAGGCTTTTGAGAGCCGTTTCTTTCCACGAGCTTATCAGATGGCTCGTCGGCAGGATTTCCTGAGTTTGCGACAGAATAATCGGACAGTGACTGAGTATAATGCAGAGTTTGACAGATTGGCCAGATTTTGTCCAGAGCTAGTTGCTGAGGACAGTTCACGTATGCAGCAGTTCATTCAGGGGCTGGATGGACATTTGCAACTAAGACTTGTCGGTCTTGGTATCACATCTTATGCGGAGATGTTGGACAGAGCCCTCATTATTGAGTCAGCTCAGCAGAGAGTTTTTCCGGATAGGAAAAGGAAGCAGCCGAGTCAGACATCTGGACAGATCCAGCAGCCTCAAGCTACACCACAGCGGCGTAGTCGATCGGATCGGTACATCGGGGTATCACGTAAACCTCGAAATCGTGGCGATCTTCTTGAGGCGTTTCCGGTCTTCCAGTGAGCGGAAACAACTCGCCAGCGACATTATTGTTTGGATGTGGGTCGAGATCATGTCACTTGACTGTTCTGGGGCGATCGGTTTGCTTTCATTGCAAACCGCCTGGGCACCAGAGCCGAGATTGTCTGCGAAGACTCGGCATATGACTTAGGAGTCTGGGACATATAGGCGTCGATTCGGAACTTATCGAGGAGGCGAAGAGCCCAACCTTCACATGGCCAGCAGCTGCAGCGGCGGCATTTGGCATGCTTAGGCAGAGTACTCGGTGCTTCTATAGCACCCGAGTTACGTGCAGGACTTTATTATCCGGCGGCGATGATCGGATCTCGGCCTTTAGGCGATGCAGACTCGGTCGGCCGGTACCAGTATCGATCGTCGTCCTCTCGGTCTTCTCGCGCGATATCGGCCTTTGCCTCGATGGCGAGCTTACCGCGGCCGTGGCTACCTCCTCCTCGCCTGAGGCGGGCGTGTTCATGCGATGACCAGAGAGGATGCGCAGGGAGCCGATGGATCAGTTTTCCGCGGTATGATTTCTATTTATGTCTTATCTACAGATATACTGATAGATACTGGTAGCTCGCATTCATTTATATCTCGCACTTTTATGCGGGAGGTTGGTAGATTTCCCACTTTCAGGCCCCAGCGATTGACCGTCTCCCTACCGTCCGGTGATTCATTGAATGTCACCCAGGAGGTCAGAGGTTGCCCGTTAGATTTTGGCAACCTAATACTTACAGTGGATCTTTTAGTATTAGAAATGGTCGATTTTGATATTATTCTTGGCATGAACTGTTTGTCAGCATATCATGCCACAGTTGATTGCCAGACGAGGGTGGTCACATTTCGGCCTCCGAACCAACCCTCGTGGGATTTCACTGGCATCAGAGACGACGGCTTATCGATCATTTCGGCGATACAGGCTCAGAAGTTGCTGTCACATGGTTGTCAGGGTTTTATGTTATCTTTGATCAGTACTGAGGGCAGCAGCAGTTCGCAGCTCTCCGACGTTCCTGTAGTCCGGGAGTACCCAGATGTATTTCCAGAGGAGCTGCCAGGTTTGCCTCCCAGAAGGCAAGTGGAGTTCGCTATTGAGCTGATTCCGGGGACCGCACCGGCATCGAAAGCTCCGTATCGTATGGCACCAAAAGAGTTGAACGAGTTGAAGGTTCAACTCCAGGAGCTTTTAGACAGGGGATTCATTCGCCCTAGTGTTTCTCCATGGGGTTCTCCGGTATTATTTGTCAAGAAAAAGGATGGCACCATGAGGTTATGTATTGATTACAGACAGCTGAATACAGTGACCGTCAGAAATAAATATCCTTTACCACGGATCGAGGATTTATTTGATCAGCTTAGAGGTACATCAGTGTATTCTAAGATTGATCTGCGATTCGGATATCATCAGCTGAGAGTCAGAGACTCAGATATTCAGAAGACAGCTTTCCGTACTCGATACGGTCATTATGAGTTTTTGGTAATGCCATTTGGGCTTACCAATGCTCTAGCGGTGTTTATGGATTTGATGAACTGCATATTTCTGGAGTATCTTGATTAGTTTGTTATCATTTTCATTGATGATATATTGGTCTACTCGCATTCCGAGGAGGAGCATGCACAGCATCTTCGTATAGTCTTGGAGATTCTTAGACGACATCAGCTGTACGCGAAGTTCAGCAAGTGTGCATTCTGGTTATCCTCAGTCGTTTTTCTGGGACACGTGGTTTCTAGTAGAGGTATTTCAGTTGATCCTCAGAAGATCAAGGCTGTCACTGGTTGGGAGCAGCCGAAGTCAGTTCAGGAGATCCACAGTTTTCTGGGATTGGCCAGATATTACCGACGTTTTGTCGAGGGTTTTTCGCGTATTGCTATGCCGCTGACACGTCTTACCAGGAAAGGCGTGAAGTTCACGTGGTCAGGAGCCTACGGAGCTGGAGCGGAGATTAGTGTCGGCTCCGGTTTTGGTCTTCTGGAGAGAATGGATTTGTACTCTACACCGAGGCTTCTCTCAGGGTTTGGGTGTTGTTACGAGCACGGCAGAGTAGTCTCTTATGCTTCCCGTCGGTGAAGGAGCATGAGAAGAACTACCGATTCATGACTTGGAGTTAGCTGCCATCATTTTTGCTCGAAGCTTTGGCGACATCATTTATACGGTATCACATTTGAGATTCTCACCGATCATAAGAGTCTCAAATATATTTTCACTCGAAGGAGCTTAATCTCCGACGGAGGAGATTGATGGAGTTCTGAAGGACTACGATTGTACCATTAGCTACCACCGGGAAAGCTAATGTGGTTGCCGATACTTTCGGCAGAAGTCGAGAGGACTTTGGCTTGCCGGACTTGATCCGGACTTGATTCAAAGTTTTCCGAGTTAGACTTGGAGGCGAGGATCTGAGCGGTATTCTTGTTACTATGGTTGCTCGATCGTCGATCGGGACGAAGATCAGAGGCATAGGTGGTGATCGGCATTTGCGTTCATTAGCGATCGGATAGCTTAGGCGTGAGTTTACACGAGACGAGGAGGGTGTAATATACTTCCGAGGCAGATTATGCATACCTCAGTCTCATCTAGTCTTACAGGAGCTACTTCAGGAGGCTCACCATTCTCGATTTGCGATCCATCCAGGCGGGACCCGTATGTATCGAGATTTGAGACGTTCCTATTAGTGGAACGGTATGAAGAAAGACATCGCGGATTTTGTAGCTAGATGTCTTATCTGTCAGCAGGTGAAGGCTGAGCACCAGAGCCCTGCAGGATTACTTCAGGGGATTCCTATTCCTGGGTGGAAGTGGGATCACATCACTATGGACTTTGTGGTGGGTTTGCCGAGGACACGACGAGGCCATGACGCGATTTGGGTAATCGTTGATCGATTAACCAAACCCGCGCATTTCTTAGCGATCCGGAGGACTAATTCCCTGGATCGATTGGCAGATCTGTATTGCCGAGAGATCATCAGACTACATGGTGTTCCGTTGAGTATTATTTCGGATAGAGATCCACGGTTTACGTCTCGTTTCTGACAGAGTCTACAGCAGGCCTTGGGCACACAACTCCGTTTCAGTACAGCCTTCCATCCACAGACAGATGGACAGTCAGAGCGGACCATTCAGACTTTAGAGGATCTGCTGAGGTCATGTGTTATGGATTTCGGAGGCAGTTGGGAGGACCATCTGTCGTTAGTAGAGTTTGCTTACAACAACAGCTTCTATTCGGCTATCCAGATGGCACCGTTTGAAGCGTTGTATGGTAGACCTTGTCGGACACCCGTCCTCTGGGATGAGGTTGGAGAGGCCGAGTTGTTGGGACCTCATAGAGTTCAGCAGGATGCAGAGTTGGTCCGTACTATCAGACGGAGGATGTCAGAGGCGCAGGACCGTCAGAAGAGTTATACTGATCGGAGACGCAGACCACTAGAGTTTTCTGTTGGCGACCATGTATTTCTACGAGTTTCACCCACGAAAGGGGTGAAGAGATTTGGCATCAGAGGTAAGCTAGCTCCGCGGTATATTGGTCCTTTCGAGATCTTGGAGAGGATCGGAGCGGTAGCTTACCGGCTAGCACTACCACCGTCCCTAACAGGCGTCCACGATGTATTCCACGTATCTATGCTGCGGAGATACGTACCTGATCCGACGCATGTGCTGACAGATATTCCAGTTCCAGTTCAGCCTGACATTACATATGAGGAGATTCCGGTACGGATTCTCGACCGGAAAGAGCGTCAGTTGCGGAACAAGACCATTCGGCTGGTTAAAGTCAGATGGCAGCATCATTCAGACGAGGAGGCTACTTGGGAGCTTGAGGATACGATCTGAGCTCGATATCCCCATCTTTTCACTTGAGGTATGTGATTTAGTATACCGTTCAACATTCATACTTTCTATATCTGTCGTAGTACTTGCTGATGGTAGACAATGAAATTTGGGGACCAAATTTTTTTATTAGTGGGGGAGAATGTAAAATACCAAAAATATACGAATATCAATAAGCGAATTTTCAGGAATTTTTGGAAATTTTTCGGAAATTTTTCATAACTCGTATGGATGAGTTAACGGGGATGAAAACGGGGCCGGGGAAAAGCCTGTTTAGGCGACCCATTTAAGCGAGGAAATGTTTATTTTATATTTCCTTTTTCTTTTTCCTTTATTTTTCCTTTTCCTCTCCGTTTCTTTTCCTCTCCCCGTGCGTGCCCTATTTCCCCGAACTCGAGCGATTCCCCTTTCTTCCTCTCTTCTCACTCGGCGCCGATCTCTTCTCATATGTGCCCTAGCTAGCCCCGGCCTTCTTCTCCTCTGCCGTAGCCCTTGCCGTGGAGTTCCTAGCACCGGCCACTGGTGCCCTAGCCACAGCGAACGCCGCCTGGAGAAGCGCCGAGCCGATCTTTTTCCCCTGCTGCCGATCCTCTGCCACCGTCGAACGGAGAGTGCCGGCCACCCTTCCTCTACCCTCAAGCCCGAGCCACATTGCCGAGTTCTGTTTCCTCTCTTCCGACAGAGCATCGTCGTTTCTCTTCACGCCCAACAGCAGCACTCTGTGCTCTGGCATCACCAGCATCTGATCACTAGGCTCTGCCAAGCCCTTAGTCTCACCTTCGGGAACGAGGGGCACTGATTCGGGTAAGACCAGTAGGTGTTGATTGGGGATGTTTAACATAGAGACTAATAGTTTCCTTGCAGTGTCGACAACGGATTTGTGGCAGGAAAATCTTTCGGTTAGCATTGTACAACATTTGCATCTCTTGGTCGTGTGTCCACAAGAGTGACTGAGGATAAGGTAAAGAGTATGCTTGTGATACATTTAATTGAGTTTGTTTGGATAAGTTTGATTCATTATAGAGTTGGTGGTTCAAGTGTAGTTAGGTCAACTTGTGGTTAAGTTAGGAATGGAACCCTAAGCTTTGGATTAGGTATAGTTAACTGTGATTAACTATTTAATTAGGGTTCCTGGAGAAAAATAATTTGGTTTAGCTATTTTGCTTATAATTAAATTTAGCTAAACAATACGGTTTATTACAGGACTTTGATTCGAGATGAGCATCTCGACGTCCGAGTTGGACCGGACTGATCTTATTTTCCTATTGGAGGCGGGTAGTTTGACTTATGTCTTTGATATGCATAATAATATGTTTAACATATAGCAGTGATTGTGTAATCATTTTGTTTCGGTTGGTCACTACATGATAGTTACATGATTGCTTATTTATTTATTCTGCACTGCATATTGTTTACCTGATCATATATGCTTTAGGTAGTGACCCAACCACATGCTATGTTATCTTCTGGATCTAGGGTTTATTTGATGCCCTATCTGATTTGTGTACCTTCTATCTGATACATCTTCCAGTGGTACACACTTTGTATTATTTATATGGTCATTACTATGTTATTCATGAGATTGTCATGCTTAGTGTCATGCATCATGATTGCATGCTGTGCGATTGTCGGCTCCACTATGGTTGAGCTCATCGCCAGTTACATGTACTGCACACACCACCACCACCCATGGGTTAGTGGTATATCAGGCAGGTGTGTGGCGGTTCTGCTGTTTAGCTCCGTTGGTCAGGTGACTCAGCGTGGTAGCCGGCAGTCAGTTCCGCTCTGTTTGGCTCCGTTGGCATTTAGTGTAGCAGCGTGGTAGCCGGCAGATGGTGGACTTTGTTTGGCTCCATTGGTCAGATGACTCAGCGTGGTAGTCGGCAGAGATTTCCTCCCCGTCATTGTGTACCGGGAGTTGAGAGCATTGAGCTCCCCTATTTATGATTTGGGGTCAGAGGACAGGAGTACTCCGACAGCATCCCGTCCACTCGGTCGCTTATCAGGAGAGGTGATGTCAGAGTGCACAGTCACCATATGCATTTATTGTATTTATTGTTTATGATTGCTGCATTTACTTGCTGCATTTATATGGATGCATATGATTGACATGCATACAGGATTATGACTTCCCCGGTCTGACGACCCTGTTACCTTTGTACTTTGATCCCGGTTAGTACAGTTATCTCCTGATTTCGTTTCAGTTGCATTTATCCTTCTCGTATTCAGGAGACTGTACGCATGATTAGTGTTGTCTGTTATTTGTTTTATTATGCATATCAGTTGTACCTGCTGAGTGTTGGACTCACCCCGCCTCCATTGTTGATATATTTTCAGGTTGAGGCTGTCCGGAGCAGTTCCAGTCGCTGGTCCCCACAGCACGTAGTGCTAGTCCATCTGCTGGTCTTTGAGTTGTTATTTTATTTTAGCTTTTCTTTATCAGACTTTGTTTTAGTCTTGTTTTGGATTTTACATATGGATATTGTATAAAACCCTTCCGTTTGATGGACTTTTGGTATGATTTGGATTTTATTCTACTACATGCCTGCCTGGACGGCAGAAGAGGTGAGTTCGTCGGATTTGAGCTTTACGAGTGTAGTTGAGTAGGGTGGATTTCGAGTTAGAGTACTATTGTTTGTGATTACTATTATTAACTGCGTGGTTGTGACAGCCAGAGGCTGAATATCTATATAAACTACGTGGTGATTATTTTTATTTATTGTTATAATTCCAGCCGCCTGTGGCTGAGGTATATGTGTTATGTAGAAGTTTCATATTGTCCGCCGTACAGGAGAGATGCTGCCGAAATTTCTTCGGACAGGGACTCCTCTGGGGCGTGACATAACTTGACTAACCAAGTGAAAGTTGTTGCCCTCTAGGCAATCAGCAAGTAACTAAAGGTTAGACTGTTGGTAAAGGATACTCAGTTTTCAGGTTAAGCATGTTTAATCTTTAGGGCTCTGATACCTCTTAAAGTAAAACTGGATAATTTGAAATCTATTGAACTCGACTCATGCTTGGACTTAAGGAACAACTGACTTTGAATAAATAACCTAAACCAAATTTTTAGCTACTTCACTCCCTCCTTGTCCTAAAATTTAATAAGTATTGTTTAAAATTAAGCTAAGTTTTTTTAACCTAAGCTATAGTTTTCAAAATCCAATACTTGCAAAGAGCTTAGCTATAGTTTTGAAATCTAAATTTGTAAATTCTTGCTTTCCTAAGTAAAGCATAGTTTTGCAAAATTTAACTCATTGCTTTTCAAAAACTTCTCTACGTATAGTTTTACTAACTTTTCAACTTAGTTAAAGACTGTCAAAAGGTTCCACCTTCTAGTGGTTTTATAATTTTAACTAAGTTTCCAAAGGGCTAACCTCATCCTTTAAAATCAACCCTTATTAACTTTTAGATCTGTATTTCACTTAGCTAAAAGGTAAGATAAGAAAATTATAAAATGTTAAGTGTTATCAAAGTCTTGTTATCCCTCTTTAAAAATCGAATGACTATTTTGATTATTTTTTATATATGGCAAAGGGGGAGAGTAGCAAATTCAAATACTCAAATAATTATCAAATTCAAATTCAAAATGAGAGTAGCAACTTCAAATTTAAAATAATGAATAACTAAATATTAAAGGAGGAGCAACAGTTAAGGGGGAGCCTAAACTTGATGCTATGCTTTAAATTCATGGAGTTTTACTTTAGCAAAATATTCATTGATGCTATGCTTGCTTTAAATGTTTTTTGCATCTATTCTTTATTTGATATCTGTTTACTTAACTTTGAATTTGAGTTGTCATAATCAAAAATGGGGAGATTATTGGTGCGGGAAGCATCCAACGATCGAACTCGTGTTTTGATAATGGCAAAGGATTCAAAGTTAAGGTGTTTTGTGATCTAACAAGTCTGCTTGAGTGTTTCAGGAAAGTCCTAGCTGCGGTTAGGCAAAGGGAAACCCCTAGGGGGTGGTAACCCTAGGTCATAGGGGGTGGTAACCCTATGCGGAAAGTCTTGGCAGGTCGATGGCTTCAGGAAAAAGTCCTAGGGGGTGGTAACCCTAGGTAGAAAGTCCTGGTGTCGCGAACCAGGTGAAAGACTGGACTAGCCAGAAAGCGGATGTCCAGCAGAAAGTCCGGAAGCGTCGAGTCCTGAGCAAAAGTCCAGTCGATCTGGAGGATCACACTGGCAACAGGTAAATCTCCTGAGTGGAGTAGGTGAGGACGCGTTCCCCGTAGAGGGAACAGTAGGCGTCGGGTCGACCTAGGGTTTCCGGTGGGAAATCCGAAGTCAGACCCGGACAGTCCGGAGACTGTAATATCATTCCATTTTATATTATTATTTTGTGCTAACTTTGTGCTACAGGGTATTTTTGGATTAACATATCTTACAGGGACCAAAGTGCACAAATGACCTCAGATGAACAGTGTCGAGGTGCCTCCATGGAGCTTGGAGGCGCCTCTGGTGCGAGTCAGAAGAGACCAGCGCAGCACAGTCCCAGGCGCCTTGGAAGAGGCTTAAGGCGCCTTGGACCAGTGGATGGAGGCGCCTCGGGTGGATTAAGGCGCCTTCAGATGGGATAAGCGCAGAATGGTCAGCGCTCATCTGCACGGTGGACTCGGAGCAGTGGAGGCGCCTTGAATGGCTTTCAAGGCGCCTTGGATGCCCTTTATAAGGGGACTTCAAGCAACAGTGAACAATATCAACTCTAAAGTGATTCTTCTGCATTCAACTGCTAACGAACTCATTCCGAAGTGCTGCAACTCGACGCCGACGACCTGGAACTTCAATTTAGCATTTTAGTTGTTGGTATAAAAATTTATTTACGTTCTTTATTTGCTTCTTGTACTTAAACTTGTAAATCTATTCGAGCTTATAGTTGTTGCCCACAGTAAGTGATCAAGGATCGCGGGCCTTCGAGTAGGAGTCGCTATAGGCTCCGAACGAAGTAAATTCTCCGTGTCCTTCTGTGTGTGTTTGCTTTTCATTTTTACTTTCGCTGCTTATTACTCTGTTAGTTTTTGATACGATTTACGATTTCAAAAAGTGAAAGCCACGAGCGCTATTCACCCCCCCCCCCTCTAGCGTATCTCGATCCAACAGAGTCTTGGTCATCTTGCCCAGTAGGCATGACTCGCATGTCTCATATGATTCAAAATCAAATGAGTCAAGAAAACCATCTTTATGGAGTTGGGATAAGCGATTCTCATTTATATGACCTAAGCGACAATGCCAGAGATAGGTTCGGTTCATTTCATTTGGCTTGAACCTTTTGGTACTTATGTTATAGATGGGGTTCTCTAAGTCTAGAATGTAGAGTCCATTCATCAGAGGTGCACTACAATAGAACATATCATTTAAATAAATGGAACAACATTTGTTCTTTATTATAAATGAAAAGTCTTTCTTGTCTAAACAAGAAACTGAAATGATGTTCTTTGTGAGAGCAGACACATAACAACATTCATCTAATTCTAGTACAAGCCCAGAGGGCAGAGATAGAAAGTAAGTTCCTACAGCAACAGCAGTAACCCATGCTCCATTGCCTACTCGTAGGTCCATCTTGTCCTTCATCAATGCCCTGCTATTTCTCAGTGCATGTACATTAATGTAAATGTGAGAAGCATATCCGGTATCTAATACCCATGATGAAGAAATAGAGAGATTAACTTCTATAACATATATACCTGAAGTAGAAATCTCATTCCTCTTCTTCTTAAGATATTCCAGGTATCCTTTGCAGTTCCACTTCCAGTGTCCGGTCTGACCACAGTGGAAGAAGGTAGCATCCTTGGCAACCCCTCCTTTAAGTTTCATTACCTTACCTTTGCCCTTGGCTTGGGAATTTCCCTTACCTTTAGGCTTGCCCTTGCCTTTATGCTTTTGCACCATCAAAATGGAGTTGGGATTTACCTTCTTAAGGTTGAGCTCAGCAGTTCGCAACATGCTTAGCAGCTCAAGCAGTGGCTTATCAATTTTGTTCATTTTGTAATTTATGACAAATTGACTGTAACTTTCTGGCAAGGATTGCAAGATCAAGTCAGTGGCCAGTTCTTGGCCAAGTAGGAATCCCAACCTTTGTAGGTTCTCTATGTACCCAATCATCTTGAGTACATATGGACCTACGGGAGTCCCATCTTGCATCTTGCACTGAAACAGTGCCTTAGAGATCTCGAATCTCTCGTGCCTTACTTGTCCTTGATATAATTGACGAAGATGTTTAACCATATCATAAGCAGTCATCAACTCGTGTTGCTTCTAAAGCTTAGAGTTCATGATTGCGAGCATGAGGCATGACACATCTAATGCATTATCTTGATGCTTCTTATAAGCATCCCGGTCGGCTCGCATGGTAGTAGCAGGAGGTGCCTCCGGAATGGGCTGCTCCAGGACGTACAGTTTTCTTTCTTGTGTGAGAACGATTCTCAGATTCCTATACCAGTCCAGAAAATTAGCTCCATTGAGCTTGTCCTTGTCAAGGACAGAACGTAGGGAGAAAATGTTCGTGTTCGTCGACATGGCAATCTACAACATAAATAAAGCAGAAAGTAAATATCATATTTCACTTATCATTTAATTAGGCCTTTAACTAAATGATGCTCCCACTGAATTATACGGCTTTTGTAGAATCAAGTCATGGATGTGGTCAAACCACACTACTAGATTTATACCAATTAGCTATAATTCTCGCGGGACACGATCCACATCATACTACGCCTTGAGTTAGCTTTGGCTAAATCGCCCAAGACTTAGTATAATCAGTAGATAACTAATTATCAATTACATCTTTATGCAACTCTTATTTATAGGATCAAGATAAATGTGATCTTTATCCTATCTTCCCAACCATTGGAAAATGCCTATAGTTTTACCCGATCCAATTGAGTTAACTAGTTATACTCAATCTAATTGAGTTTGTTTTCACCCAAGCTTTGATAGGCGGGACCAAGATTATCCCTCCACACTCTACCAAGATAATATGAGTTGCTCTGCTTTAGCAGATTCAACAACAACAAATGATTGAGGTAGTGATGGGCATCAAAACTTGGTAGGCATTTTGAGTTGACTTGATTAAGATCTAATCTAATCATGAATGTGTATCATATACGCATTAAGACACTAATTACCCTACATTAGCATGCATCACATACACATAAGCAATCATATATACTGATTAATTAATTTGTGATGAAGTCATGGCCCTACTACGATCTTCTCAAGCCAATGAGAAGATTGGACGGTCAACCTAGGGTCAACGGCTTCTTCAAGCGCCTCCTTTTGACCGTCATGTGTTGACTGCACCCTCTTCGTAACTCCTTCTTGAGTGGACCTTCCACCGCTTCATTTTGTACATTACAAATATGAAACTCGAGTTACATTTGAGTCTAAAATCTATTTACAATAGGAACATAATAAGGGAGGCACGACGCGCAGGTCGCATATCATATACAACACGCACAATACTAAAATGGCGTGCAGGCCATATTATGAATTAAAACACAATTTTAACCAATCACATTGGGGTTTTGGGACATGACTATCACAATATCATATATAATTCTAAATTATGTATTTTACATAAATTTCTATAATTTTACTACTGTTTTATCAATTTTATGAGTCACAACTCCCCGGCGGTCCCGTTTAGCGATTTTCAGGCGCGATCGCGAGACAATGCCCCTTGCGGGGTTAGGGGCAGTGCTCCTTCTCGCGAAATGAATATCGCGAGTGTCCCAAACTGATCTAATAGTGCCTTAAGCCGCTTTCCCAAAACAAAATAATTTTGTTTGGGTGAGACCTTGCCGTTTCGGAAGGTTTTTCTCGGTATTTGAAGCCTACAAGTGTCCAAGCACTTGTTGCTTCGTCTCTACAAGAAAAATACTCGCAAAATCCATAAAAGTAGAAAAATTACAGAAACTTACAGATCTAAAACCTTTTTATAACAACAAATACAAACATGTACAAGCTTCGCACGTGGCTCTGATACCACTGTTAGCAATTCCGAGCCGCAAAAACTACTTTTTACGTTGCGGAAATCTCGAAGCTAGCCACGGATCCGTGCGAAGATAGATAAATAAAATTCATGTACATGTTTGTCTACACTAGATCTACCTTAGATCTACATGAAAAGGAAGTATACCCTTGTAGCGATGCCCTTCTCTTATCCCGCTCGTCCAAATGGTTGCCGGATCTCGTAGAGTGTCAAGTGTACACTCCTCTACACGTATCCACACGGACAAAAGGTGGAGAGAACCACTTAGAGTGTGCTATCACCCTTGAGAGGTCTCGGCAATGGAGGAGAAGGAGAGAAAAGAAGAGAGGAAGAAGAAGAAGCCTTGAATGCACACATCTAATTTGGTCGGCCACTTAATGGAGCATCTTATACCTCTATGTAATACCAAGAGTCATGGCTCTTGGTCTTCCTCATGAGGTGGCACACAATGATGTAGCATTGATGATGTGGGACATCATCATTGCTCGGCCCATGCCAAGTCACAATGAGGTGGCATTTGGTCAAGTCAAACTTGACCCTTCATCTTCCCTCTCAAGTCAAGTCAAACTTGACCTCTTATCTCCCATGGTAGATCAAATCTACCCTTTGATTCAAATCAATTTAATTTAATGAATCTATATTCATTGGTTTAAATTGACTCAATGAATCATAGTCTAAATTAGACTCATTCGACACATGAATCAAATTGAGTCCAACTTAATTAGTCTAATTTGGATTATTCTTAATCCAATTTGGTTCATCACATGAACCTAATCCTCTTGGTCCATCATATGAACCTAATCTCCATCTAACTGCCCTTTGTGTGTGACCCTATAGGTTCTTGTAACGTTGGCAATGCTCCTAAACCTATTTAGAAATATAAGTAATGAGCGGTATCTAGCAACACATCATTACTACCCAAGTTACAACAATGTTGAGATCCAACATCACCATTGTGACTACTAATTGTGGCTCTCACAATATGTGATAATGTCCTTCTATCCTTAACATCTAGATTGATCAATTGAGGCATAGACCGTGTCATCCTCTAATCAATCTATGTCTTGAACTCCAAGTAGACTCACTCTAATCAAATGAGCTCAATATCTCATATTGACTTATTTGGGCATAGACATGCACTTAGTGGTCTCACTCTATCAAGAATCATGATATCACTCCCGTCATATAGGAGGGATAGATCTCATCTATATCACTCACATCCCTCTGCATAATTTGTTACATACCAAGTAGTCGCCTTTATAGTCCACCCATTTACGGGTGACGTTTGACGAAGGCAAAGTATGCAACTCCTTATGTAGGGAACCATGGTGACTTCAAGTCCAAGGACTGATAATCATACTAATAGTCACATGAGAAAGTATATGACACTCATATAACGATCCATGATACTTTCTCATGGCGGGTCATTCAGTATACATTCTCCAATACATACTCATATGTCAACTTGATATCTAATATCCATGACTTATGAGATCAAGTCATCGAGTTGACCTACATGCTAGTCTCATCGCATTAACATTGTCTCTGAATGTTAATACTTGACTAGGAATGATTAAGAGTAGTGTTCTCCATATCATCTCATTATCAATTCAATCAATCGATTGATATAGATAAGAACCTTCTACTCAAGGACGCTATTATACTTAGTTATTTGACACCAATACAAGTAAGTATAATAACCATAAAGAAATGTCTTTATAAATATATAGGAATATGATACATCGAGTCCATACAACAATCATCACATGATTGACTCTAGGGCTCTCACTAGCAACCGAAACCCCCATTTTATATCAAAAACCCAAAAGCAATAATTAATCCTGGAGTTATCATCATATCGTTATATTCCTTGTGAGATGACCCGAGTCATCTTTATACTACCTTAGTATAAAGGGATTTGATAACTTTAATTATAATTTGATAAGTTCTCGTAGTACGAATTTCATGATTTTCTCCAACAAAAGGGCATTGTTTACTAATGTTTTTATCCTTATACACCTCAATAAAATGGTATTGCTAAACATAAGAACTAACATTTGTTAGATATTGTTCAAACTTTATTGCTTAAATTTTGTTCCATCTAAATAATGGGTTGAGACCTTATGTATAATAGTTTATTTAATTAATCACTTGCCTTCACATGTCTTAAACTTTGAATCTTCATATTTTCATCTTTTGCATAAGCATCCTAACTATCTTTCCATGCATACTTTTGAATGTGTTTACTTTGTTCATTTTCCACCTCAAGAATGCCATAAAGTTTCTGCTTAATTTGTTAAATATACTTTTATGGGCTATAGTAATTCACACAAGGGTTATGTTTGCTAAGATCCACATCGTACCGGGTTTTGTATTTCTCATCTTATTGTTTTCTTTAAAAAAAATCAAAATTTCCTTTCTACTTATGTTGAGTCTTCACTAAAGCCATCTATTCTAACTAATTTTTACGAGGAACTTACTACTTTTTATCAATTCAAGCCAGGCTTTGTGTATCAACGATAACAACATCCAACTTTACAACTTTCTGAGATTGACCCAACATCTAAGCTTCAACATGCTTCTTTCACAAACAATCAAATCTCAAATGTCATCCAGGATGCTCTTCCATAATCACTCATCCACCTGATGGGTACATATTTTCTCATACATTTCTTTATACTACACTGTCCACTGTTCCTATTCATTCATGTTATTCAGAGGTGGCTAAACATGATTGTTGGCGCATGGTAATGGAAGAAGAACTTTAAGCACTTGTGGATAATCACACCCAGGATATTGTTCATTGTCTTACAAATGTTAAAGTCATTGATTGTAAATGTGTTAGAACTTTCGAGCCGCAAAAACCACTTTTTGCATTGCGGAAACCCCGAAGTTCTTAGCCACTGGATCCGTGCGAATATAAAAATTTTCATGTACTTAGTTTTTCTACTCTAGATCTACTTTAGATCTACATGTTAAGGAGTATACCTTTGAAGCGAAGCCCTTCATAAATCCCGCTCGTCCAAGGTTCTTCGGATCTCAAGTGTGTTCAAGTGTACACACCTCTAGAAGTATCCACACGAACAAGAGATGGAGAGGAAACCTTAGAGTGTACTAGCACCCTAAGGAGTCTCAGCAAGGATGAGAGGGAGAGAAGAGAGGAAGAGAGGAGGAAGAAGAATGAATCAATTAGCACTCAATTGGACTTATTCCCTCCTCTTAAGTGGTCGGCCACTTCAATGTGAGTTTGTAACCTCCATGGAATATCAAGAGTCAAGGCTCTTGATTTCCCTCATGAGGTGGCATATCATGAAGTTGCCTTGATGATGTGGCACATCATCATTGGCCGGCCCTATGCCAAGTCACAATGACATGGCATTTGGTCAAGTCAAGGTCAAGTCAAACTTGGCTCTTCATCTTCCCTCTCATGTCAACTCAAACTTGACTTAAATTCCCCATGGTTGATCAAATCTAACCATTTGATTCAAACCAATTTAATTTAATGAATCTATATTCATTGAATTAAATCGACTCAATGAATCCAAGTTTAAATTAGACTCATTTGACACATGAATCAAATTGAGTCCAACTCAATTAGTTTATTTTGGATTACTCTCAATCCAACTTGGTTCATCACATGAACCTAATCCTCTTGGTTCATCATATGAACATATTCTGCATCTAATTGCCCTTTGTATGTGACCCTATAGGTTCTTGTAACATTGGAAATGCTCCTAAACCCATTTAGAGGCATAAGTAATGAGCGGTATCTAGCAATACATCATTACTATCCAAGTTACAAGAATGTTGAGATCCAACATCACCTTGTGACTACTAATTGTGACCCTCACAATATATGATAATGTCCTTCTATCCTTAACATCCAGATTGATGAAATGAGGCATAGACCGTGTCATCCTCTAATCAATCTATATCTTGAACTCCAAGTAGACTCACTCTAAACAAATGAGCTCAATATCTCATATTGACTCATTTGGGCATGGACATGCACTTAGTGGTCTCACTCTATCAAGAATCATGATGTCACTCCTATCATATAGGAGGGATAGATCTCATCTACATCACTCACATCCCTCCCTATAATTTGTTACATACCCAGTAATCGCCTTTATAGTCCACCCAGTTACGGGTGACGTTTGACGAAGCCAAAATATGCAACTCCTTATGTAGGGAACCATGGTGACTTCAGGTCCAAGGACTAATAGTCATACTAATAGTCACATGAGAAAGTATATGACACTCATATAACGATCCATGATACTTTCTCATGGCGGGTCATTCAGTATACATTCTCCAATGCATACCCATGTGACAACTTGATATCTCTATATCCATAACTTGTGAGATCAAGTCATCGAGTTGACCTACATGCTAGTCTCGTCGCATTAACATTGCCCTTGAATGTTAATACTTGACTAGGAATGATTAAGAGTAGTGTTCTCTTTATCATCTCACTATCGATTCAACCAATCGATTGATATATATTTGAACCTTCTACTCAAGGACGCTATTATACTTAGTTATTTGACTCTAATACAAGTAAGTATAATAACCATAAAGAAATATCTTTATAAGTATATAGGAATATGATACATCAAGTCCATACAACAATCATCACATGATTGGCTCTAGGGCTCTAACTAACAATCTCCCACTAGCACTAGCGCAAATCAGTGTAGGCTCTAAGGCCCAATGACCTAGTGTGACCATCATGCTTTCTCTGTGCCAAAGCCTTGGTCAAGGGATCTGCAATGTTAGCCTCTGTGGGTACTCTGTAAATCTTCACATCTTCTCTATCGATAATCTCTCGAATGAGATGGAAGCGTTGTAATATGTGTTTGGTCTGCTGGTGTGAGCGAGGTTCCTTAGCCTGTGCAATTGCTCCATTGTTGTCACAATAGAGCTCTATAGGATCAGTTATGCTAGGAACCACCCCAAGCTCAGTAATGAACTTGCGGATCCAAACTGTCTCCTTTACTGCTTCTGATGCAGCAATATACTCGGTCTCTGTTGTAGAATCAGCAACTGTGTCCTGCTTTGAACTCTTCCAGCTCACAACACCACCATTTAAGCAAAATACGAACCCTGACTGCGATCTATAATCATCATGTCAGTTTGGAAGCTGACATCACTGTAACCCTTTACAGTTAGCTCATCATCGCCTCCATATATCAAGAAATATTCTTTAGTCCTTCTCAAGTACTTAAGAATATTCTTGACCGCTATCCAGTGACCTTCATCTGGATCTAACTGGTACCTGCTCATCATGCTCAAAGCATACGAAACATCAGGACGAGTACATAGCATGGCGTACATGATAGATCCTATGGCTGAAGCATAAGGGATCTTATCCATGCGATCTCTCTCCTCTCTAGAAGAGGGGTCTTGAGTCTTCTAAAGACTCACATCATGTGACATTGGCAGAAATTCTTTCTTGGAATTCTGCATGGCAAACCGTAGTAATACCTTGTCAATATATGTACTCTGACTTAGGCCAAGTAATCTCTTAGATCTATCTCTATAGATTTTTATGCCTAGAATACGGACAACTTCACCTAAGTCCTTCATTGAGAAATAATTTCCTAGCCAAGTATTTACAGACTGCAACAAAGGGATGTCATTCCCAATGTGTAGTATGTCATCCACATATAATACAAGGAAGACATCTATGTGCCCAACAACTTTCTTGTAGACACAGGGTTCATCTTCATTCTTGATGAAACCAAACTGTTTGATCGCATCATCGAATCGAAAATTCCAACTCCGAGAAGCTTGCTTTAGTCCATAAATGGACTTATGCAGCTTGTATACTCTGCCAGTATGCTGTGGATCTACAAAACCCTCAGGTTGTATCATGTACACATCCTCGAGCAAGTTTCCATTCAGAAACGCGGTTTTGACATCCATCTGCCAGATCTCATAATCATGGTATGTTGCTATAGCAAGCATGATCCGAATGAACTTAAACATCGCTACTGGAGAAAAGGTTTCATCATAGTCAGTGCCATGAATTTGCTTGAAACCTTTAGCTACCAGACGACCCTTATATATAAGTCCATCCATGTCAGTCTTTCTCTTAAAGACCCACTTACACTCAATGGGTTTGACGCCTTCAGGTGGATCAACCAAAGTCAATACTTGGTTGGTAAACATGGATTCCATCTCGGATCTCATGGCCTCTAGCCATTTCTCAGAATCTGGGCTCATCACAGCTTCCTGATTGGAGGTAGGCTTATTCTCAACGAGCAAAACATCATCATGGTCAGACAAGAGAAATGAGTATCTCTCAGGCTGACGACGTACCCTATCAGACCTGCGAAGAGGTAGGTCTACTTGAACTGATTGTTGTTCCTCAACTCCTTTTGGAACAACATCATCCACAACACTTTGTGGTTCTAGTTCAACATCCATTAAGGCTTCAGTGCTATGGTCCATATCCTGAACTTCTTCAAGATAAAGCATACTCCCACTAGTTTTTCTAGAAGCAAAGTCCCTTTCTAGAAATACCCCAGTCTTAGCCACAACTACCTTGTGTTGACTGGGAATGTAGAAGTAATATCCCTTCATTTCCTTGGATATCCAATACAATATTACTTATCAGATTTGGGTCCCAGTTTGTCCGAGACTTGACGTCGAACGTAAGCCTCACAACCCCAAATCCACATAAAAGACACTTGGGCATCTCTCCCAGTCCATATCTTATATGGTGTCTTTATCACAGTCTTCGATGGAACACGGTTGAGTATGAAGGCTGCTGTGTCTAGAGCATAGCCCCAAAGAGATATAGGAAGATCTGTGTGACTCATCATAGATCGCACCATATCTAATAGGGTACGATTTCTCCTTTCAGATACAACATTCCACTGTGGTGTTCCAGGAGGAGTGAGTTGGGATAGAATCTCACACTCAGCTAGATAGTCACGAAACTCATGGCTAAGGTATTCACCACCTCGATCTGATCGAAGTATCTTAATACTTTTGTCAAGCTGGTTTTGTACTTCATTCTTGAATGCTTTGAACTTTTCAAAGGATTCAGACTTATGTGTCATCAAATACACATAACCTTATCTACTGAAGTCATCAGTAAATGTAATGAAGTACCTATAACCACCTCTGGCAGCGACATTGAAAGGGCCACATACATCACTATGTATAAGTCCTAGCAAGTCAGTCGCTCTCTCGCTGTGTCCACTAAAGGGAGTCTTGGTCATCTTGCCCAGTAGGCATGACTCGCATGTCTCATATGATTCAAAATCAAATGAATCCAGTAAACCATCTTTATGGAGCTGGGATAAGCGTTTGTCATTTATATGACCTAAGCGACAATGCCAGAGATAGGTTTGGTTTATTTCATTTGATTTGAACCTTTTGGTACTTATGTTATAGATGGGGTTCTCTAAGTCTAGAATATATAGTCAGTTCATCAGAGGTGCACTACAATAGAACATATCGTTTAAATAAACGGAATAACATTTGTTCTTCATTATAAACGAAAAACCTTTCTTGTCTAAACAAGAAACTGAAATGATGTTCTTGGTAAGAGCAGGCACATGACAACATTCATCTAATTCTAATACAAGCCTAGAGGGCAGAGATAGATAGTAAGTCCCTACAACAACAGCAATAACCCGTGCTCCATTGCCTACTCGTAGGTCCACCTCGCCCTTTGTCAATGCCCTGCTATTTCTCAGTGCCTGCACATTAGTACAAATGTGAGAAGAACATCCGGTATCTAATACCCATGATGAAGAAATAGAGAGATTAACTTCTATAACATATATACCTGAAGTAGAAGTCTCACTTCTCTTCTTCTTAAGATCTTCTAGGTAAACTTTGCAGTTCCTCTTACAGTGCCCGGTCTGACCGCAGTGGAAGCAGGTAGCATCCTTGGCAACCCCTCCTTTGGGTTTCAGTGCCTTGCATTTTCCCTTGGCTTGGGACTTTCCTTTGCCTTTAGGCTTACCCTTGCCCTTATGCTTTTGTACCATCAAAATAGAGTTGGGCTTTACCTTCTTAAGGTTTAGCTCAACAGTTCTCAACATGCTTAGCAGCTCGGGCAGTGGCTTGTCAATTTCGTTCATGTTGCAATTCATGACAAATTGACTGTAGCTTTCTGGCAAGGATTGCAAGATCAAGTCTGTGGCCAGCTCTTAGCCAAGTGAGAATTCCAACCTCTGTAGGTTTTCTATGTATGCAATCATCTTGAGCACATATGGACCTACGAGAGTCTCATCTTGCATCTTACACTGAAACAGTGCCTTGGAGATCTCGAATGTCTCGTGCCTTGCTTGTCCTTGATATAGTTGATGAAGATGTTCAACCATATCATAAGCTGACATCAACTCATGTTGCTTCTGAAGCTCAGAGTTCATGGTTGCGAGCATGAGGCATGACACATCTAATACGTCATCTTGATTCTTCTTATAAGCATCTCAATCAACTCGCGTGGCAGTGGCAGGAGGTGCCTCGGGAATGGGTTGCTCCAGGACGTACAGTTTTCATTCTTGTGTCAGAACGATTCTCAGATTCCTGTATCAATCCAGGAAATTAGCTCCATTGAGCTTGTCCTTATCAAGGACAGAACACAGAGAGAAGGTGTTCATGTTTGCCAACATGGCAATCTACAACAGAAAAATGCAGAAAATAAATATCATATTCCACTAATCATTTAATTAAGTCTTTAATTAAATGATGCTCCCACTGAATTATAGAATTTTTGTAGAATCAAGTCATGGATGTGGTCAAACCACATTTACTAGATTCTAATCGATTAGCTATAATTCTTGCAGGACAAGATCCACATCATACTACGCCTTGAGTTAGCTTTGGCTAAATCGCCCAAGACTTAGTATGGTCAGTAGATAACTAATTATCAATTACATCTCTATGCAACTCTTGTTTATAGGATCAAAAATCTCATTTACATTAAAACTTGAGTTAGCTTTGGCTAAATCGCCCAAGATTTAGTATAAATGTGATTTTTATCTTATCATCCAACCGTTGGAAAATGTCTATAGTTATACCCGATCCAATTGAGTTAACTAGTTATACTCAATCTAATTGAGTTTGTACTCACCCAAGTCTTGATAGGCGGGACCAAGATTGTCCCTCCGCACTCTACCAAGATAATATGTGTTGGTCTACTTTGACAGATTCAACAGCAACAAATGATCGAGATAGTGATGGGTATCAAGACTTGGTAGGTATTTCGAGTTGACTCGATTAAGATCTAATATAATCGTGGATTGGCATCTTATACGCATCAAGGCACTAATTATCCTACACTAGCATGCATCACATACACACAAGCAATGAATAATTATATTTTGATTAGGTCATGGCCCTACTACAATCTTCTCAAGCCAATGAGAAGATCGGACGGTCAACCTAGGGTCAACAGCTTCTTCAAGCTCCTCCCTTTGACCACCATGTATTGCTCGCACCCTCCTCGTCGTTCCTTCTCGAGTGGACCTTCCACCGCTTCATTTTTGTACATTACAAATATGAAACTCGAGTTACATTCGAGTCTAAAAATCTATTTACAACAGGAAATAAAAATGAGGGAGGTACGACACGCAGGTCGCATAATATATACAACACGCACATTACACAAAATAGCGCGCAGGCCATATTATGAATTACAACACATTTAGTCCAATCAAATTGGGTCTTTGGGCCATGACCATCACAAAATCATACATAATTCTAAATTATATATTTTACATAAATTTTTGTAATTTTACTACTATTTTTACAATTTTATGAGTTAAAATTTTCCGGCGGACCCGTTTAGCGATTTTCGGGCGCGATAGCGGGACAATGCCCCTTGCGGGGTTAGGAGCAGCGGCTCTTCTCGCGAAATAAGTCTCACGAGTGTCCTACTACAATCTTACAGTGCCTTAAGCCGCTATCACAAAACAATTAGGGTG
Organism: Zingiber officinale; assembly: GCF_018446385.1. Lineage (NCBI taxonomy): Eukaryota > Viridiplantae > Streptophyta > Magnoliopsida > Zingiberales > Zingiberaceae > Zingiber > Zingiber officinale. The sequence goes on from NC_055999.1 coordinate 74,463,799, forward strand.
GGACCTTACCGTTTCGGAAAGTTTTTCTCGATAGTCGAAGCCTACAAGTGTCCTAGTACTTATTGCTTCACCTCTACGAGAAAAATACTCATAAAATCTATAAAAAATACTAAAGTTATAGAAACTTACAGATCTGAATTTTTGTCAAAAAAACAAAATAAAATAAGTACATGCTTCGCACGTGGCTCTGATACTACTGTTAGAACTTTCGAGCCGCAAAAATCACTTTTTGCGTTGCGGAAACCCCGAAGTTCTTAGCCACTGGATCCGTGCGAATATAAAAATTTTCATGTACTTAGTTTTTCTACTCTAGATCTACTTTAGATCTACATGTTAAGGAGTATACCTTTGAAGCGAAGCCCTTCATAAATCCCGCTCGTCCAAGGTTCTTCGGATCTCAAGTGTGTTCAAGTGTACACACCTCTAGAAGTATCCACACGAACAAGAGATAGAGAGGAAACCTTAGAGTGTACTAGCACCCTAAGGAGTCTCAGCAAGGATGAGAGGGAGAGAAGAGAGGAAGAGAGGAGGAAGAAGAATAAATCAATTAGCACTCAATTGCACTTATTCCCTCCTCTTAAGTGGTCGGCCACTTCAATGTGAGTTTGTAACCTCCATGGAATATCAAGAGTCAAGGCTCTTGATTTCCCTCATGAGGTGGCATATCATGAAGTTGCCTTGATGATGTGGCACATCATCATTGGCCGGCCCTATGCCAAGTCACAATGACATGGCATTTGGTCAAGTCAATGTCAAGTCAAACTTGGCTCTTCATCTTCCCTCTCATGTCAACTCAAACTTGACTTAAATTCCCCATGGTTGATCAAATCTAACCATTTGATTCAAACCAATTTAATTTAATGAATCTATAGTCATTGAATTAAATCGACTCAATGAATCCAAGTCTAAATTAGACTCATTTGACACATGAATCAAATTGAGTCCAACTCAATTAGTTTATTTTGGATTACTCTTAATTCAACTTGGTTCATCACATGAACCTAATCCTCTTGGTTCATCATATGAACCTATTCTCCATCTAATTGCCTTTGTATGTGACCCTATAGGTTCTTGTAACGTTGGAAATGCTCCTAAACCCATATAGAAGCATAAGTAATGAGAGGTATCTAGCAACACATCATTACTACCCAAGTTACAAGAATGTTGAGATCCAATATCACCTTGTGACTACTAATTGTGACCCTCACAATATATGATAATGTCCTTCTATCCTTGACATCCAGATTGATCAAATGAGGCATAAACCGTGTCATCCTCTAATCAATCTATATCTTGAACTCCAAGTAGACTCACTCTAATCAAATGAGCTCAATATCTCACATCGACTCATTTGGTGGTCTCACTCTATCAAGAATCATGATGTGGCTCCCATCATATAGGAGGGATAGATCTCATCTACATCACTCACATCCCTCCCCATAATTTGTTACATGCCCAGTAATCGCCTTTATAGTCCACCCAATTACGGGTGACGTTTGACGAAGCTAAAGTATGCAACTCCTTATGTAGGGAACCATGGTGACTTCAGGTCCAAGGACTAATAGTCATACTAATAGTCACATGAGAAAGTATATGACACTCATATAACGATCCATGATACTTTCTCATGGCGGGTCATTCAGTATACATTCTTCAATGCATACCCATGTGTCAACTTGATATCTCTATATCCATGACTTGTGAGATCAAGTCATCGAGTTGACCTACATGCTAGTCTCGTCGCATTAACATTGTCCCTGAATGTTAATACTTGACTAGGAATGATTAAGAGTAGTGTTCTCTATATCATCTCACTATCGATTCAACCAATACAAGTACGCTATTATACTTAGTTATTTGGCACCAATACAAGTAAGTATAATAACCATAAAGAAATGTCTTTATAAGTATATAGGAATATGATATATCAAGTCCATACAACAATCATCTCATGATTGGCTCTAGGGCTCTAACTAACAAAATGGATCTACTCCATCAAGCACTGTTCTGATAGTACTCTAGATCATTGATCCGGGGATGACTCAGGGAGGACTCAGAAGGGCCCACCTCCGAGGGTCAGTGCTTCGGTGGAGGTCAAAGGCAGGGGGGCAACTGAGTGGTCAGCCGATCGGACAGCTCTCCCTCCCCGATCGGCCAGACCGAGCAGAAACTCTCCACCCCAGTCGGCTGGAAGAGCTCGGCAAGAGATGGCAGAGGTTGCTTACAGTGCACAAGGGTAGAAGATACCCTAGCCGGTCGGCCTAGGCACAAGCATAGAAGATTGAAGGAACGGTCGATCGACCCAATCGAGAGTAGCCTAGTCAGGATAGTAGCCGACAAACAAGATAGGAGGGGACATGTGCCTACATCCTTTTGGGAGTTAGTGTCGCCGACGAGCGACACAGAGAGATAGAAAATCAGACGGTAAAGACAGAGAATCGTACGGGAGAAGCTTCCGCCGCCTCTGTAGAGATATGTCTGCCCCGTTATGGTAAGATGACAGGGACACCTTCTCAATGCTAGCTTTTAGGGGAAAGTTTGGGAAGGCGTGTCCACTCGGAAGCGTGCAGTCCACCCAGCGAAGCTCTATATAAGAAGGGAGATCACCCTCCGCGGAGGTATGCACACACGTCTTCTGGAACCACCATTCACTGCTTCATCTTTGCTTCCTTTGTTTTCTTCGCTTGCCAGTGTGTCACTTGAGCGTCGGAGGGCCGTCGCCGGGAACTCCCTCCCGGCTTGGCACTAACGACTTGTGGTTGCAGGAGCGAGGGAGCATCAGAGAAGAAGAAGAGCCACCTCAGCATTGCTTCTCGGTTACCATCTACTCAGCTTCAGGGCAGGATCAAATTGGTGTCGTCTATGGGAACTTCAACCTAAACCCAGAACCAGAAGATGGAAGAAGTCGGACGACCTACGATTGTAATGTTGACGACAGAAGAATTGGAAAAACTGATCCAGGCCGAAGTGGCAAGGGCGATGGAGCAGCAGCAACGAGTCTTGGCCAAACGCCCAGCACAAGAGCCAACCGTCTCAGGATCTGGTCAGCCTGGAGATCAGGGTCGCGAAGCTGAACCCGTGGCCGACCAGGAAATTAGCAAAAAGTCGGACATGTTCGGACCAGCACCCAATGCGCCAATCCCCTTTCACCGAGCGTTGTTCCGGACGCCCTCGGAGGAAGGAGGCCAAGCCCGCCGAGACCGAGGCTCCTCGTCAGATGAGGCTCCCGAAAGGGATGCTAGGAAGGGGAAAACGCCGCGAGACGACGATTCGCCCGAACGGGTTAACAATCAATTCTCGCAAGGAATTATGGAGGATCCCTTACCTCGCCATTACACCCCATTGGCAATCAGAGAGCACAATGGGAATGCCGACCCGGATGATCACTTAGCCAAGTTCGACAACGCGGCCACATTACACCAATACACCGATGGGGTGAAGTGCAGGGTCTTCTTAACAACCCTATCTGGGCCTGCTCAGTGATGGTTCGCCAGGCTGCTGATCGGCTCTATTCGTAGCTTCAAGGATTTCCGAGCGGCCTTCCTGCACCATTTTGTGAGCAGCCACCGACACCAGAAGACAAGTGTCAACTTGTTCTCACTTAAGCAAGGTCCGCGAGAAACACTCATGACCTATATCCAGCGCTTTAACCAAGTAGCGATGAATATACTTGCAGTCTCTTCAGACGTACTGGTAAACACTTTCACGCAGGGGCTCGTAGAAGGTGAGTTCTTTCGGTCCCTCATCCGCAGGCCACCACGGGATTTCACCCATCTACAAAAGAAAACCACAGAGTATATCAACGTGGAAGAAGCACAGGCGGCCCGTAGAAAAGAAGCACCCGCCGAGCCTCACGTGCCAGCCGAAAGGAGAATACCCAGCAGCCATCAGCCCCCTCGAGGGCCCCGGGCCACAGGAGCGCCACAGTACCCCGAGCCAAGGATGCATGTAGTGCATTTGGAGGCCAGTCAGCAGAAGAAAGGCAAAAAATGGACGTCGATGTTCTTTAAGTTCCACCAATCCGGAACACACAACACATGGGAATGTCGTGGCGACCCCAATGTTCACCAACCCAAGCCAAGGGAATACCGACACCGGTCGCTCACCCCGGATCGACATCCCGGACGCAAAACTGAACATACCGATGGTCAAAGGACGCGCGAGCGGCGGGAACATCATCCGCGGGATCGGAGCCCCACTCGAGTTTCCGCCGAGCGGAATAGACATTCTACATGAGAAGAAGAAAACAAAAGAAACACCTCCCGTGGAGAAATTGGAATGATCTCAGGCGGTCTGACTGGAGGAGACTCCAATCGAGCCCGAAAGAGCCATGCTCGGCAATTATCTATTCATGCGGTAGGGTGCAACAAGGAAAAGGCAGAAGGGCCAGAGATCAGTTTCGGCCCCAAGGATTTGGAGGGAGTGGAGGTCCCTCATGATGATGCGTTGATCATCAAGGCGGTGATCACCAACTACACCGTTCGTCGGACCTTTGTCGACACGGGAAGTTCAGTAAATATTATTTTTAAGCAAGCATTTGATTTATTACAAATTGATCAAGCCGAGCTCCTACCCATGGTAACTCTGCTATACGGCTTTATCGGCAACGAAGTCTTGTCGATCGGGCAAGCAAGGCTAGCCATCTCGCTCGGAGAAGAGCCACTAGTTAGGACGCGCACCACGAATTTCATTGTGGTAGATGCGCCCTCGGCGTACAACGTAATATTGGGCCGGCCGACCGTCAACGAGTTTCGGGCCGTAGTGTCTACATATTACTAGAAGATCAAATTTCCTGTGGGAAACCTAGCGGGCGAGGTTCGAGGCGACCAGGTGGCAGCTCGGTGTTGTTATGTTAAAATGGTCAAGTTGGAAGCAAAAGTAGCTAGGAAATGCCCCCGGTTGGAGGTGAACACCATCAGAGAGAAGCCTCCCACGCTGGTGTACGACAACAAGGAGGAGATACAGATACACCCGAGTCGGCCAGAGGCTACTACTTTCGTAGCACCCGATTTGCCGGACCAGCAAAAGGAGGAGCTGGTCGCTTGCCTCCGAACGAACCATGATGTATTCGCCTAGTCGACTCAAGAGTTGCCCGGAGTCGACCCAAGCGTGGCACAGCATGAACTGCACGTCCGGCCAGATGCTCGACCAGTCAAGCAAAGGAAGCGCGACTTCAGCGCCTAGCAGGATTTGATCATCCGGGCCAAAGTTGACACACTGCTGGAGGCCGGACACATCAGGGAGATTCAATTTTCAACTTGTCTTGCCAACGTGGTACTGCTCTCCAAGCCAGGTAACAAATGGCGAGTGTGCATTGATTTTAGGGATTTGAACAAGGCATGCCCCAAGGACTCCTACCCATTATCACGGATCGACCAGATGGTGGACTCGACAGCCGGGTACGAGCTGATTTGCATGCTCGACGCCTACCAAGGCTATCATCAGGTGCCCCTCGCGCACGAAGATCAGGAGAAAGTCAGCTTCGTAACGGTTGACGGGACGTTCTGCTATAAGGTCATGTCATTCGGGTTAAAGAACACCGGTGCCACCTATCAGCGAATGATGAATAAGGTATTCCGGAAATAGATCGGGCAGAATTTGGAGGTATACGTCGACGACATCCTCATTAAGTCTCTCCAATCAGTCGACCTATGTGCAGACGAAGAAGAAACTTGCCTGACGCTGAGAAATTACAGGATCAAGCTCAACCTGATCAAGTGTCTGTTCGGCGCTAAAGGCAGACGTTTTCTAGGCTATATCGTCACCGAAAGGGGAATTGAGGCGAACCCCGGCAAAGTAACGGCGCTCCAAGACATGTCACCACCTCGCAATCTAAAAGAGGTGCAGAGGCTGACCGGAAGAATCATGGCTCTGTCAAGGTTCATCTCCAAATCATCCGACCGGAGCCTGCCGTTCTTCAAGATTCTGCGGCAAGCAACCAAGTTCCAATGAGATGATGAGTGTGACCAGGCCTTCGAAGAGCTCAAGCAATACCTCAGCTCCCTTCCCATCTTGGCCAAGCCGATCGTGGGGGAGCCGCTTTGGATTTATCTATCGTCTACCGAGTATGCGATCGGATCGGCATTAGTCAGGCAAGAGGGGGGAATACAACAACCAGTGTATTTTTTGAGCCACATATTAAAATATGTTGAGTCTCGCTACACTGATCTCGAAAAACTTGCTTATGCATCAGTTCTCGCCGCCCGAAGGCTCCGGCCCTATTTCCTGGCCCACTCCATAATCGTGATGACCAACAATGCCTTGGGTTGAGTACTGCTCAACCCCGAGGCATCCGGCCGGCTAATCAAGTGGACCACTGAGCTCAGTGATTTTGACATCTAATACCAACCCCGATCAGCCCTAAAAGCACAAGCATTGGCGGACTTTGTCACGGAAGTGCAAAACCCGGAGCCAGAATCCTCATGGAAGGTGTACGTGGATGGGTCGTCCGCTCGTCAAGGAAGCGGAATTGGCATCTTACTCATATCGCCGAGAGAAACCAGATGTTGTTATCCATTCAGCTGGATTACCGAGCCACCAACAATGAAGATGAGTATGAAGCGCTCATAGCCGGTCTACAAGCTACTCGGCATGTCAGTGCCACCAAGGTACTCCTACACTCAGACTCACAGTTGGCAGCCCAGCAGTTGAACGGAACGTTCGAGATCAATAGCGCGCGGCTCAGGCTATATGTGGAAGCCTTCGAGAAGCTCAAGGCAAACTTCCAAGAGACTACACAAGATTCCCCGATCGGAGAACCAAACAGCAGATGAACTGGCAAAGCTAGCCAGTGCAATGACGCCGATCGTCGCTAGTTTCCCAATCGAGCAGGTCTCCCTAGTGGCGCACGTTGACCGATCAGGAGGTATACTATTTCCGGAGGATTGGAGGACACCCATCATTGAGTTCCTCCAAGCGGGGGGTCAACCGGGGAACCATGAAGCCGATCGAACTCTACGGAAGCGAGCCGCTCGGTTCACATTAGTGGGCGAGCAATTATATAAAAAGGCATTTTCACGCCCTTTGCTCAAGTGTTTGGGTGTTGAGGATGCTGAATATATCCTTCAAGAAGTACATCAAGGTTCTTGTGGGGGACATCCAGGTGGCCGGTCGCTGGCAAGAAAAGTTATCATGGCCGAATACTTCTGGCCAACACTCCAGGAAGATGCGAGCCGGGTGGTGGCCACTTGCTTGTCCTGTCAAAGGCGCCACAATTTGGCACATTGACCAGCCGCCGAAATGAAAGCGTCCACTGTAGCATGCCTGTTCGACCAATGGGGAATGGGCATAGTCGGCCCTTTTCCTATGGCGATCGGTCAAAGAAAGTTCTTGTTCGTAGTTGTGGATTATTTCTCAAAATGGGTGGAAGTCGAGCCACTAGCAAGGATCACAGAAAGTATGGTCAAGAAGTTCATATGGCAGAACATCATATGCTGATTCGGTATTCCTCGCCGACTTATCTCGGGCAATGGGAGACAGTTCACCGGGCAAGAGCTAAAGGAATGGTATAAGGGTTACAGCATACAGCAAGCTTTTACCCCCGTGGCCTACCCCCAAAGCAATGGACAGGCTGAGGTCACCAACCGGGAAATCCTCCTAGTACTGTGTGTCCGGCTCGACCACCTAGGAGGTAGTTGGGTGGACGAACTGCCTAGCGTATTATGGGCGATACGAACGACCCCCAAAGAGGGAACCGACCTCACTCCTTTCCATATGGTGTATGGTGGGGAAGCTGTCGTCCCCGTGGAGGTTGGCGTTGAGTCCGATCGGGTGTTGCACTACGACGAGGGAAATGACAAAAGGAGGCGGATGGAACTCGACATGATCAACGAGGCTTGTGACAAGGTGGCTTCCCGGCTTGCAGCATACTGACAAAGAATGCGGCAAAATTATAATCGACGGGTAATCCCTAGATCTTTTCAGGTGGGCGACCTAATCTGGAAAAGGGTTAAGCCGGTCGGCGACGTCAAAAAGTTGGAAGCTCCATGGGCAGGCCCGTTCAAAGTAGTGGAGAAGTTGCGATCAGGTGCCTGTTATTTGGAAGATGCAGAAGGAAGAAGGCTGGATCGACCGTGGAGCGCAAACCACCTCCAGTCTTACAGAGCCGGATAAGAGGTGCGCGTGTGAATTCATATACCCTTGCATGTATGTATTCTTGTTGGACGCAAGAAGAAAACAATTCGATTTCCCTGATCCATTTCTTAACGAGCGCGTCATCGACAGTCGAGCGGCGACCTTAAATCCTCACGTCATCGGCGGTCGAGCCGCGACCTTAAACCCTCGCGTCATCGGCAGTTGAGCGACGACCTTAAACTCTCGCGTCATAAAAATTGTACCCAGATCGTCGTTCGATAAATAGGAGTCAAGAAAATCGCCTAGTCATATTAGAAAGCCACCAAAAAAACGGGGAAAAGCGTCGAAAATAAAGCAAGACTGAGTTATGCCTTAAAGTTTATGTCGGCCGGGTACTCACGGGGGCTGACAAAAGTAAAGTTCAAAAATCACTTAGCAAGCTGAGCAAAAAGAAAGCGCTTCGAAGGTTTCACTCCAAGTAAGCCAGGGCATCATCAGGGATAGAGTCGTTGAGCTAGTCGCAGTCAACTGTAGTGCCGGGTAAATCGGTAGGCAGGTGCCCCTTTTTCTTGAGCTGATCAAAGATGTTGTCCATTGCGCAGCCGAAGAGTCTAAGGACCCGGGCAACGAACTTGTCAACAAAGGTGTCAGACCGATCAGTCGTACTGTGGAAATAAGCAACGAAGTCCATGTTAATCGTACTAAGGCCCCTCCATCGGAACTGAGGCGTCTCCATCGAAACTGAGATGCCTTCGATGAACCGAGGCACCTCCATTCAGCCAGATCAGTCGAACACGACTTGCTCCGAAATCAACTGAGTTACCTACGGCTAAAAGAAGGAGAAACGGTCATACAACTGCACACAAAGCTGAAAGAGGTAATCACTGGGCTTAACAACCTCGGAGAAACAATAACAAATTAAGACTCACTCAAATATACACTCAATGTATTTCCAAAAATCCCTGAATGGATATCAATAGTAGATTCCTAATCTCAAAGGACTTAGAGATAAATAATTTAGAAAAGTTATTTTCAACTTTAGAATTACACTAATCTCAATGTGCATAATTTAAAAATATAGAAAAGTCAAATAACTATCGCTTTAAAAGCTAAGGAGAACAAATTTTAGAGTCATCACTTGACGAAGATGAAGAAACATACATGATAAAAAAGTTCAATAAATTTTTTTAAAACTAATAAATTTAATAAGCAGAGTAGGATTAGCAACAATCTGAATAGCTGTACATCTGAGTCCAATTGTTGTCAATGCAAGCGTAGGATCATTCTGAATCATAATCAGCATTTTAATAAGCGGAGTAGGATCATTCCGAATCATAATCTGAGTCCTCTGCGAACTCTGGCAGCATGGCATTGCAGTATAAAGTTGGCTTCCAATCAGCATTTCTTATCGCCTTAAGAATCTCTCTTGCTAGGACCTTGCTTCCTTCGGCCGAGAAGTGAATTCCATCCTCACTGCATCAGCAGAAAGTATATAACCAAGTGATTCAGCAGCAATATAACTTGAAAATCTAAAGAAGTATTTATCAAGTTTCGACGACTAGTATTATTGTTGGAGTTTGTGTTCTACCTGTCGCAATTATCTATCAAGGATCAATGGTCGAAGGAGCATGAATTAGAAATGCAAGGCAGAAATTACGACAGTAATACTAGATTGAGGTCAGTCAAAATATGGGAAAACAATACATGCATACTTACATAAAGCATGGAGTACTCTGGTCATCATGCTCTTGAATTATAGTGAAAAGGTCAATAACTTTCAGATCCATCCGCCAGCACAGTTGCTTGCAAGCTTCTGAGTACTTTTTGCAGGATTCGTTTGAACGATTCGTCACACATAGTTTAGAACTGCGTTAGGGGTAAAGTGAGTGAATCTCGAAAGTATGAAGTTTGAACAAATGACTAGAGATGGACCACCAGTGCATTACTCTTGTGTCAGACGATGCATTTCCTCATTAACAGGAGGGCAGCTAAGGAAAATAATCCGTGTCTTCTCAGATAAACCCTGAAAAATAACATTTCAATGTCGACACGTCAAGAACATCTTTATGTAGCTTCAACTGTCAAAAGAAACAGAGCTACCATTAGGTGAACTGCAATCTTTTCCATGTTCGCGATATATTCTTGAAGAGGCACATGAGGACCTTTGATGGATGCGTGAGGAATGCAAGAATCATTCCCGCCAAAGTAAACAATCACCAAAGCAGGTTGAATTGCTGCATTCTAGTAGAGAGTCACAGAGGTTAACGTTGGATGTAAGTGATAAGGAATTGTGATAATTGCCAATTTAACTAGCGACATAATGAACAGGAGTATTGTTAGCTAAATATTGCTAGCTTTGTAGATAACTAATTAGAAACTCAACCAGGTAAGTGCTAACATAGATTAAACATTAAACAAAAACAAAATCACTTGACAACTGGATCTTCATGAAAGAACTCGGAAACAAAAGCCCTACAGAAATACATCGATAGAAAATATGTCCAGGAAGTGAAAGGCAAAGAGTTGGGAGTTCACCAATTTCCCACCCATACAGTATGTTTTATCATTCAGAAAGAAGTAATCATCTTAATGGCTATAGTAAGTCGTATAGAGCAACAATGTTTCTTCTTACTACCTTGGCAAGCTCTGAGATATTCTTTGGTTTCTTAAGCACCAAATTGCTCCAAATCCAGCATAGGATCCATTGCCTTTGTTGGTGCAGTCGCCTCTACGATTTTGATGGTTTGATTTGAACAATATATTTAAGGGAATTTGGTCAAGGCCTCAAGGGTGACCAAATAAATTGATCTTGGCTAGGTAGTGACTTGAAGAGTCCAAGTAAAGTCAAGGTTGACTTGAGGCTTGGAAATGAGTGAGAAGTCCAAGTAAGACTGAAGCTAGGCAGTTGAAAAGTCATAATAAGTGAAGTTCGGTAGTGACAAAATCCTAGTAAGTCAAGCTAGGCAGTGGAAAGTCCAAACTAAGTGCTAGGTGAAACAAGTTCAAGTAGAGTCAGCTGGGAGCTAATTGCTTAGTGGACAAAAGTCTTAGTTGGGTGCTAGGTGAATATAGTACAAGTGGAGAGTTAATTGCTTGACAAACAAGTCTAAGTGGAGTCAGCTGGGAGTTGATTGCTTAACAAAGAGAGAAATCTTGGAGGAGTAGACTCCAAGTGAACCTAATAGGTTAGATAAACCAAGTATTAGGTTTTGCTTATTGTGCTTGTTTGTTGTGCATCTTGGACAAAGGCACAAACGACACCAATTGGGGACTAGAGGATATGATTGACCGGAAGGAAATACTGTCAACTGGAGAATACGGTCGACCAGAAGGGAATACGGTCGATCAAAAGTGAATACGATCGACTAAAAGTGAATAGGGTCAACCGGAAGGGAATATACAGTTGATGCAACCTAATCGGGTCCTAACGAGTCGAGTCTCAAATAAGTTTTGGCTGAGCTGGGGGCGACCTGAGGGTGTCCAGTCGACCGAGAGGTCAAAAACTTATCTCGAAGAGGATTGGGTTTGCAGCTATGTCAACAACATCCATGCGACGAAGGGCCTCCAGTCGACTGGGGAAGTGTTGATCAAGTTGTATTAAAGGGGAATCAATGCAGCGTCTTCCAGCAACTCTTGCAAACGTCCATCTTCATGCTAGTTCTCTAAACGCCGCTCCTGTGGTCCGAGAAGCGAGGAGTGTCGCGACACTCAAGGTTTCGAGCCGGTCTACGATGAGTTTGTTTGTTTTTAATTACGTGCTCATTCTTTATACTCCTACTCATATTATCTTATTTGTGATTGAGTCTTTCAACTTGCAAGAGGTTTCTCTGCCTCCAGAAGAGTCGAGAAAGGAGAAAGATACTAGTGGACTACTGCTTCGGCTATAATCCTGGGGCGTTGGGAACCAAGCAAATTTAGTGTTCTCTGTGTTTCTGTTATTGTTCTTAGTTTCCTTGATTCTGCTACGCTACTAACAACTCTATTAGAAAAAGAAATGACGAAAAGATGATTACGCTATTCATGTTGGACGTGGGAGAAGTGGGAGGCGTGGGCAGTTACATAAACTGCCCACGTACCTCACTTGGCTCCTCCTTATATGTTGCGCCCAAGAGAGACTGAAGGGTGGCCTTTTCCCTACACGCGTGGATTCATCTCTTATCTTCCAAGAGAACATCCAAATCAGGAGGATTTGGCTCGTGGAATCTTAGGGCTCTTCGATCTCATTCGTGATTCCTCTTCCAAGAACCAGCACGACGACAAAAGATCTTGTTCGACCCTAAACCCTAAGGCAGCGTTTGGTTTATAAATTTTCTATTTTCATTTTCTGAGAAAATAAAAAACATTGTTTGGTTTGCAATACCCACGTTTGTTTTCTAGAAAAGGAGATATCATTTTATGGGAAAATAGAATAGAGAATGTCTAAAAGTTATTTTCTAAAAAGAAAAAAAGAAAAAATATGTTTTTCATAAAATGAAAATGGAAACCAAACGCTCTGTAAGTGTTTACAGTTTTACATTTTTTTCCTAGTGTCGAACAAAATCCTACAGCATTGATTATGGTTCTTCTAAGATAGTAAACTTGTAATGAAAGACATCCAATAAATTTTATCTAGTGAGTCAGAAATGATTCCAGTGGGAAGAATGCATTGCTATCCATAGCTAGCAAACTCACAAGTGAATAGGAGATGTCTAATGCCCCTAATCAGCAACACAAAGGGAGCAGGAGGTGCTTTGTCAGCATTCGTCTGCAAGATACACTAGTTAGCCTGTGTAGCTTCCAGTTTGAATAATCCATGAATTTCTACTTTGATGGTGCAGAGCACCACCAGGTTTTCTCTCCATTCAAAATAACCCTTCAGCCATTGTCTTGTAAGATGATTTAGTTTTGGGTACATGCTCCAGATTTATGGCATAGTAGTCTCCGCTAGTGTGGCAAACTACAAATTTGCCAACAACCTATTTATAACAGATCCAGATGCTGATGTCTTGAAGTTGATGTGTTAAAATATTTTCTCATGGCAATTTGTTATGAGCATAGTGCAAATTTTTGCTGTTGGGTTTAAACTGGACAGCATGGTTCCATATGCTGAGAGGTAGGGGCTGCAAACTAACCAACCTAGAATGTGCTCAAGCTTGTTTGTTTTTCTTTTTTAGCTTAAGAGTATATTCAAGTTTGCTTTAAAAAGCTAATCGAGCTCAATATTTGACTAAGATCAATAAGAGACAATGTTATCCTTATAATTTAGTTAAAAGGTTGATCAATGAATGAACTTATATTATTTTATAATCTTAGATATTATAGATAATTTGAAACCATAAAATAATAATATATCTAGAAACAATGGTAAATATACACATGTAATTTATTCTTTATATATTTGAATAAAAAATTAAACAAATAATGATACAATGTTATAATGGAGCTTTACAATAGTTACTAAGTAAGTTTATTTGAGAACTATTCACAATCTTTATTTACTTATGTTACCAAGCCGAGCTCACTAGTGCTAAAGCTTTTTTGTTGTATAGATATATTTTAAAATATCCTAAATGAACTTTTAACAAGCCAATTATCAATATGGTTCACAAACATTATGTTCATTTAAATCCCTACTGAGAAGTTGCCGACAAACTTAATTGTCGAAAACTTACTGTGATTATTGAATGAAGACAGGAACTGTGAACATGTATTGCTTCTCTTCAGTAAGTCAAAGAAAAATATGATAAAACTGAATATTCAATCATACATACTTTCATCTTTCTTATTTTGCTATTGTAAACAATCAGCTAGTTGTTTTTCTTTTTTCCTTTTTCTTTTTTCTCTTTATTTTGAGTACTTGATATATGATAAGATAAACTACCTAGGATTGATGTCGGGTGCATTCTGATCTATGGTGCAAATATACTGTTAGGTTTACTAGTCATGTCTTTTTGTTTGTCAATTTGAAGTTCAATAAATCTGCACCCACCAAAGAATCATTGATGGGTAGGAACTAAGCATATACAAGCCAGAGCAAAACATTTAGGTGGATCTTGTAGATGAAGAAAATAGGAATAGTATGATGAGAATTTTTTTATATAAATCTCTGAGAAATATGACAATTTTTTCTCTCTTTAATTTTTCTTTTGAAAATGATGGCTATAGGAGCCTTAAGCATTCACAGCTAAGTGAAGGCGGGTTTTGAACCCAAAACTTTGGCAACAACTTCCACGGCATGTACCAACTAAGCTAGTTGACACCCTCAAACATCACAGCAGAAAATTGAACCCTTGACCTTTAATTACTTAAAAAAACCCTCTAGACACCAAGCAACCATATTATTCTAGTCTAGTTGGATAAGTTTATTTCGGCAGAAAGGGGACTTCAAGGAACATGATACATGTATGGACGGAAGCATTAGTGTTTACATTGTTGTGTAATAGTTGTTACTAAGAGTTTTAAAAGCATAGTAGCATACAAGATGTAACATGGAAAAAAAAACCTCCTAAAACAATTAATCAAGGTGTTAAGATTCAGAGGATAATGGAGCTAGAAAAGCAGACAAGGTTGAACCTTGATAGACTCAAATTAATATTCCTGATGCAGCATCTAGTATGAGCAGGTAGTTTGATCACTGATAAAATCATAGAGGAGGAGGAAAAAAGTAAAGAAACTGCAATTGACTTATTGCGCATCAGCAATCCTATGAACCCTGATCTGTCTTTTTATAATAAAGTTCACAATTAGAATGAGTCCAGTTCATAGAACATCCTCATGTAAAAAAGACCTAAATTGTAAAAGTTGTGCAAAACTACATCACCATTGATCAGCATGCAGTATGAGGAACATAAGCATGGAGAAGTTACCTAGAACTTTTTGATACACATTATAAGTAGACCTTTTGGAAATTATCTAAAACATATAGTGTTCTGCCATTTACCTTTGGGAAAATTTTATCAAGCACTTGGACAGCACGTCTTGAGTTCCATCCAGCGTATCCCCGCACTAAAATGTCAGCCTATCTCGTATCAGAAAAGTAGTGAGAAATTCACCAAAAAAATTGATGTATGTGGTCCCGAAACTTGAAATTTAAAAGTAGGAAAGTTGTTTGCAAAATCTAAAATATACAGAGCATGCTCTGTTAGCATGCGTATATTGCAAGCATAGTTTTATTGCAGATAAGAACCCTAAATTGCAGGAAAGTTGATGATGCTGACTGTAGGATGCAATTAAAATTCATGACTCTGTATTCAATGTATGTATACATGTTCGAAAAATTCACAAGCCTCTTGTATATGTGATGCTAGCGACTAAACTGGTTATCTTACACACCAGGTAAATTTACTACCTGGCAATCCAGATAAGTATGTCAGAAAAGAAGATTATGTGTAAAAAACAAACAATTCTTTGAACTACCTGAAATATAGGAGACGTTGCACGTCAAAACTAAAGAAAGCAAACTAAGTGACATTCTATATCAATCGATCCTATTTTCTGCGTCGTTTTTTAACTAGGACAAACAGATCAATTAAATTATATCCGGGAAAGGTCGAAGCTCTAATCGATCACAAAGTAGAGTATCTACCAAATCAAATGGTTTATTTATGAACCAACCGAACAAGATCCTATCTTGTTACAGAACTTAAAGATGGAGATTTGTGAAAACCCCATGGCAATCATCAGATTCAAAGATCCAAACGAAGAACTTCGAGAACAGGGAGAAATCTCGGGAGTACCTTGCGGGCGTAGTAGTCGGCGAGGATGGCCCCCCAGCCGCCGTTGCCGTAGCTAAACTCGACGATGGAAGATCCGAAGAGCACGAACAACGGTCTTCCGGGTCCGACCATCACTCCTCCCGATCGGTCTGTCTCCTCAGATCCCTCGATGGATCGGTATATACCGTAGCGGTGCGCAAGGCTCGTCCAGTAAGGAAGCGGCAATGCCACACGAAATAATAATAATAATAATAATAATAATAAAAGTTAACTGGTCTGCATGATTAATCTAGTCCTATAAAATTTTTTCACCGGCCCAGGATAAATGTTCATGGCAACGATCCAGAAATCTAGTATCTCTTGATTATGAATTTCATTTGGTAAAAAAATTCTTACAAATATATCATAATTAGGGATTAAATTATGAATGTCTAAATGATAATTTGGATACTAGCCGGGGGCAATGGTAAGACCACAAGAGACAGCTTCACGAGGATAAATCGCCACGTATCATCATTCATTAAAATAAATAAATAAAATACTTAATATTTTTAAGGTATGTTTGGGAGGAGGTGAGGGAAGGGAAAGAAAGGTAAATGAGGAAAGGAGGAGGGAAGTAAAAGAAAAAAGAAAAGAAAAGGTAAGGAAGTATAAGTTTTAATCTCTTCCTTTTCAGATTTTCTTACCCTTCAACTTGGAGTCAAGGAGATTGGAAAGTAAAAGATTTTTTATTTCAATTTTATTCTTATTCTTAAATAGTTTAAGAAAATTTTCAATTTTCAACTATGCCAACACAAACTATTGTTGTGCCTCTCGGAGTTCAATTCCTTGATATTGGATTGTCGAAGAAAGAAATTTAACGCGTCTTCTGATTGACTAAACTAAAAGAAAAAATTATTTTAACGTCAAAATTTAAAAGGAGATCTTAATTTTTTTCTTACTTGGAAGTTTTGAAAGAATCAAAGAATTTTTATTATAAGTGATATCTTTCAAATTTTTTATTTGACATTTTTAAAGTCATTAATTTTATTATTTCTCATTTAATTATTTTATTATTGGTGAAGAAGACATTATTTTCATAATTCTATTATTATTGGTAGTAAAAACTAATTAATTTTTTATTAAAAAATAACTAATTTAAATAATAATATAAAAGAATTAATTTTGTTATTAAAAATATCTAATTTATATTTATAAAATAAATATTAATATTATAAAAAATCTAATTTAAACCATAAGTATATTTTTATAACTTTATATATTTAACCATGATTCCTCTTTCTTTCCTCTCAAACAAAGTAATTGTTAAATATTAATAAAAGTAAAATACATAAATTTACTTCTACTTTACGAAAATTAAATTTATACCTTAGTTGATGATGATCTAATCTCCGACATTGTAAAGCTTTAGAATTGTTGTAAACCCTAGCCACGAACTACTCGAAGTCATATGATAGTCACGTATCTCAAACTATCAATGTTATGTCACAACGTTTCAACCCTTAACCTAGTGATGTGTGATGATAGTTTCCTTTTGTTCTACTCAACATGATAGAGACTACAACTCTCTTCTTTCTTAGACTTCCTTCCCTTTTCTTTCTTTTCTCACTTCCATACTTCACACAAGAAATATGAATTTCTAGAATAAGATAAAAAAAGGGGGGCTGCTAACATTAGGGGGTTATTAACCTTTGTATGAATACTCTATAGTGGGTATAAGTTACTTATATGTATTAATGTCCCATAGTGTGTATAAGTTACTTGCATGTATTAATACCCCATAGTGGACATAAATTACTTACATATATGAATGTCTCATAGTGGGCATAAGTTACTAACATTGTTGAATGCCATTAGTGGGCATAAGTTACTAACATCTCCCACTTGCACACAAAGACATTTAATTTTTATCACTAGATCACAACTCATGTGACACATTATATCATCATACTAGGCTTCCATACAGAGTTAAATGGCGTGCGACTTGCAAGTACACCTGCATACAAAACTATTCAATGCGTCTGTTAAGATGATTACGTAATCATCATTGTATCATAAGATGTAAAATCTCATTGTACCCCATATCCAAGACTGAATATATCCATCGAGCTACTTTCCTCATCGAAAATAATTCCCAGATGACACTCAATTTGATATTCACTAATATGTTTTAATCTCTACATAGATAAACATAAAAGATTAGTCAGTGAATATTATATGATGATATATTATCAATTGGTCTTTCTTTTCCCAAACTCGAATCTATCAATCTCAACTCAATTGCTTTCCTAGACCTGCCCCTCAAACCTTAATTTATCTTTCGAGTTATCGATAAACAGACTAAAGTAGCAAGCATTAAATCATGACATAAAAAAACAGCTAAAACTAATAAGGATACAAGAAATCCCACCTAGAGGATTTCGGATCTCACAGTGAGGCTCAGGGATATAAAGAGTTATTGTCGCTCCCACTATCCTAGTTGTCATACCACATGTGGTATGAAACGTGACACAATTTTAATCCCTCATCTCTTAGAAGGGCATATATAGTTTTTTCTAACATTATGCAGGTATAAGACTCAGTCTACACATAAGACTCTACTCAGAGATTTTTTAGAGAGTACCTTAAAGACATATCTCAAATTCGCAGGTGATATCTAAGATATCAAACCTAGCTTCTTATAGGTAATATGGATGTGTCCACCTATGTCAATCATGTCGCACATGACCTTATCCTGAACATATATCAGGGTGACTTAAGTTCTAACAAGACTACTTTCAAAACCTTTAAGAACTAGAAACTGTCTTAACTCCACTCTTAGAGGCGGTCACTTGTGTGATAGAGTTGACCTTGTCTGCCTGACATATCTTTTATATCACAGAATATATATATATAATAAGTGTATTACAAAGACATTATATATAAAAAGTGTGATCAATCAATGCATAAAAAGTTATATATATCATTAGGCATTACTATAGTCATGTCAATACAAACTAAAACATATTATAAACTGCACAAACCCAATGACTCTCTATGTCCTATAAAAGAGTCTCTACAATAGGTTTGGTAAAGAGGTCAACATCCATGCTGTGTGTTGAAATCTACCTGATAGTCACTTCATTCTTCTCAATGATGTCTCTTACATAATGATATTTGGTATCTATATGTTTAGTTCTACTATGAAACTTAGGATCTCGAGTGTAAGCGATAGCGGCTTGATTATCATAATAAATTATTACTAGCCTCCCACTATCTGCTAGAATCCTTAAGTCATCTAATAGTCTTTGTAGCCAAATACTCTCTTGAAGTGCTAATGAACAAGCCACGAACTCGGCCTCCATCATAGATAGAGCAATACAAGTTTGCTTCTTACTAGTCCAGTAAATGACTTCACCATTGAGCAAGAAAGTAAAACTAGATGTTGATTTGCATTTATTCAGATCGCCCTCCCCAATCGACATCTGAATATCCCACAAGTCGCAAGTCACCTCCTCCATAACACAGAGAGAAGTTTGTAGTTCCTTTGAAACATCAAAAAAAAATCCTTTTTACTACTCTCCAGTGACCCCTTTCAGGATTTTCTTGATATCTACATACCATACCAGCTGCATGACATATATCCGGTCGTGTACATAATATTACATATATTAGAGTTTCTACAATACTAAAATAAGGTACTTTACTCATTTCTCTTACTTCTTCCTATGTTTTAGCACACATTTCCAAGCTCAGACCTTCACCTTTAGTGATTGAAGTATCAATAGGATTGCTACCACTCATCCCAAAGCATTTGAGAATTTTCTTAATATAGGTCTCTTGTGAAATAGTTAATACTCTTCTCGAGTGATCCCTCGAAATCTTTACTCCAAGAATAAACTCAACTTCACCCATATCTTTCATGTCAAAGCTAGATGGCAACCATGTTTTAATGGTTATAAGATACTTAATGTTGTTCCCAGCCAACATTATGTCATCCACATATAACGACAGAATCATAAAAGAGTCATCTAACATTTTTAAATAGACACAATGATCCTCTTTGACCATCGTTAAACCATAAGATATTACCTCCTCATGAAATCGATGTACCACCGCCTGGATAATTGCTTTAGGCCATATATCAACTTTTAAACTCGACAAACTTTATTTTCCTGACCTACTAAAATGAATTTAGAGAGTTGTTTCATGTAGATCTCCTCATCCAAAACTTCCATTAAGGAAAGTAGTATTAATGTCTATCTGGTGTAACTCTAGATCTAAACTTGCAACAATCGCTAAAAGTAAATGGGTTGATGTAAACTTAACTACTGGGGAGAAAGTCACCTCATAGTCAATGCCTTTTTTTTGTGTGTAACCCTTGGCTACAAGATGATTTTTATATCTCTCAATCGATCCATCAACCTTCCTCTTGATTTTGAAAACCTACTTGTTCCCAATGGCCTTTCTGTTGATACAGTCTGACCTGGATGTTGTTTTGCTGTTGACACTGATTTAAGTTTGTATCAGATATTGAACTCAGATTAATTACTAATCTAGGTTGACTAGGTTGACCTGATTGAGAAAGTCCTAACTGGGATGTTAGGCAGTTGGAAAGTCCTGGTGAGTGAAGCCAGGCAGATTGGAAATCCTGGTGAGTGAAGCCAGGTGAAAACCCTAGTGAGTGAAGCTAGGTGCAAGTCCTGGTGAGTGAAGCCAGGCAAGGGAAAATCCAGATGGATCAAGGGTGATCGGACATCTGGTGTTGAAAAGTCCGAGAAGGAAGCTTGGCATGCGAAGTCAGAGAGGGCTCGGTAGCTCGTTCTCTAGGACCAGATGAAGTCGGAGAGAGCTAGGGAGCTCGTTTCTCCGGACTAGGTCAGAGAGGGCTCGACCCGGACTGAGTCAAGAAGCTGGATCGGTCAGCAGATCGATCGGTCTGCCGACCGATCAGGAATTGATCAGTAGCTACTGAACATTTACTGATCGGTCTGCAGACCGATCAGAAATCGATCAGTAGCCTACTGTGATGTTACTGATCGGTCAGGAGACCGATCAGGAAGCTGTAAACGTTCGGGAAGAACGCTATCTGATCGGTCTGGGGACCGATCAGATTAGTTCCTGATCGGTCCGCAGACCGATCAGGAGCTGTGTGTATTTTCAAACAGCGCTATCTGATCGGTCTGGGGACCGATCAGATTAGTTCCTGATCGGTCCACAGACCGATCAGAGATGATCCAGAAAGCATGAATCGGTCTGCAGACCGATCCACAGTATGGCTTGTTTTGCATGCGCTTTCTCTTATTGTTTCTGATTCGCAATTGCTTTTACCTATTTCGTTTCTAACCATCTGCTGTAAGCTTTCTCAAAGTTACAGGTTACAGATTACAGATTACTTGATGTTGGGTGAATTCAAATTAAGGATCATTAGTAGAAGGCGACGAAAAAGCTTTTGCTGTGTCTCGCTGCGGACAAACCAGTTTTGGTAGCAACGTCTCGTTTGCGATCTGCTGGCAGCCGTTTGGTCGAAATCAGCTTGACTTGTGCTGATAGGTTCAAGCTCAGAGGTACCAGTGGAAACGAGGATGCCATTGGTGGGAGCTGAGACAATCAGACAAGGAAGAAGCGTGATTGGCGACGTCGTGGACGGTTGCAGGGATTTGCAGGGATTTGCTGCAGGTTTGGCAGAGATCCGTTACAGAGCAGAGAGGCATATGAAGGTGGAGAGGAGAGGCTCTCGTGACAATGCTTTTTGTGCTCTTGCTGTGAAAAACACTGTGGAGAAAAACTCTCTGGAAGATTGAAGCAGTGTGCTTGTTCTTCGCTGATTGTGGCTGTGAGCTTCCTTTGATCATTTCACTTGAGCCACTACTGTAAGTCTTGTGCTTAATTTCTTACTGCTGTTAAAGACTTTGTGGAGAGGTTACTCCACCGAGAAGGAGAATCCTTTAGCCGGATAGCTTCCGGGGTGTGATCTACCGAAAGATCAAGAGGATTCGTCCACCTTACGGACACGCCGAGGAGTAGGGGCAAGTTATCCCCGAACCTCGTAAATCTCTGAGTTAGTGTGCTGTGCTTTCTTGTTTTAGTTTTCTAATTCCGCTGTGCTAACAAAGTTCTTGAAGAAATTTGTGTTTAGTGTTTTTCAAAGAGGCTATTCACCCCCCTCTAGCCATCTAAGGTCCCAACAAGTGGTATCAGAGCCTGATGCTCTTCATTTCGGCTTAACAACCAGAAGAGCAAAACAATGGCCATGAAGGAGGGATTTAGCACCAACCGTCCACCTTACTTCGAAGGAGCAGATTTTCAATATTGGAAGGGCCGCATGGAGTACTACCTCAAAACCGACATAGCCATGTGGTTCTCAGTCAAGGAAGGTTTCACACCACCAAAGGATGAAGAAGGTAAGGAACTCGAGTCGTCAAAGTGGTCTACCGAACAACTCCGCAAAGCACAAGCCGATGCCAAGGCTATGGTCACCTTGCAATGTGGAATCGCCAAGGACCAACTCGTCAAGGTAGTGTTAGGACCAAAAGTAGCTAGAGGGGGGGTGAATAGCTCGTCGCGTTCGCTTGGTGCGCTTCGTTGCTTGGCGTTGCTTGTTTCTTCTTGGATGTGCAGCGGAAAATACAGAAACAAACATAAAACGCTAACACTAGGATTTTACTTGGTATCCACCTCACAAGAGGTGACTAATCCAAGGATCCACACCAACGCACACACCCTCCACTAAATAAAACCTCCTTTGTGGTAACTACCAAGGGCGGAGAAGCCCTACAAGACTCAATACAAGAAGAAAGGGAAGGAGTACAAGAAATAGAAGCTTACAAGCTTTACAATGAGTACAAACCCTAACCCTAGCTTCTCTTCTTGGCTTTGATCCGCCTCTTGACTTGGAGAGCTTCCAAGATCCTTCAAAAACAGGCGATCCGAGCTTTGTGAGTTGTGGAGGAGCTCGCGAGAATCTGAGAAGTTGTCGTTAAAGTTCTGCCGAAGACCACGCTCGCCTGCAACGCCGACGGTTGGATCCCGATCGATTCAAATGTTCCGAATCGATCGGGAGGCTTGGATCGATCCACGGATCGATCCGGCGCCTCGCGTCGAACGTGCGGATCGATCCACGGATCGATCCGGCGCTTATCGCGCGAAGCAGCCGCGTCCCGATCGGTCGATCGGGACCTGATCGATCCACGGATCGATCCGAGCTTTCAGGGAAGAATGGATCGATCCACCGATCGATCCACATCCTGGATCGATCCACGGATCGATCCAGCACTTGGTTTTTGCCCAAAACCAAGTCCCAAACCTCCCTAACCAACATCCGGTCAACCTTGACCTGTTGGTACATCATGCCTCGTATCTGGTCACTCCCTTGACCTGCTAAGACTCCCCACCAAGTGTCCGGTCAATCCCTTTGACCCACTTGGACTTTTACTCGTCGTGCCAAGTATCCGGTCACTCCATTGACCTACTTGGACTTCCACTAGATGTCTGGTCAACCTTGACCCATCTGGACTTCCTTCCTTCCCAAGTATCCAGTCAATCCCTTTGACCTACTTGGACTTCCCAACACCAGATGTCCGATCATCCTTGATCCATCTGGATTTCCTTCCTTGCCAAGTATCCAGTCAATCCTTTGACCTACTTGGACTTCCCAACACCAGATGTCCGATCATCCTTGACCCACCTGGATTTCCATGTGCCTGGATTCACTCACCAGGACTTTCACCTAGCTTCACTCACTAGGGTTTTCCATCTGCCTAGTTTCACTCACTAGGACTTTCACCTGGCTTCACTCACCAGGACTTTCACCTAGCTTCACTCACTAGGACTTTCACCTAGCTTCACTCACTAGGGTTTTCCATCTGCCTAGTTTCACTCACTAGGACTTTCACCTGGCTTCACTCACCAGGACTTTCACCTAGCTTCACTCACTAGGACTTTCACCTGGCTTCACTCACCAGGACTTTCACCTAGCTTCACTCACTAGGGTTTTCATTCTGCCTAGCTTCACTCACTAGGACTTTCACCTGGCTTCACTTACCAGGATTTCCTTTTGCCTAGCTTCACTCACTAGGACTTTCACCTGGCTTCACTCACCAGGATTTCCTTCTGCCTAGCTTCACTCACTAGGACTTTCACCTGGCTTCACTCACCAGGATTTCCTTCTGCCTAGCTTCACTCACTAGGACTTCCTTCTGCCTAACATGCCAGTTAGGACTTCCCAGTCAAGTATCCGGTCAACCTTGACCTACTTGACTCTTCTTCGATTGATGTCTTATTGTCAAACATCTAAACCCTAACCAAGACTCAGCTTGGTTAACCAGGTCACCCTTGACCTGAGGGATATTGCACCAACAATCTCCCCCTTTTTGATGTTTGACAATACCACAATAACACTTACAATCCCACATGTAAGTTAGGCTAATCCTATAGCCTCCTTCTTCATGCCACTAGGTAATGAACCCATAAATTAAGCTTTCCATTCTCCCCCTAAGAGGGCAAACTCCTCCCTCTAGGTAAGGAAAACCTAACTTACTTCCTTTCATTCTCCCCCTATTGGCACACATCAACCCCCTACAAAAAAACATCAACCCGTCTTTGGACACACATCAACCTATGCTCCAATTTTGGGCACACTTCAACAACTCCATTTGTTGAAGACTCTCCCCCTGAAGAATTGCTCATCGTGATCACACTTTTACTCATTGTGATCAACTCAATATTGAAGGTCCCATACCCTTCATTTAACCTTAACTTCTTCCTCAATGTAGACAAATACCCAACCTTGAGCATTTTCTAACATCTTGAGTTCCCACTTGAAATGATGAGGATATCCACTCCCCATTTATCCCCATTTCAAGTTTAAATGCTCAACCTTGAGCAAGTTCACAGCAGAAGGTTAACCACCTTCCAAGGTTCATGAAAAATAATTTTCATGTCTTTAAAGAGTCCCTCCCCCTAAAGACATGGTGGAAACTTCTGTCATTGCACCAACAATGACTTGGAATCCCTAAACCTTTAGGAAACCCAGATTTAGAAGTTTTGAGGTTCAAATGTTCAAAATTTGAAACAAACCTCAACCTAAACTTCAACTTAGCCTTCCTTTACCATTCCATCCTTGTTTTCAACACGAAAACACCCTTTTTTATGTATCCAAATGTATTTTAAGGGTTTGGAATGGTTACCTAGACTAAAATAGGTTCAAAGTGCTGAAATCAGGCTTTCCCAGCCAAAATCAGCAACTTGGATCGATTGGAGTTGGGTTCCAATCGATTGAACCTTTCTGAATCGATCCACGGATCGATTCAGAATACCTGGATCGATCGGCTGATCGATCCAGCGAGCTACTGCTCGCGAGATTTGCCTTCTGAATCGATCCACGGATCGATTCAGGCACTCCAATCGATCCATGGATCGATCGGAGCTCTGATAGTTGCTGAAATTCCATTTCAGTCAACTTCAGAAACCCCTAGAAAATTCTACAAAAATCCAAAAATTATGAAATTTCGTGTAGACATTGTTTAGGGCATATATTATCAAGGAAAAATAGCTTTCTATGAAAATACTTTATATTTTCAAAGATTGACACAAACTTGAAAACTTGCAAAAACTTTAGCGTTTTCTTCAAGTTTGTGTCTAACTATTCAATGGTGATTACTATCAAAAGATAGCCTTCACCAAGGTTTTCCAAAATCATTTTGAAAACTTTTTCAAAACCAATATCCCACCATGTTCCTTGGGCATAATGCACATGACTTGTACATTAGCTTTCCCAATGATGGGAAAACACATATCTATGTGTTTTGATGAAACTAAAACTCAAAAGAATGCACTAAATCAACATCTTGAGTTTTGTTCATCATCCTAACATCTCACTTGTATCTAATGTGCACTAAAACACATACAAGTCATCTTATAGGTCTTTGTGAGATGTAGATTTTGGTTTTGCCCTAATCTAGGGATCATGCATATCTATCTAAGCATTTTGGAGATATTAGACACCCACCTAGGATGTCACTTGTTAATAAGTGTTGTTAAATGCCTTTTGTCCTTAATTACAAGGAATTAAACTTAATGCATGATAATGTTATGACATACATCAAAAAGAAATAATTTTCAAAAGAAAATATCCTATAACTACATGATGTATGAATGTCATGACATGGTATTCTTGTATTTTTCATAATAAGTCATGAATGCAAAATACACATAAGATAAAATATGATGTCATGGCATATTATGAGCAAACAATCATGGCAAGGTTTAGCATAAATAAAATATACCTAGATTACCTATCTAAGTATCCTTAAAACCTTAGCTAAACTTACAACTTAAACCTAGATTGCCCTTAAGTGCGTCAAGAAAACGCCAAAACCTAAATTGGCATTTCTAATTCCCTTGATTAATTTATGCCAATTGAAATTAAGCATATTCCTCAAATGTTGGCATATTTCATTTTTCCACAAGAGTAGCACTTTTAAAATTAAGGCCCGGATTGCCTTAAATTTCCTAAGAACATACCAAAATCCCAACTTGGTAGCTCTTATGAATTTCCCAATATGTGCCTTTTAAGATTAAAATCAACTTTTCACCACTAGGCACATTTTACTCTTTCAAGGAGTAAATAATAGTTCCATTTCATTTTCAAAGGTTAACAAAAACCTTGAAAATGCTCCTTGAGTGTCAATTTCCTCAAAGTTGGGTTAACTACCCTTCTAATTGGAGTTGACACTCTCTAACCCATTTATGGGGTAGAGAAAATGCTCCTAGGAACCCAACACCTATTGGTGCTCCTTGGATGCTCTAGGTACTCACTAGGGATAACTTCCCTAGATACCTTCCTAGTGACCTTGTTGGGCTTCTTAGAAGCCTTGGTCACATTTTCTAGGTCAACCCTAGGGATAGCCTCCCTTGTGACCTTGTTAGTGACTTTCTTAGACTTCTTAGAAGTCTTAGTCACTTTGGTTGCAAAAATACTCTTAGGGATGACTTCCCTAGTATTCTTAACTTGACCTCTAGACCTAGGGTTTGTTCCATAACTATATGGAATCCTATGATAACTAGGCACATCCTTCTTAGCCTTTGGTTTGTATCCCAAACCTCTATGGCTATTTGATGGCTTTGACTTTCCTAGCCCTAGGTTTTGCTCATTTTGCCCTTTTAGGATGTTTTCCATCCTTTTTAGGGTCTTTTCCATTTTATCAAGTCTTGATCTCAAGACTTGATTTTCTATCATTAAATCCTTAGAATTTGGTTTTTCAGTAAGTCCATGAGCATTTTGGTTTCTAGGCTTGTATCTAAAATCCTTAGAGTTATTGCCTAGACTTTTACCTGCATTCCTAACCTTAGGTGTAGTAGTCTTAGCATGAAGAGCTACATGTTTTTCCTTAATGCTATCATGCTTCCTATGTTCATGGTAAATAGCATTGAAATGATATAAATTTGACCTAGCATGCTTTTTACCATAACGTAAAGGGGTAGGCTCAATAAATGATACCTTCTTCTTTACCTTGGAGGCTCCCCCTTGATTAGTGCCTCCTTGAGCCTTGACCATCTTCTTCCCCTTGGGGCATTGACTACGGTAATGCCCCTTTTGATTGCAAGAGAAACATATGATATGCTCCTTGCTCTTCTTTGTGTTGGAGATGGTCTCCTTGGGCTTCACCTTGCCCTTTTGTGCCACTTGGCCCTTCTTCTTGGCTAATTTAGGGCACTTGCTCTTGTAGTGCCCATGTTCCCTACATTCAAAGCATATAATATGATTTTTATTATTAATTGAAACATTTATACCTTTGCTTGTAGGGGTGGCATCTTTTTCTTTGGATCCGGAGGTAGAAGCTTCCTCTTGATCGGACCTTGATTCTCCTCCATTTGATTTTTCTTGACTTGTGGAGGTAGAAGCTTCTTCCTCCTCTTCTTCTCTTGACCCGGATGTAGAGGCTTCTCCTTCTTCTTGATCCGGTGTCACCAAGGATTGCTCCCCCTCAATCCTAGAGGTGGAGGCTTCATCATCTTGAATATGAAACAAGGAATATGCTCCCTCCTTGTTCCCTTCGTTGCATTCCCTTGAGGATGAAGCTTCTTGGATTTCCTCTTCTTCGGAGGTTGAGCATCTCTCAACCTCGGAATCCTCCTCTTGGTCTTGCTCCACAGAGTCTCCCTCTCTGGATTCTTCTTGATCTCGTACAGTGGAGGGGATCTCTTCATGAAGCTTGGCCAATTTGCTCCAAAGCTCCTTGGCATCTTCGAATTTTCCAACTTGAGCCAAGATGTGGCTAGGCAATAAGTTGACCAAAAGCTTGGTCACTTTGTCATTTGCCTCGCCCCTTTGAATTTGCTCCGAGCTCCATCTGCTTTTCTTTAGAAGCTTGCCCTTGGAGTTTGTTGGAGCTTCGAAGCCTTCCATTAGAGCAAACCATTGCTCTATCTCCATCATAAGAAGGTTTCGATTCTTGATTTCCAAGAATCGAAGCTTGTGGATGTGTATGGTGGAGCCACCCTTGTGTCAAATCCAAGTCCATCTTGGAATTGCATCTTGAAGTTGAGCTTGATAAAATCTTGAACTTGAAGAATTTGCTCCAACTTCTTCACCCTCTAGCTTTTCTTGATATGCTTGACCCTTCCGGCGATGATTCCGGTGAAGAGCAACCTTGCTCTGATACCACTTGTTAGGACCAAAAGTAGCTAGAGGGGGGGTGAATAGCTCGTCGCGTTCGCTTGGTGCGCTTCGTTGCTTGGCGTTGCTTGTTTCTTCTTGGATGTGCAGCGGAAAATACAGAAACAAACATAAAACGCTAACACTAGGATTTTACTTGGTATCCACCTCACAAGAGGTGACTAATCCAAGGATCCACACCAACGCACACACCCTCCACTAAATAAAACCTCCTTTGTGGTAACTACCAAGGGCGGAGAAGCCCTACAAGACTCAATACAAGAAGAAAGGGAAGGAGTACAAGAAATAGAAGCTTACAAGCTTTACAATGAGTACAAACCCTAACCCTAGCTTCTCTTCTTGGCTTTGATCCGCCTCTTGACTTGGAGAGCTTCCAAGATCCTTCAAGAACTGGCGATCTGAGCTTTGTGAGTGCTGTGGAGGAGCTCGCGAGAATCTGAGAAGTTGTCGTTAAAGTTCTGCCGAAGACCACGCTCGCCTGCGGCTTTAAACCCGACGCAACGGTCGGATCCCGATCGATTCAAATGTTCCGAATCGATCGGGGAGGCTTTGGATCGATCCACGGATCGATCCAGAGCGCCTCTGTGCTCTGGAAACGCGCCTGGATCGATCCACGGATCGATCCAGAGCGCCTCTGTGCTCTGGAAATCGCGCCTGGATCGATCCACGGATCGATCCAGAAGCTTTCTGTTCGCTGGGAAGAATCTGGATCGATCCACTGATCGATCCACATCCTGGATCGATCCACGGATCGATCCAGCACTTGGTTTTTGCCCAAAACCAAGTCCCAAACCTCCCTAACCAACATCCGGTCAACCTTGACCTGTTGGTACATCATGCCTCGCATCTGGTCACTCCCTTGACCTGCCAGGACTCCCCACCAAGTGTCCGGTCAATCCCTTTGACCCACTTGGACTTTTACTCGTCGTGCCAAGTATCCGGTCACTCCATTGACCTACTTGGACTTCCACTAGATGTCTGGTCAACCTTGACCCATCTGGACTTCCTTCCTTGCCAAGTATCCAGTCAATCCTTTGACCTACTTGGACTTCCCAACACCAGATGTCCGATCATCCTTGATCCATCTGGATTTCCTTCCTTGCCAAGTATCCAGTCAATCCCTTTGACCTACTTGGACTTCCCAACACCAGATGTCCGATCATCCTTGATCCATCTGGATTTCCTTCCTTGCCTGGCTTCACTCACCAGGACTTTCACCTAGCTTCACTCACTAGGGTTTTCCATCTGCCTAGTTTCACTCACTAGGACTTTCACCTGGCTTCACTCACCAGGACTTTCACCTAGCTTCACTCACTAGGACTTTCACCTAGCTTCACTCACTAGGGTTTTCCATCTGCCTAGTTTCACTCACTAGGACTTTCACCTGGCTTCACTCACCAGGACTTTCACCTAGCTTCACTCACTAGGACTTTCACCTGGCTTCACTCACCAGGACTTTCCCCTAGCTTCACTCACTAGGGTTTTCATTCTGCCTAGCTTCACTCACTAGGACTTTCACCTGGCTTCACTTACCAGGATTTCCTTCTGCCTAGCTTCACTCACTAGGACTTTCACCTGGCTTCACTCACCAGGATTTCCTTCTGCCTAGCTTCACTCACTAGGACTTTCACCTGGCTTCACTCACCAGGATTTCCTTCTGCCTAGTTTCACTCACTAGGACTTCCTTCTGCCTAACATGCCAGTTAGGACTTCCCAGTCAAGTATCCGGTCAACCTTGACCTACTTGACTCTTCTTCGATTGATGTCTTATTGTCAAACATCTAAACCCTAACCAAGACTCAGCTTGGTTAACCAGGTCACCCTTGACCTGAGAGATATTGCACCAACAGGTAGGTCCGTTCTCAAGTGCAAGAGACCTATGGAACAAACTCATCGAGCTCCAAGAGGGAACTCGAGATTCTCGGATTGCCAAGAGGGACCTATTCTTGAATCAGCTCCAAAATCTAACCATGAAGGACAATGAAACGGTGAGTGAACTTCATGGGAGATTCAAGGAGATCATCAATGGTCTCCACTCCGTGGATGAACGGGTAGAAAACCGTGACCTAGTAAGGTACGCTCTTAAATCTTTTCCTAGGAATGCCTTGTGGTCATCCATGGTAGATGCCTACAAGGTATCCAAGGATCTTTCCATTGTTAAACTAGATGAATTTTTCTGTGAGATGGAACTTCATGAGCTTGCTAACAAAGGTCAAAAAGAGAAGGGTATTGCTTTATTTGCAGGACCAAAGAGCAAGGATGGAAGAAGGAAGAAGGAAAAGAAGAAAGAAAAGGAGATTTCCTCATCCACCTCTTCTTCCGAATCCGATGATGAAAGTGGATCATCATCAAGCGAGATGGCGAACTTCGTAAGGAGGATTATGAGAAGAGGCCAAAGATACAAAGGAAAAGGTAAAACTAATGATCAAAATTTTGATAAATCTAATGTTACATGTTATGAGTGTAGCAAGAAAGGACACATTCGGAGCGAGTGTCCGAAACTAAAGAGGAAGGAGGAACGAGCCAAAAGGAAGGAGGAAAGAGCCAAGAAGAAGAAGGCTCTCAAGGCCACTTGGGATGAGTCCTCATCAAGCTCATCGGAGGAAGAAGAGAAGATGGAAAAGAGCACTCGGCAATTGACACTCATGGCAAGGGAAGAGTCAGAATCCGAGAGTGATGACTCAAGCGCTTCAACCACGGCTTCATCATCTTCGGATGATGAAGAGGTAACCTCTTCTCATATAGAAAAGTGTTATAAAACTATCACTCACTTATCTACATTGCTTAAAAAGTCAAAAACAGAAAATAAATTGTTGAAAGAAGAAGTAAAAACCTTAAGGACCCTTAGGGAAGATGAGGTCGATGACCTACATCTAGAAGTCCTTGAGGATGAGAACAAGGCCTTAAAGGGTGAGGTTGAGAAACTCAAGAAAATGCTTGAGAAATTCTCAACTAGCTCTAAGACTCTAGACATGATTCTAAATGCCCAAAGGGCAGTTTACAACAAAGCCGGGTTAGGGTATCAACCCAAGGAGTCGAGTTTCATTTCTCTAATGTCTAGAACTCAAAATAGTAGATCACATGTTTCTAGAGTTCATGGAACTAGGAAAGGTATGACCAAGGCATGGGTTCCTAGGTCTTTCGTTGTAGAAGCATTAGGTCCCAAGATTTGGGTACCTAAAACCTCTATTTTTCGTGTATTGTAGGCATTGGTCGAGGGGGAGCATCTATCAACTTGGTTTGTTGATAGTGGATGCTCCAAGCACATGACTGGGAACAAATCACTGTTTACTACCATTCAAAACAAAAGTAGAGGTAATGTGTCTTTTGGTAATAATGGTAGCCTTAAGGTTGTAGGAATTGGAGACATTCATATATCCGAATGTCTTCATATCAAGAATGTCCTTCTAGTCAAGGGGATGACTTTTAATCTCCTAAGTGTCACCAATTGTGTGATACGGGTTACACAATTGAATTTCATTCAAGTCAATGTTTGGTTAAACACATTGACACACTTGACACGGTACTAGTAGGCACAAGGGTTGACAATATTTATCAAGTATCATTTAAAAGTGCTACTAATGCTTTGATTAAGTGTTTCATGTCGAAAGAAGAAGAGTCTTGGTTATGGCATAGAAGATTGGCACATGTAAACATGAAGAACATCTGGAAGTTGGCCAACCAAGGATTAGTGCGAGGCTTACCAAGCATCAAGTTCCACAAGACCAAACTATGTGATGCATGTCAAAAGGGTAAGCAAACAAAAGTTGTCCATAAAGGTAAAAGCAATGTAAGTACATCTACTGCTTTAGATTTATTGCACATGGACCTATTTGATTGCAGTAGTGTAATATCATTGAATGGAAGTAGATATTGTTTGGTAATCGTTGATGATTTTACTAGATACACATGGACTTTCTTCTTGAAACATAAGGACCAAACTATAGATATTTTTATTTCCTTTTGTAGAAGAACTGAAAATGAAAAATCGACAACAATTAAAACCATTAGAAGTGATCATGGTGGGGAATTTCAAAATCATAGGGTTTTAGAGTTTTGTGAAGAAAAGGGATATAGGCATGAGTTCTCTACTCCAAGGACCCCACAAAAAAATGGGGTTGTGGAGAGAAAGAACCGAGTCCTACAAGAGGCTGCACGAAGCATGCTTCATGAGTACTCACTACCGAGCTACTTATGAGTGAAGTTGTGAATACAGCTTGCTATGTGCAAAATCGAGTTTTAATACATAGGTTTTTAGGAAAGACTCCCCATGAACTTTGGTTTGGGAAACCGCCTACAATTAAACATCTTAGGGTGTTTGGTTGTAAAGTGTTTATCTTAAACACCAAGGACCATCTTGGGAAGTTCACGGCTAAGGCTGATCAAGGGATACTGGTCGGGTACTCTCTTACCAACAAAGCCTATCGAGTCTACAATGAGAGGACTAAATTGATTGAAGAGTCCTCAGACGTAGCATTTGAAGAAATCCCTAAATCAAATGATCAATCAAGGGATGTAGGAGAAATTCAATTCGAACTTAGAAATCTAAGTTTGAATGATCAAAACATTGGAAGAGTCGAAGTTGACTCTGAAGATGATGAGCAAAGGCAAGAAAGGGCTCAATCTGATCTCTTGCCTGTGCCGAGTGAGACCACTCATGAGGCACCGCCAACTCCAAGGCAATCTAGGATAGTCTCTAGTCATCCACAAGACCATATTGTGGGAGACATCCAACAAGGGGTTAGGACTAGATCATTCTTCAGAAATGAGTCGAATGAGGTTGCTTTGATCTCAGAAATCGAACCTAAACTAGTTGATGAGGCATTGCATGATCCTGATTGGGTCATAGCTATGCAAGATGAGTTAGGTCAATTTGAAAGAAGCCAAGTGTGGGACTTGGTTCCTAGACCTAAGAAGACCACCATTATTGGAACTAAATGGGTCTTCAAAAATAAGTTAAACCAAAAGGGAGAGGTAGTAAGAAACAAGGCAAGACTAGTAGCCAAGGGCTATAGTCAAGTTGAAGGCCTCGATTATGATGAGACCTATGCTCCTGTGGCACGATTGGAGTCCATTCGTTCAATGCTAGCTTTTGCTGCACATAGAGGTTTCAAGCTCTATCAAATGGACGTTAAATCGGCCTTCTTAAATGGTTTCATTAAAGAAGAAGTCTACGTTGAACAACCACCGGGGTTTGTGAATACCGAAGCTCCAAACCACGTGTTCAAGCTCAAGAAAGCTCTTTATGGGCTAAAACAAGCACCTCGAGCTTGGTACGAAAGGTTGTCAACTTATCTATTAGAAAAGGGTTTTGTAAGGGGTCAAATAGACCCAACACTATTTCTTCGTCGAGATGGTGAAAATATTTTTGTAGCCCAAGTATATGTCGATGACATAATTTGTGGCTCAAATAACAAGGGCTATTTAAATGAATTTATCACTCACATGGAAAGTGAGTTTGAAATGAGTCTTGTGGGAGAATTGACATTCTTCCTTGGACTAGAAATCAAACAAACTAGAGATGGCATTTATGTCCATCAAGCAAAATACACTCAAGAGATGCTTAAGAAATTCAAAATGAGTGATTCTAAGGAAGTATCCACTCCTATGGCGACGAGCACTCGTCTTGACAATGATGAGAGTGGAAAATCAGTTGATCTAACGCAATATAGAAGCATGATCGGTAGTCTTCTATATCTCACGACTAGTCGACCGGACATACTCTTTCTGTGGGCATGTGCGCTAGATATCAAGTCCGTGCCAAGGAATCTCACTTAATTGCAGTTAAGAGAATTCTGAGATACCTTAAAGGCACAATTAGAGTAGGTCTTTGGTACCCTCGTACTGAATCATTTGACTTGATAGGTTATACCGACTCCGATTATGCTGGGTGCAAATTGGATCGGAAAAGTACGAGTGGGGGTTGCCAATTTTTAGGTTCATGTTTAGTTAGTTGGTCAAATCGGAAGCAACATTGTGTTGCTCTCTCCACGACCGAGGCCGAATATATTGCCATGGAAGAGAGTGTATCACAATTGTTGTGGATGATACACACCCTAGAGGATTATGGACTTTCTTATAAGGGTGTACAAGTGCTATGTGACAACATTAGCACGATCAACCTAACTAAAAATCCAGTCCATCATTCAAGGACCAAGCACATTGAAGTGCGTCATCACTTCATTAGAGATCACGTAGCTAGGGGTGACATTGTGCTCACATATGTGGAGTCAAAGTCAAACCTAGCCGACATTTTCACCAAACCCCTTCCGGAAAATGAATTTAGTCATTTAAGGAGGGAGTTGGGGATGTGTTTGGCTCCTTAGGTCATTAGAACTTCACCATGATCAATAAGGACTATTAAAATGACAAGAGTAATTGGGACAATATTTTGGGCAACTTGGGAACATCTCACACAAACTATAAGGTTTAACAAAATATTTTTGTTTGCTAGAAATGGGGTGAGATGCTAGGAACAACCAAATTATTCAAAATGTATCATGCATCCCTTGAATAATTAGGTTGAAGAGACATTAATTGAGTATGGGGAAGACCATTACATAATTCATGTGTATTTGGTTCCTAGATCTTACTCATATATTCCAACCAAGGAAACTTGGTTGGACTTTTCTCTATAAATCATGTAATCTTGATAGTTGGAATGTTTGATACCTTTGATCGATACTTTTCGTGATTTTGATTGAAACTAGGATAAGTCATTGAAATAATGATAGAAATTTGGACATATTTTGCCAAATCTGGGACTGAACATAGCAAGGTTGAAGACTTCAGTCTTTAACCTTGAGTTGTCTATTTTGACAAACTTGAAACTTATCTGAAATCTCAGTGTTTGTGGTCGAATTTGAAAGTCTCAAGTTATAAAAAAATTCACACCATAAGAGCCCATCGTTAGGACATAGTTATGCTTGTAGAATCTCAGGGTTCTAGATATTGATTTTGAAAGTTTTACTGGAGAAACTTCTACGAACTATCAAACTGAAATCACTGAAAATTTCAGTATCAGACACTGATCGGGCTACAGCCCGATCAGGAGTAGATGGATCGGTCGACAGACCGATCCAAAAACTTTCCAATCTTTCTGTCTGTAATCTGATCGGTCCAGGGACCGATCAGGTTATTTTTGTGCGGCTCACTGATCGGTCCAGGGACCGATCAGGATAATCTGATACGCATAAGGCTCTTCTGATCGGTCCATAGACCGATCAGTGGTTCCATTGGTTAAGGCTGTGACTTAGGGGCTTACTGTTCGATCTCTGATCGGTCTACGGACCGATCAGGAAGTTCCCTGATCGGTCTGGTGACCGATCAGGGGCTTCGCTGAATGCATCTTCTGATCGGTCCACAGACCGGTCAGGAGGTTCCCTGATCGGTCTGGTGACCGATCAGGGGCGTCGGATACCTTCTGATCGGACAACCGTCCGATCATTTCTTCACTGTACACCCATCTTAACCCTTAAAACCTCCCGATCCCCTCTTTCCCTCATTCACGCGAACCCTAGCCGACTCTTCCCACCAGCCCACCCTTTCTCTTCTCCTTGCACGCCGAAGCTCCAGCCCTCGGAAGCCCTAGCCGAGAGTTCCATGGCTCCAAGGTAACTCCTACCTCTATAGAACTTGGCATTGTGTTTTCATTTCTCATCTTCTGTTGTTGTGTTTGTCTCGGTTCTTATTTGTTGGTGGCTCCGGTGCTCACTCATTGCCCCATTTTACCACATTGTATCCCCTTAGGAAGAAACCCACTGATGGTGAGGGAACCTCTAAGGAATCAACCAAGAAATCCAAATCCAAAACTTCTCCTGCTCCCTCTCGACCCCAACCAGCTAGTTCCAGTAGATTCCCAAACCGCCAGTCTGAGCAAGCTTTTCAACAAAGGACTTTCAAATTACTCCCTTGTAGGTCCGTGGATAGAAAATTCATGGACGAATTTTGCCCACAAGTGTCCGAAATCATAGCATACTACAAACTCGATTCACTAGTCTACTTGGAACGAGATATCAACTATGACCTGGTCTCTGAGTTCTATAATAACCTTCATGAGACTAGTGATCAAGGTTTTAAAACAAGAGTTGCTAAGCGGACTCTTGATTTCAGTATCTCATCTTTCTTTGAGTATCTCGATTGTCGGAGGTGTTCCGGTGAGGTTTTTTCGATATTTCCTGACTTACCAGAACAATTACTTCCACCGTTTGATATCTCACCTGACGACATATATGAGTACTTCTTCGCCCTGACAAGGGCTAGATGAGCTAGATGTTGACTTCCCTACTTTTGCAGCCTTGAGATTATCTCCTCAAGATTACATTCTTTTTAAAATTGTCACGAACTGCCTTCTACCTATCACATCTAAACCCTTATCTGAGATCCGATCATATCATTGTCTTATGCTCTATGGTTTGCGTCGGCGTCTCGATTTTGATATCATGTCG
The DNA here is from genome assembly GCF_018446385.1 of Zingiber officinale. Lineage (NCBI taxonomy): Eukaryota > Viridiplantae > Streptophyta > Magnoliopsida > Zingiberales > Zingiberaceae > Zingiber > Zingiber officinale. Next base: position 74,500,671 of record NC_055999.1, read on the forward strand.
AGCATCTACTCCTCAATCATATCCTATTCTCAGCCTAGCGGCTTCACTATTTATATGCCTTATGGGCATATAATTACTGATTGGCTTGAGACCCTTCAGGTTGATGTCTCTAAGGGTAGAATAATCAAAATGGTCAGGCAGGATTGCCGACTTGGGAAACGGGCATTTTCCAAGTCTGGAATCATAGGGCAAAATGGGGATGTTCAGTGGAAGGATGGGAGAGCTTTAGGTGAGTTACCACGGGGACCTCCACGACAGGTTGCAGCTGCTCCTGCTGACATTGGCGAGGCGGATCCAGACCTGCGCTGGCAGATCGCTGAGTTGGAGAGCCGATTTGATCGTCACGAGGAGATGGTGGCTGCTGAGTTCGATGGACTACGCATACGGATTGACCAGCGCTACGATGACCTGCGCGGGCATATTGACCAGCGCTTCGATGATATGCGCAGTCATCAGGTGGTGACACAGCAGTTGCTACTCGGATGGATGGCACGCTACCCGCCTCCGCAGTCTTACCCAGGCTATCCATCCTCCAGCGTGCTGCCTCAGGATTTCACCCTTCCTGCCGATGATGATGATGCTCCTCATGTTGAGGACGTTGATTGATATAGTCTGTGTGTCACCTTGTCCGTATGTATTTTGGATGTTATTTGTTAGTCTGATCTGGATGTTTGCACTTCTGATGCTACTAATATATTTATGCTACTCGGTTTTATATTTGCTTGCTCCTTGTTATGCTTCATTTTCTATTTTTTTTAATATGCTGTTCCTATGCCATGATTTGATTGTATCTTTTGTCTTTCTTACTGTCATATTGAGACCTTAGAGGGAACTCTAGGTCGGTTAAGAGAAGGCAGTATGGATTAAGGGGGAGCCTTTTGAGTTTTTGTCACCTCATTTGCACCTTTTCGGTGTTTGACAAAGGGGGAGAGGATACCTAAGTTTAGAAATGTATGAAAGCTTGATTTTAGGGGAGAGGATAACGGGAAGGATCTTGATTCCCGTCATTGACTTGGTGGTGTATCCGTCTTAGGGGGAGGATCCCGATTTCCCTAAAATTATGGGTAAATGAGCATTTCTGATCTAAACTTAAATCGTGTTGTCAAACAACAAAAAGGGGGAGATTGTTGATACAGTCTTGTTTTTCTGTTGACACTGATTTAAGTTTGTATCAGATATTGAACTCAGATTAATTACTAATCTAGGTTGACTAGGTTGACCTGATTGAGAAAGTCCTAACTGGGATGTTAGGCAGTTGGAAAGTCCTGGTGAGTGAAGCCAGGCAGATTGGAAATCCTGGTGAGTGAAGCCAGGTGAAAACCCTAGTGAGTGAAGCTAGGTGCAAGTCCTGGTGAGTGAAGCCAGGCAAGGGAAAATCCAGATGGATCAAGGGTGATCGGACATCTGGTGTTGAAAAGTCCAAGAAGGAAGCTTGGCATGCGAAGTCAGAGAGGGCTCGGTAGCTCGTTCTCTAGGACCAGATGAAGTCGGAGAGGGCTAGGGAGCTCGTTTCTCCGGACTAGGTCAGAGAGGGCTCGACCCGGACTGAGTCAAGAAGCTGGATCGGTCGGCAGACCGATCCAGTGAAACCTTGGACACCTGGATCGGTCGGCAGACCGATCCAGTGAAACCTTTATACCTGATCGGTCTGCCGACCGATCAGGAATTGATCAGTAGCTACTGAACGTTTACTGATCGGTCTGCAGACCGATCAGAAATCGATCAGTAGCCTACTGTGATGTTACTGATCGGTCAGGAGACCGATCAGGAAGCTGTAAACGTTCGGGAAGAACGCTATCTGATCGGTCTGGGGACCGATCAGATTAGTTCCTGATCGGTCCGCAGACCGATCAGGAGCTGTGTGTATTTTCAAACAGCGCTATCTGATCGGTCTGGGGACCGATCAGATTAGTTCCTGATCGGTCCACAGACCGATCAGAGATGATCCAGAAAGCATGAATCGGTCTGCAGACCGATCCACAGTATGGCTTGTTTTGCATGCGCTTTCTCTTATTGTTTCTGATTCGCAATTGCTTTTACCTATTTCGTTTCTAACCATCTGCTGTAAGCTTTCTCGAAGTTACAGGTTACAGATCACTTGATGTTGGGTGAATTCAAATTAAGGATCATTAGTAGAAGGCGACGAAAAAGCTTTTGCTGTGTCTCGCTGCGGACAAACCAGTTTTGGTAGCAACGTCTCGTTTGCGATCTGCTGGCAGCCGTTTGGTCGAAATCAGCTTGACTTGTGCTGATAGGTTCAAGCTCAGAGGTACCAGTGGAAACGAGGATGTCATTGGTGGGAGCTGAGACAATCAGACAAGGAAGAAGCGTGATTGGCGACGTCGTGGACGGTTGCAGGGATTTGCAGGGATTTGCTGCAGGTTTGGCAGAGATCCGTTACAGAGCAGAGAGGCATATGAAGGTGGAGAGGAGAGGCTCTCGCGATAATGCTTTTTGTGCTCTTGCTGTGAAAAACACTGTGGAGAAAAACTCTCTGGAAGATTGAAGCAGTGTGCTTGTTCTTCGCTGATTGTGGCTGTGAGCTTCCTTTGATCATTTTACTTGAGCCACTACTGTAAGTCTTGTGCTTAATTTCTTACTGTTGTTAAAGACTTTGTGGAGAGGTTACTCCACCGAGAAGGAGAATCCTTTAGCCGGATAGCTTCCGGGGTGTGATCTACCGAAAGATCAAGAGGATTCGTCCACCTTACGGACACGCCGAGGAGTAGGGGCAAGTTATCCCCGAACCTCGTAAATCTCTGAGTTAGTGTGCTGTGCTTTCTTGTTTTAGTTTTCTAATTCCGCTGTGCTAACAAAGTTCTTGAAGAAATTTGTGTTTAGTGTTTTTCAAAGAGGCTATTCACCCCCCTCTAGCCATCTAAGGTCCCAACACTTTCTACTCTTAGGTAAGTCAACTAATTCTCAGACCTTGTTAACTTTCATTGATTCCATTTCTTCCTATATAGCCATTAACCATTGGTCTTTTTCAGAACCCTCGAGAGTCTCTCCAAAGGTCCTCAGTTCATCATCGTCCTCTGGATTCACAATGAGAATCTCATTTTTAATCAGGAACGACGATGAGGTACATTTCCCCGACCACTCCTACGAGGAGAAGAGAGTCTCCCCACCTTCAGATGAACCACTCCCATTAGGACCAAGATCCATAGTCAAGTCTTGAATCCCGCTACTAAGCTTGACTATACCACTAGGCTCATCCATCTCATAGAAGGTGTACTTTCAATCAATTTCTCCTCTCTTAGGAAAATCATTCTCGAGAAATATGGCATTACAAGATTCAATCTCGATTATTGTATCGTCCGTATGTTCTCCTAAGAACATATACTCTTTGGAGTATTTAGAGTATTTGATGAAGATACACTTCTTTCCTCACAGCCCTAACTTGTCATACTTGTGCGAGAAATCTCTAACATACGCAACAAAACCCCATGACCTAAGATGGATAAGGATAGACTGTCTCACTATCCAAAGTTCGTATGGGGTGTTAACCACAGACTTTGTTAGAACATTATTAAGGACATAGATTGCAGTCAATAACACATCCCCCAATGAGAGATTGGTAAATTGACTTGCGTTATCATAAACTATTGGTGCAATTTGCACTAATGATCTAACTCAGGTTTTGATAAATGACAAGTGGATTAAAATTAGAGTATTTTGTGATCTAATTGATTTACCAAGTGTGCAGGAGTTGACGAGTTTGAAGTATATGATACTAAGATGAAATCCAACTAGGTTCACGAAACCCGATAGTTGGTGGAAAATCCAGATAGGCCCGTGGGGCCCGATATCTGCGGGAAGTCTAGTTGGGTCCATGGGACCTGACAACTACCGAAGTCTAGTTGGATCTGCGACATCTGACAACTGGTAGGAAGACCTGATGGGTCAAAGACAATTCAAGAAACTACAATTGGTAAGTAAGAGGTAAGCAACTGGAGGAGAGATCGAATGAGAGCGTGCTCCCAGTTGAGGGAACTGTAGGCGTCGGTCCAACTTAGGTTTATTTAAAAAATCTAAATTGAGACCTTAACTACATCCTGGTCTTGGGAAAACATGATCTAATTACTACTTTTATCTTATTATGTTGTGTTAACTTTATTTTGTAGGATAAACATATTTTTATTTGCCCAGGACTAACTCTTTTTTACAGGGAAGAAAGATGAAAAAAAGAGTGTCTAGGCACCAGAGTTCAGGAGCCCGAAAGGGATCCGATCGCCCGGAGTCCAGGAGCCCAGAGCTAGTCCGAGCGCTCAGACCAACCTCGCTCGGGTGAGCGCCAGGCAAACAAGCAATCCGAGCACCCGAAACTAGTCCAAGCGCTCAAACTAGAAAAGTTATGCAAAGATGAGTTTGAGCACATCGACTGGCCGAGCCCACGCCAACGGTCTAGGTGCCCGGAGGGGGTTCGAACTCCTGAAAGTGGATAAACTTCGCGGATGAAGTTTCGATGAGAGATCACCACGTCAGAAAAGTATTGGAGCAATCCCAATGGTCCGTGGGACTATGTGTTTTGGTGTTTGGGCAAAGGGTTTAAGTTAGGTTCACCTTTGTTATTTGATATGTGTATGTGAGTGTGCAGGTATGCAAGATACACATGTGACTCAGGTTGATGGCTTCGGGTCCAGTGAAAGATGGAGCATTCGAGGGACCGTGGACAAGGCAGCGAGGACAAGGGCCGAGGAAAGCGACTTCGAGGCATACGCGAAGGATGACATTGGGGATAAGCCGCGGGCTTGTATGTATCCGAGGGACGAGAGCCAAAGGAAGTAGGCTTGAAGGCAAGAAGTCAAGGCTGCAAAGAAGCATCAAGTGAGTCATAAGGGTGAGGGTACAAGTGCACGAGAGATTATATTCGGAGTAAAATCCTAGTCTTAGGGGTTTACTGTAGCGTTACTGTAGCAATTGACTGCATGTTTTAGCAGTCGACTAGTTCAGTCGACTGGCAGCGAACAGAATATTTCTATTCGCTCGGTCAGTGTGAAGCAGTCGACTGCTAGTTTTAGCAGTCGACTGCTAGTTTTAGTAGTCGACTGTTAGTTTTAGCAGTCGACTGATATCGAGCCGTTGGGATGTAACGGTCGAATTTCCACATAGGGCAGTCGACTGCATGTTTTGCGAGTCGACTGGTAGGCGGGGTTTTCAACCCGCAACCTATATAACCAAGGCTTGGAAGCTTGGTTATCCCTGACGAAATTAGTGGTGGTAAACCCTAATTAGTAGTCTACTTGTTCTCAAGTGTTTATGAGTGTTGTGCTGAGGTTTCTCCACCCACAAGGAGCTACTTGAGATAGCCGAAGTTTGCCGGGGGCTAATCCACCGACGGATCGGGATCGTCCACCTCAAGGACACGTCATGGAGTAGGAGCCCTAATCTCCGAACCACATTAAACAACGTGTTAGCGGTTTGCTTGTTTTTTCCTTTAGTGTTTAGCTTGTTTGTTTTTGTATTATTTCGCTGCGCAAGCTAACAATAGTGTATGAAGCTATCGATTTGGGGGTGCCTTCTATCCAACCCCCCTTCAAGTCGACCACTGATCCCTTACAAGTGGTATCAGAGCGAGGTCGCTCTCCATTGGACTAACCGCCAAGGAAGCAAAGATGGTCGGCTTAATTGAACCGCCAAAGCTTGAAGGTAGAGGCTTATGGGACACCACATATTGGATGATGAAGATGGAGGTCTTCTTCGACACGGATTAGAACATCATGATGGTGGTCAAAGAGTCGTTCGAAGTCCTGAAGGACAAGAAAGAGAAGAAGCTCCGACCACGACATTGGACGGAAGAGCAAACATCACGGTCAAAGGCAAACGACAAGGTAATATCTATATTAATTGATATTTTGCCTAATGACGTGATGAGCCGTGTAGGTAAATATGAGAACTCCCACATTTGTGGAATAAGATAAAGAAGGTTCAATGGGAAGAACCTATGCCTACACAAGAAGAAGAAGAGCCCAAGGAGATGGGCTTAATGGCTCAAGATGAGGAGGAGCAACCGGAAGGTGACGAGCACTCAACTTCCGAAGAGGAGAAGGATAAAGAAATGACATCCACTAGTGTGGATGAGGATACATCCTCAAAGGTTGAAGAAGAATCCAAAACAAGTGAAGAAGAAGAAGAAGTCTTGGAAATCAACCTAGTGAGCACCTCCACCGAAGCAAAATCAAAAGATCACATTGTGTGCTTCGGGTGCAATGAAAGGGGGCACTACAAAAGTAGATGTCCTATTAGTAAGAAGAAGGTATCTCCTAAATTCAATTCAATTCATTTTGAATCTAATTTGAGTTGTAGGAAGAAAAAGGAGAAAAAGCACATAGTGTGCTTCACGTGTGGTGAGCGGGGTCATTACCACACAAGATGCTCAAGGAATGGAGAGTTTAAAAAGTTAGAGCATTTGAAGAAATAGGAGAAGAAGAGAAGCAAGAGTCAAGGGGGAGCTTCAAGGGTAAGGGAGGTATATCCTAACTTAAAATTTAAGTCAAATTTAAACTCTTCCATGCATGCTAGGAGAAATGATTTTGTTAATCATAGTATGCCCATGCAAAATTTTGGATTTAAGTATCATGATAGGAATAGGGTAAATGTTGATTGTAACCCTAGGAGACCTATGCATGATAGACCTAGACACGTTAAATTCTCATTACCTAAGGAGAAGAAGGTATTGGAGAACCTAGGCATTAATCCCAAGAAGGGGAGACACATGCCTAGGAAGAGTAGGTCTAGGAATGTCCAATGTGGACAAGTCAATTCTAGGGTTAGGAACCTAGAAAGGGAAAATCAAGCTTTAAAGGCAAAACTTGATAAATTGGAGAAAATCCTAAAAAGATTCAATGTTGGATCTAAGGGTTTAGGTATGATGTTGAGTAGCCAAAAACCCAACAATTATAGATCGGGCTTGGGATACCGATCTAGTCCCTCCAAGGCCAATGAGAGTTCATATACTAGGGTGGCAAATGATCATGGCAAGGGAGAGGTCTCCAAGGCTAAAGGAAAGTTATATGCTAGGGTGACATATGACTATGGAAAGGAGAAACCAATAAATGGCAAAAAAAAGTCATTTAAAGGTAAGGATAAATTAACCAATGACAAGGTGTCCAAGGTTAAGAAGGTTAGATTTGTAGGTCAAGTGTCATCGGAGGTGCACCGATGTGGCCTAGCAATTGTAGATGAGTCACCTAGGGAGGTGACTAAGGCTAAGAGCTCTAGGGGGAGCTCTAAGAGTCAAGTTGAGACCCATGGCAAATAGATCTCGAGTGGGTTTTGCTTTGGAGGTCTGTGGAATTATTGGTGCATTTATGAAATTGGGTCAGAAATGCTGAAAAAGGTTGAAAAAGGGTGTCAGTCGACTGTTAGTTTTAGTAGTCGACTGCACCAGTCGTTTGCATGTTTTAGCAATCGACTGGCAGCGAACAGAAGCATTCTGTTCACTCAGCTAGTAGCGACCAGTCGACTGGTACTTTCTGCAGTCGACTGATACCAGCCTGAAACTGTTTTTTAGCGCTGTTTGTGACCGGGTCAGCTCGTATAGGTGTATGAGATCCATGGAGGATAAATACATGAGTTTATGATCAATTTGGATGACAAGTTTTCAACATTTAGGATATTGTTGGAGAACTTTTTGAATGTTAGGCAAAGGGGGAGAAGTAAGGTTTAGTTAGGAAAACCTTAGTGTCTTTGCGTAGGGGCAGCCTTGGGATAAGTTCTTAAAAATCCCTGTGGAAAAATTCCTAGCTCAATGGGGAGCATAGGTGTAGAGGGCGCCTTGGGATAGGTTCCAATGCATGTTTGCATTTTTATTTTGGCGTTGTAAGTCCAAGTGTGTAGCCTTGGCATCGTAAGTCCATTCGGCGATGTAAGTGCAAGTGTGTAGCCTTGGCAACGTAAGTCCATTTGTTTTAGCATGTTTATTTACTATTATGTTTTCCCTAACTTAAATGTATTGTCAAACATCAAAAATGAGGAGATTGTTGGAACAATCCCAATGGTCCATGGGACCATGTGTTTTGGTGTTTGAGCAAAGGGTTTAAGTTAGGTTCACCCTTGTTATTTGATATGTGTATGTGAGTGTGCAGGTATGCAGGATACACATGTGACTCAGGTTGATGGCTTCGGATCCGGTGAAGGATGGAGCATCCGAGGGACCGTGGACAAGGCAGCGAGAACAAGGGCCGAGGGAAGCGACTTCGAGGCATATGCGAAGGATGGCATTGGGGACGAGCCGCGGGCTTGTATGCATCCGAGGGACGAGAGCCAAAGGAAGTAAACTTGAAGGCAATATGTCAAGGCTGCAAAGAAGCGTCAAGTGAGTCATAAGGGTGAGGGTACGAGTGCACAAGAGATTGTACTCGGAGTAAAATCCTAGTTTTAGGATTTTACTGTAGCGTTACCATAGCAGTACTGTAGTGTTACTGTAGCGTTACCGTAGCAGTACTGTAGCGTTACTGTAGCAGTCGACTGTATGTTTTAGCAGTCGACTGGTGTAGTCGACTAGTTCAGTCGACTGACAGCGAACAGAATGTTTCTATTCGCTCGATTAGTGTGGAGCAGTCGACTGATATCGAGCCGTTGGGATGTAACGGTCGAATTTCCACAGAGGGCAGTCGACTGCATGTTTTGGCAGTCGACTGGTAGGCGAAGTTTTCAACCCGCGACCTATATAACCAAGGCTTGGAAGTTTGGTTATCCCTGACGAAATTAGTGGTGGTAAACCCTAATTAGTAGTCTTCTTGTTCTCAAGTATTTGTGAGTGTTGTGGTGAGGTTTCTCCACCCACAAGGAGCTACTTGAGATAGCCGGAGTTTGCCGGGGGCTAATCCACTGACGGATCGGGATCGTCCACCTCAAGGACACGCCATGGGGTAGGAGCCCTAATCTCCGAACCACGTTAAACAACGTGTTAGCAGTTTGCTTGTTTCTTTCCTTTAGTGTTTAGCTTGTTTGTTTTTGTATTATTCCGCTGCGCAAGCTAACAATAGTGTAGGAAGCTATCAATTTGGGGGTGTCGTCTATCCAACCCCCCTTCAAGCTGGTCACCGATCCCTTACACAAAGGTCCAGGCGCCCGGAATGGGCATATATAAGGGCCTTCGACCAATAGCTTAATAACAACAACGTGTTAGCAGTTTGCTTGTTTCTTTCCTTTAGTGTTTAGCTTGTTTGTTTTTGTATTATTCCGCTGCGCAAGCTAACAATAGTGTAGGAAGCTATCAATTTGGAGGTGTCGTCTATCCAACCCCCCTTCAAGCTGGTCACCGATCCCTTACACAAAGGTCCAGGCGCCCGGAATGAGCATATATAAGGGCCTTCGACCAATAGCTTAATAACATCAACTACTACAAGTTTCATTCTTGCATGCTACTCCGAAAAGACTCCGACAACACCGTAAGGCTGCTCTGAAGTTTGAAAAATGAGTGATTCCAATTTCCTTTCTGTTTGTTGGTAACAACTAATTTCAATTCTTGTACTCAATATTTGCAACTAATTAGTCGAACTGATAGTGATTGTCCAACGAAAGCGATCGACGATCGCGGACCTTGGAGTAGGAGTCATCACAGGCTCCAAACCAAGTAAAATCATCTATGTTAGCATTGCTTTCTGTTTTTTTTAGTGCGCTACGTAACTCATTTTAATTTACAATTTTCAAAAAATGTTATTCATCCCCCCTTCTAGCGACATTATGATCCTACATGAACTCATCATCTCCAATAGAGTTCTATTCCTTCTCTCAACGACTCCATTCTGCTGAGGAGTAACAGGAATAATCAGTTGTCTTGTAATGTATTTTTTGAAACAGAGCTCTCTAAACTACTCAGGCAGATACTCACGCCCTCGATCAGTTTTGAGAGTTTTTACTCTTATGTTTAGCTGATTTTTTACCTCGCTAATAAACCTTCTGAAGCACTCTAGTGTCTCAGACCTATGTGAGATCATGTAGGCATAACCAAAACGTGTGAAATCATCTAAAAACATAATAGAATATGTTATTCCATTTCGAGCTCTCACATTCATGGGTTTGTAAATGTCGGAATGAACTAATTGCAATGAAGTCCCAACCCTCATTATTTTTCTAACTAGTTTTCTAGTAGTTTTATCTTCTAGACAAAATTCACATAAGGGGAACTCAACCTTGGTTAGCTGGCCTAACACACCACATGCTGCTAACCGACCCATCCTCTCTTGCCTTACATGACCAAGTCTACTATGCCAAATATTAACATCTTCAACTACACTATCAAATATAAAGGCAATGGTAGATATAGTATAAAACTCATAAAAAGAATTCAAGTTTGGTGCATATAGTCCCTCATAGACTAAACCAGAACATATTAAAGTACTATCATACGAGATAGAAATTTTAGAGTTTCTAATTACAACACAATATCCTAACTGGTCTAGACTACGGGCAGAAACTAGATTCCGCCTTATTTCCGGAGCATATAACACGTCATGGAGATACAGGACTTGATTATTTTGTAACAACAGCTTGCAAGTGTCAATCCCACTCACCTCCACACAAATGCCCCATTTTCCACACACAGTCTTCTCACATGTGGGCTTAAATGACGGAATTTCGCATATGCACTCCTATTACAAGCTACATGATCTGTGGCTCCTTAATCTACAATTCATAAAGGAGATGAGTTAGCAAACATCATACCAAATGACACATAACTCATACCATATAAAAAGAAGAAGGATATACCTTTTGCTCGCTACACTCACGTGCGAAATGCCTTGGCTTACTACATACGTAGCATCAGACATTGCTCTTTACGAGATCCTTCTTCTTGCTTTTCTATCCCTGCCCTTTTTCATCGGTCTTTACTATTGACTTCTTCTTGCCACGACCTTTGATCTTCTTCTCATGCTTGCGCCACTTGCGCTTTGTATCCCAGGAGCCCTTACTCGACTTCGTAAAGTGAGCATAATCTGAAGCAGACCTAGTCACCTCCTAGCACTTCTCCTCCAACTCACAATGTCTACTCACATTCATAAAAGTATGGATACTTTTAGTATGTGTGATATAGGTCTTAACAGTCTCTCAGGAGTCAGGCAAGGACTAGATCACTCCTAATACTTAAAAATCATTTAATATAGGTTCCCCCCATATCCTTCATAGAGGCAATCATACTCAACATATGTATTAAATGTTGCTTCATAGTATGATCAAATCTCTTCTTATGAGTTATAAACTTAAAGGTCAACATCCTCAACATAGGAGCTGATGGGATGCTATAATGCTCTTTAAGAGCATTCTAGATCGACACAGCTGTATAAATTGGGATTGGTTCATCATACATGCTACTAATTAAGAAGAATTACCCTAGCTTGACCATCCTTTTTTTTCCAAGCATGATATACCTCCTATTCCCTTCTTGCTTGTGTTGTGGTACTTTCCCTAGGGTCTCATGCTTAAGAACCTCCCCGAGTTCTTATTCCTCAAAAATAAACTGAACCTTTCGGTGCCAAATTTTATAATTATCACCATTCGGCTTGTCTCCCTTATCTAGTATGACATTCTTTGTTATAGTCATATCTCTTGTTACACATAATAGAGAGATGTTAGTGACATTTGATGCTTAATATCTTAAGTTTGTGTACCCTATAAATCATCTTAATTCAAATGACTTGAATACAAATTTCAAGATGAGAGTATGAGTCAACAGACGTCATACACCACAATTTAAAATTGTCTCACCTTTAGATTAAGATGTTATACACAAGTAGTCACTTTATACTCTTAAAGTTAACCTACATGCCACTATGAGTCCACACACTGCCAAACACCAACAGTGTTATGTCATACGTTTCGGAGTTGGACCTCTTCATCTTGCCTTGAGACACTCGGTTCATGCCAAGGTCAAGTGGTTGTCTCCCACTCTCAGCCATAAACTGTGTGTAATTCGGACAAGTGTCAAGCAATGCGCATGTCACACAGCACTTCGTGATGAGCACCTCTGCATGCCAAGCACTACAGACCTCTACTCCCAAGAACCGCACTTGTGTGTCGAAAACTCGAGCATGACAGTTCTTCCTGAGTTCTTCCCGAGCACCACATTGAGAGTGCGGTTGAGAAGTTTTGCGCATGGCTTGAACACGCGCACCGAGCATTTCTTCTCGAGCTTTCTAAGCATCTCTGTGTACCTGGACGTCTTGAGAAAACTCTGCGCGTGCGATTTTCAACTGGATTCACGAGTTTCTCACTCATAAATTCGTTGATCACTTGGTCAACAAACTGCATCAAACCAACTTAGCTCTGATACCAATGTTTGATGTTGATAAAAGTAAAATACATAAATTTACTTCTACTTTACGGAAATTAAATTTGTACCTTAGTTGGTGATGCACAATCTTCGACATTGCAAACCTTCAGAATTATTGTGAACCCTAGCCACAAACTACTCAAAGTCGAGATGATAGTCACGTATCTCGAACTATCAACGTTATGTCACAACGTTTCAACCCTTAACCTGGTGATATGTGATGATAGCCTTCTTTTATTCTTCTCAACAAGATAGAGACTACAACTCTCTTCTTTCTTAGACTTCCCTCCATTTTCTTTCTTTTCTCACTTCTATACTTCACACAAGAAGTATGAATTTATAGGATAAGATAAGAATGGGGATTTCTAAAATTAGGGGGTTATTAACTTTCATATGAATGTCCTATAGTGAGCATAAGTTACTTATATGTATTAATGCCCCATAATGAATATAAGTTACTTATATATATGAATGTCCTATACTGGGCATAAGTTACTAACATTGTTGAATGCCCCATAGTGGGCATAAGTTACTAACAGTAACATATGTTACATTAATGAATATTCTCTCCTTCCCAAATAAGGTGAAGATAAATACTTCTCCTCCCTTCTCCTCCCTTCCCCTTCCATTAATGAACACTCCTTTACCCCATCCAAACATAGGCTTAATTGTTGACTTCTATTCTAATCTCTTTTAATTAAATTATTAAATTTTTTGAACCAAAATGAGTAAATTGAATGTTCTTTTACGTTATAGCTTTTTTTTTAAAGATTAATATTCCTAAGAAATTTTATTCTACAGTTCAACTCTCATCTACATAGAGTCAATCAGTTATATTAGATTTATTATAAGTAGTCTTATTTTACATTACAAAATACTCTTTCAACTCGAATTCATGAATTTAAGATTACACCATAGTAATTTTACCATGCGCTAAAACTCTCTTTCATTCTATTTAAAATGACCTTACAAATAAAAATTTCACAATTATAGAAAGTTGTGAAGAACATAAGAATAATCATTGTCAAATTGTTATATAATGATCAATATTTCCTCGATTAATTCAAGATTATGAAGAAACAACTTTGTTTGTAACTTTATTTCTTTTGTCCATGTCATTTCTACGTTTTATCTCTGTCATTCTATGCATAAAATTCAAAAGTTTATGTATAAAATTCTTATCAATATAATAAATAAATAAATAAAAATTTAAATAAATAAATAAATTTATAATATCAAACTTACTAACTTAAAAAATTTTAAAATATAAAAATTTCAAACAATTACATTTAAATTAAGAGTTTGATAACTATTAAATAGAATAAGTAAAAAAAATCAAACCAAACTTTAACCCTTACTTTATCAAGCATAAACAAGACAAAAGGATTCGACTTCTTTACGACCCAAGTTTTAGATCAACAAAAACTACATGCTATGTAATCAACAGGAACTACATGCTATTTTGTCTAAATCGGTTTAATCAACATAAGCACAAAACTCTAGAGGGGGAAAGACAATAAATAACGAGAGACGATATCAAGCTCACTAATCTAAAAGTAAATCATTTTATGCAATCCATAATTGCATTAACATACATCTATTTATTAAAGTTTCACTAAGCCTTTTGAAATTTTGATACATGCCTACTCAATTCCTGTTTTTAAATGGTTCGCACAAGGAACCCTAAACTGATTCATATCGGGAAGATTGGTTGACACAAGGAACCCTAAACTGATTCATATCCGGATTGAGTTGCTTCATAAATACTACTGTATATTACACAATGTTACTAGGGAGAAAAATAGTTCGTGGTAACGGATTTTAAACAATTAGCCATCATAGTCGCCTTGGGCAAACTTGCTCTCGGAATAAAAGACTGCCACAACTTCGTTCCCTCCAAACTTTCTTCCATTTAGTCCTAGCCTGGCTTTGGTAGAACCGTCAATATCGTCGAACTCCATAAATACCTGAAAAAAGAGATAACTTGAGTTCCTAGGGGGAAAAAAAAAATAACAGTTATCTTGCAGATTGAACAGTTAGTTTCAACCAGACTGAAGAATAATATTCCTGGGATTCAAAAATTAATGTGCTTAGCAAAATAGCGATTGTATAAAAGGAATGTAAATAAAAGCATTAGAAGAAATCCAACCAGTTATATACAGCCACAAGCAATAGGATATCCAACTATATGATTGCAACATCCACCTAAACTTTTTCAGAACTCCATTTAAGGTCATGATATGGTTACTTTAACCGACATTAATGGGGGTCTAGATATAACTTAACTTCATTAGGCAAGTTACTTGATAAGACTTAAGTGGAGATTTTTTGAAAGATGGGTAGATAGAACAACAATAAATTTTGGGTATCCATATAATTTTGCCAATAATTTATTGAGAACGCAAGAAGAAAACAAATAGTGCATGTGAAAGTAATATGAACTCAATGTTGACACCACAACCATGCTATTCACTGACCTTTCCAACACCAGGGGCTGGCTCTCCGTTCGGTCCAGGACGTGGAATTACAATACTGACCAACTTATCTGAAGGAAAATAACAGTTATTGAGATTCACATTGGAAAAGAGGGGAAAAAATCATAGTAAAGCAAGCCTATCAATGTTAACAAAGAAAAGCATTAGGTTCTCATGTGAAATAGAAAGAAAAGTTGCACGAGTCTCCTAACTAGGTTTTTGTGTGGAGATTTTCAAATGCACTATCAATCAAATGTTTAATGTCACATATAATGTCGTGCCAAGTTATTACACCAACATTTAATATGAATTGAAAGGTGTTCTCAATATGTATAAAAGATTTTAATGACTTTGCCTAATCTGTAATCTCCCAGCTTCTTTCACCATGGCACTCCCATAGAACTCCAAGCAGTCAATTACTCTGGTACTTGGCATAGCTAAAGATCCTTCTCCAGCTACTTGACAGTTGGAGGTGTTAAGTGTTGCCCACCAACACTGCACTACTATTGTCCTCTAGGCCTCTACGTTTTCCTACTTCCTATGGATAAGGCTTATATGAGTAGTATGACCTAGGTCAGGAGCCCCTATAGAATTCAGTATCACCTACACCTGCAAGGAGACTGGCAAGCTCCTCACCTCCAAACCATCTCCAAGAAGCAATTTGCTTAACATTGTGGATAATGAGGATGAAAGAGGGGGCTGAACACTGTGATCACTTGCTGGCCAAGCACAAATTGATGGAGTCACGGTTTGTTGTAATATTGGTTCTTGTTTTCCTCTTTTTCACAAAAAGTTTGATGCTTTTTCCAAAGAATTTGTTATGGGTCTCATGTCTTATCTTTGGTTCCTCTTTGTAACATTAGTACCAGAAGGCAGGGTAAGCCATCTTCTTCTTCCTTTTAGAAATGTAGATAGCTGCATCACGAAGATTGGGGAAGTTGTCTTCTTCCTTCGTATCTTTGGATAGATAAAACACTAATCACACCCCATCTTTCCCTGCATAGGATGTCACTCATCCCCCACTGTTAAGAAACCCGTATTGAAAGAGTTGTAAACCTTGTTTTGTAAAAGAAATATTTTTAAGTTATGTTAGTCCCAATTATTTGAGATCGGTTAAATGGTAATAATACATGTACAAGTTTGCTTCTGAAAAAGTGGACACTAAGTAATTTATTATATCCAGTTCCTCTATTTTAAGCATACAAGCAATGCACAAGCAATATTATTTTTTTCCTTCTGATGTCCAAAAATAGAGAGGTGTTAGTGTAACATATATTGAACTAATTAAGGATATGTACGAGGATGTAAATCTCAGAGTAAAGACTTCAGGCGGAGTAACTGAAACATTTCCAATAAAGATATAATTACATCAAGGATAAGCTCTAAATCTCTATCTTTTTACACTAAGTATGACGAATTCTGTGCACATTCAAGACACAGTACCGTGGTGCATGTTGTTTAGATATGATATTATTTTGGTAAATAAAACACGTGAAGGAATAAATGCTAAACTAGAATCTTGGCGGAAACACTAGAAGGGAAAGGTTTTAAGCTTAGTAGATTAAAGACAAAATATATGGAATTTAAATTTAGCAATAATAGAAGTAATGAGACAATTGTTAAGATAGGAGAGGACGAGTTGCTCGGAACCGAGATGTTTAAATATTTAGGATCATTTTTGCAAAACGATGGAGGGATTGAGAGAGATGTCTTACATAGAATACAATCAAGATGGTTAAAATGGAGGGGGGCATCGAGTTATTTATATGACCATAAAGTACCTCTTAAACTTAAAGGTAAGTTCTATAAAACCGCAGTTAGACCTGCTATGTTATATGGAGCTGAATGTTGGCCTATGACTCGAGCACATAACCGCAGTTAGACCTGCTATGTTATATGGAGCTGAATGTTGGCCTATGACTCGAGCACATGAGCAGAAGATTAGAATTATAGAGATGAGGATGTTAAGCTGGATGTGTGGACATGCGAGGAAGGACAAAATAAGAAATGAGAGTATTAGAGAGAAAATCGGAGTTGCATCTATTGAGGAAAAACTGTAAGAGACACGTTTAAAATGGTACAGATATGTACTTAGACGACCTATAAATGCTTCAGTTAGGCAATGTGAAACTATGATAAACATGCATATCAAACGAGAAAGACCAAAAAAGACTTGGTTAGCAATAATAAAATAAGATAAAATTTATTTAAATATAGATGATGATATAGTAGGAGATAGAACTCAGTGGCGTAAAAGGATTCATACAGCTGACCCCACTTAGTGGGATAAAGTTTTGTTGTTGTTAATGTCCAAGAATACAAAGATGAATATCGAGTAGAAATAATATAATTCTTCTCTATTCTCGTCAGTTTGCCTATTCCATTTTCCACACCTTCCGTGCTATACAAAATCCATATATAAAAGTTCTCATATTTGTAGTATGAGTGATTTATTTCCCTTTATTGCTATCATCTTTCCTTAATTGTTTTACTAATTTTTACTATAGGTAGGAGCCATGAAGAGAAGAAATTTATTAAATTTTTTCTTAAGAGCTAACATGTATTTATTCAAAAATAATGATTTTATAAAAATAAGTGACCATTTGTTTTTATTTTATTTGACTTTTGATTTTACCATTGAGTATCAACTATCAACACTTGCAAAGAGAAAAGAGGACAAGCAAAGGCGGAAGATGCATCAACTAAAGAGGTTAATTCTCACCATATTTTCCACCTTCTCCCCTCATATCTTCCAATATGTCTTCATATTCCTCATCATCTCTCAGTTCATCTGGAGTAACCACCTGAGTTAAGCATACCACCTTTGTAGGAAGCGATCCAGCCTGGTACACAAGTTTCTGCATCGGATTGGCTTATTAGGAGAAGAGAAATACGACACCGAACGTCATGTTGGTGCATTGTTGAAATATCGAAATAGGAGAGGCATGCAGTCTAAATGTTCAGAATCAAACAGTTGACCAAGACAGAAATGGAACTTGAAGAAGTTAATTATAATGCAAAAATAAACAGAAGACTAAAAATAGCACGTTTATTATACAAGTGATCTAAAAACAGGAACAAAATGGGATAATATCATCTTGACTTGGTAATGCCCTTCTTTTTTGAATTGACAAACAATTGGCTAATAATTTTGTTCTTCAAGTCATAAACAAGTCATGCACATTCTTGGAACCAACAAAACAAGAGAAATCAATAATGGGAAAATTAAACAACACTACCCGTTCATTAAGAGGGTGACTTGACTTGCCAACATTAACTGATTAACCCACTAAACGAACCACATCAATAGCAAGTTAAAGTTGTTGACAGGCAATGGAAAAGAAAGAGTATAAAATGATTAATATATATACACAGAAAGTTAAAAACCTATGGTATATAAAGATAAAAATATTTATAGCCTCATAGAGACCATAACCAATTTAAACCTCACTAAATGATACCATCAATAACAACAACCAACCTTTATCCCACTAGGTGGGGTCGGCTATATGAATCCTTTTATGTCATTGAGCTCTATCTCCTACTGTATCATCATTTATACACCACAACAACAACCAAGTCTTATCCCATTAGGTAGAGTTGACTATATGGATCCTTTTACGCCATTGAGCTCTATCTCCTACTATATCATCATCTATATTTAAATAAATTTTATCTTATTTTATTGTTGCTAACCAAGTCTTTTTCGGTCTTCCTCTTTCTCGTTTGATATGTGTTTGTTATAGTTTCACATCGCCTAACTAGAGCATTTATTAGTCATTTAAGTATACACTCATACCATATTAAACGTATCTCTTGGAGTTTTCTCTCAATAAATGCAACTCCGACTTTCTTTCTAATGCTCTCATTTCTTATTTTGTCCATTCTCGTATGTCCACATCCTCATCTCTGCAACTCTCATCTTTTGCTCATGTGCTCGAGTCATAGACCAACATTCAGTTCTATATAACATAGCAGATTTAACTGCGATTTTATAGAATTTTTCTTTAAGTTTTAGAGGTACTTTACAATCACATAAAACACCCAATGCTCTCATCCATTTTTATCATCCTGTATTCTAAGGCATCTTTCTCAATCCCTCCATTGTTTTACAAAAATAATCCTAAACATCTAAAGCTCTTGATTCTGGACAACTCGTTATCTCCTATCTTAACAATTGTCTTATTATGTCTAATATTGCTAAACTTAAATTTCATATATTCTGTCTTTATTTTACTAAACCTAAAACTTTACCCTTTTAGTGTTTCCGCCAAGATTCTAATTTAGCATTTACTCCTTTACATGTTTTATCTACCAAAACAATATCATCTGCAAACAACATATATCACGATACAGTGTCTTGAATGTGTGCAGTGAGTTCATCCATAATTAATGTAAAAAGATAGAACTTAGAGATGATCCTTGATGTAACCCTATCTTTATTGGAAATGCTTCATTTACTCCACTTCAAATCTTTACTCTAGTCGTTACATCCTCGTACATATCCTTAATTAGTTCAATATATGTTACGCTAACACCTCTCTTTTCTAAAATTCTCTATATAATTTCTTTTAGACTCTATCATAAGTTTTTTCTAAGTCAATGAATATCATGTGTAGATCTTGTTTTTACTTCCGATATTTTTCAATTAATTGTCTAAGAAGATGCATAGCTTCTATTATCGACCTTCCAGTCATGAACCTAAATTGATTTTGGGTCGTCTCCTTCCTTGATCTTTTTTTCTATTACTTTTTCTCAAAATTTCATAGTATAACTCATTAGTTTAATACTCCTATAGTTTGCACAATTCTATAAATGTCTCTTTTCCCTTCTTTTGTATTCAATTTTTGATATAATCATTCAAAAGTTCTATGCTTTGTTTCATTTACTGCTCTCTTAGCTTCTTTCCTGGCTATTGTATATTTTTTAAAAATTTTCTTAAAATTTTTCTTGTTCTTACAAATATATAATTTCTTATAAGTTATTCGTTTTTCCTTCACTTTCTCTTATACTTTCTCATTCCACCACAAAGATTCTTTACTTAGTGGTGCATGTCCCTTTAACAAGTACACTCTTAGCTATTATTTTCAACTTTGATATCATCTTATCCCATGTCGTATTAGAATCATCGTATATTTCACCTAATGTTTGTACTCCTACCTTCTCTTTAAATATATTTTGTTTCTCATTCTTTAACTTCCACCACTTAATTCTAGGAGTCGTATATATTTTCTTACTATTGATACTATGTTTAAAACGTATATCCAACACTACTAATCTACCCAAGCTTTCTCCAAAGATGAGCTTGCAATTTTTACAAATTTTTCTATCCTTCTTCCAAACATAAGAAAATCAATTTGCAATTTATTATTTCCATTTTGAATGTGACTAAGTGTTCTTCTCTTTTTATAAAAAACATATTAGTTAATATAAGGTCATATACTATCGCAAAATCTAAGATAGTTTTCCCTTCCTCATTTCTCGTTCCAAACTCATAACCCCTATGTACCCTCTCATATTTCTCATTTTTCACTCCGACCTGCCCATCACCTCCTATAAAAATCATTTTATTTAGTGAAATAATTTGTAATATTTAATTTAAGTCGTCCCAAAATCTTAATTTAGTAACTTCATCTAATCCTACTTGCAGAGCATATACGCTAATTATATTCATAGTTTCTTTCGCCACCATCATCTTAAGAGTTATAATTCTATCTCCTTTTCTAACTACTCCTACAACTTCATCCTTTAACAAACTATATACAACAATACTCACTTCATTTCTTGTTTTACTCTTTCCTGTATATCATAACTTAAAATCTGAGTTCTCTATCGATTTTGTCTTCTTGCCTACCCATTTTGTCTCTTGTATACATAAAATACTAATTCTTCTCCTAATCATCGTATCTACTACCTCCATTGATTTGCAGGGTTTCTATGTCCCATGTTCCAAATCTTGGATTATTAATTTTCCTATCATATTTATTCTTATCCAACCGATGATGTGAGAACTCTTGCCTATTTAAGTCTACACTCAAGTTCTCATGGACATATACATATATATGCCTGTAAATACTTTAAGCGCATAATTATGAAAATGAAAAAGAGAAATCGTGAAATATTGTATATAAGATCTTGAGAGAGATCTCATTGATGGCAGTTTCTTAAGTGTTATAAAAGGTTAATCAGAAGAAATAACCCCGAATTTGTTATCATAAACGAGTTGATCCATTTGCCCTACGCATGGTTACATGAAATAGGAGAACCCAGATATGTGGTTATTTCATATAAAACAAAATTGAATTTTCCAAACAGTCAAGTTTATAGAAAATGGCTCCTTGGATACAAATGATATAAAAGCACAAAGATGCAGCCTCCAATCCATCCATAGGGGATAATACTTAAACATCCTCATCTAATCAGAATTCGATTATGTGTTCATCCCAAACAATCCATATGATAGGTTGAATAAAAAAAGGCAAATAAATTATAAAGACCAAAAATTATCTGAATCAACTTTGTTTTTATCCACATAATAACTTGAAAAAAGAGCACAAAAGATTATAGAGAACAAAATTTATCTGAATCAACTTTGTTTTAGCAGAAACCAGAAATGTTATTAACATATCCTAACATTAAAAACTTTGGTTATCAAATAAAGACAGCATGAAGAAGACTTCATTTAATTAAGGGATACTTGGAGAAACTTCCAACAAAGGAAACCGATTAAAATTCACTCTGAATTTCTAGAGCAGTAGAAGACTATGGAAATCAAACTAATATGTAATGCCAACTCATGAAGATTAATCTTAATTTGTCAGAAAAATCATTTGGATCTATGACCAGTTTAAAACTCCACATTTCTATCATTTTACACTGTACCTGTAGTGCAACCTGTTGTTGGGCTTGTAATAGTATGTTTTCATGTTCTGGCCTTGGCTGTGTAGTGCCTTGGTTTGCACGCCTTACTGTAAGAGTTTTATCACCCATCTTGATACCATTAAGAGCCGCACAAGCAATATCAGTGACAGAGAGGTCTTGGTAGACACAAAATGCATATCCTTTTGAATTGCCAGTTTCCCTATCCTTGACAAGATCAAAACCTCGAAGAGGCCCAAAGGATTCAAGTAACTCTCTAACTTGCACTTCAGTGAAATAGTACGGAAGACCACCCACAAAAACCCGATCAGGTCCTTCGAGGCCAGCAGCAGAACCAGGTGACAGTCCTACTGCCGCGAGGTTAAGATTGGGATTAGGTTGGCTGGGACCAAGTGCAGCTGCAAGGGAAGGGTTATAATCACTCGGCCTTCTAACCTTCACTGGAGCACCCTGAAAGACATAAATCTATTGGTCATAAGTAACCTGGAGTTGCAGGCAAATATCTTAATATTGAAAATTTCAAACCTCAAAAATAATGCCATCCAATGCCATTGCATTGCTTGCTTCTTCAACTGTTCTCATTTCTACAAATGCAAATTTCTTCTCATGGTTTATGTAAACATTAACAACGGCATCACCTAGAACCAAAGAAAAAACACAAAGAACTTAATACAATCTTCTTAAAGAAAAGTCATTTGAGGTACCACAGATTGTAACAAACACTAACCTGGACCAGCTGTATTCCCTCCAATAGCAAACATCACCTGACTAAAAAACGTTGCAACTGTCTGCAAAAACCAAAATGACAATCCAAATAAGCATCAGCATTAACCATACTATGGCTCACATCAACTTCGAATTATTTAACATGAATAAAATTGATGCAAAGGGGAAAATAATTATCTAGAATAGCTTGGGAAAACATAATTATCAATTGCTTAAAGTATGAGAGTTTTAATAGATGTGGAATATGTTCTAAACTTATCCAGGAGCTGCAATATCAAAATAACTAATGTTTGGTAAAGGAATTGAATTAAGAAGGTAAGCAATAGAATAGAGGGCGATAACATTCACTATAGAAACTCAATAAACAAGGGCAGTTTAGCAATTGCAAGAAACAGGATACCGTCCTAATATTTTAAAGATAAGGACCTGAATGCATGCTGTGATTTGCAGTCCCCATCCTTCAAAAGTAATTTAACCACTAGACTAGAAATCATTATTCAAAGCACATTTGATTAATGTTAAATCATTGGAAGATAAATCACGAGTGATCCGATGCACATCACATATATCAATCACTAGCAATATAGCATGCATAACAATAAATTAGAATATAAAACCTTTTGTTAGCAGCAATTTCCCTCAATCAGTTGGAGCATAGAATATAACATGGAGGTCGCACACTTCTCTATTGTGTATTCAAATGCATTGATTGGTCCATGATATCTCCCATTAAAGCACTAAAATACACTTAAGTTCTAAATAATGACCAATAAGCACAAGTATTCTTCAAAAAAATTGAAATCCAAAAATCATGGAAAGATAAATAAATTATTGGACAGAGGTGCATCAAATTTAGTTTATTAATATCAATTTCAATATACAACAAAATACACACGCAAGAGAATTTCAAGTTATCGAGATGGTTGTAGCATATATAAAGCATAATACATTAGATACTACTACAGATTCTCTCACTCCAAGGTCATTTATATGATATAGAAATAGTTAACGAAAACGTTTAACTTCTGCATCTTGGAATTTAGATACACCAAACTAAGTTTGAAAAGCTAATTTGCCATCAAAATGATCCATAAAATGAAAATTATATGGCCAGATACTTCTCATTAAGTGTTTAGCATCTATCATCATTTTTTACTATGGTTGTAGATGTCACAAATAAATAACTAATTGAATTAGATTTTCTAGACCAAATATATAGTGAATCATTGCCCTATTTCTGATCAGGATCCATTTTCTTGTCACTTTATGCGAGATTTGGAAACTTTTTTAAGTAAAAAATTTACTAAAGAAATAATAATAAAGTTAAAGAAACGACAAAAGGTTCCCACAAATAAAAACAAAAAAAGAACATTTCCATGAAAATGTATGAAATGAAGAGAAAGACAATAACCTGCTCATTAGCAGTTGGTGAAAGACCACCAACATATACACGACGAGCATGTCGAGTAGCCTAAAGAAGAAAAAAAACATTCACACCAGATTAGATGTCAAAATCAAGTGATGATACAAAATAGTTGAGTCATACCTGTTGAGTCATGGCTTGCATTGGCATTATAGGGATTGCAGGAATCTAGTAAGCATTCATTATCAAGTCATTCACAAATTGAAGACTAAAAGAAAAAACTAAATGATAAAACATTCAAATCAAGAAAGATCATAGAGAAGCACCTGTCCAGCTGCCAAAGCAAACATGTTAGGGAACATCCCAGGAATGGTAGGAGTGGCTCCACTGAGCTGACCTGTATAGAGAAACTGAGTTGCTACATGTAATGTGGGTACTAAAAATAAGTACAAGAGAATATATATGCAGCATCATTCTTTTATGTCCTCGCACGTACAAGATTTCATCTGAATTCTGTAACAGAATCATCACAAAAAAAAGCAAATAAATTTTATCATTTTCAGGTATTGGAGATAATAACTAGCAAAAATAGATAATTGCCAGCTGAAGATGAACAAGATCCATCAAACCAGTGCATTGTTTCCTCCTTGAACACAAAAGCTACAGAATCTGCTCACACCTCAGCAGCTTAGAGGGACTAGTGGACCAACATTGCCTTCTAGACAACTTACATATACAAGAGAAAACAAAACAAACAGACAAGAAACAACCAAAAGTGTTCTCAGTTTGAGAATGAAGTGAAAAAAGAAAATGCAAAAACAAAACAAACAAAAAATTAGTTCCAAGAAACACTCGATACCAATTTATGCTAGTATAAGCCTATAAGGTAGCTTATCAGAATGACACCATCCTGTTTTTTATATTTCTTGACTAATTTATGAATTAAGCAAGAATATAGACCATACATTTTAACACATTAAATATACCTGCAGTAGGCGCACCAGGTATCAGAGCAGCAGCTGGTGGGGCCATGTCAAAGCCACTAACACGTTTGCTGTTATTGGAGAGATAGATCAATAAATATTAAGTAGAAAACCAAGAATTACTTGAACGAATTAAGTAAAACAAGACCAAAAATCAAGATAAATCATTGAGCTAACAACTGAAATGCACATGTCACAGACAAAGAAAACCAACAACTGAAATGCACATGTCACAGACAAAGAAAACCATTCTGCCAACATTGAGATAAACAACCCACATAAACCACAAAAAAGTCTATAATGCAGGTGAACTTCACAACTCAAATAACTGGCATCAAACATTCAAATCCAAAGTCAACAGAAAAAAGAAAACAGCAGACACATCTACACTGCGCCAAGGATTCCAATTGACAAAGGATCCATTTTACAACTACAATGCAATCAGAGTAACAGTAATTAAATCATGCTCAACAACAACAACCAAACCTCTTCACACTAGGTGGGGTCGGGATCCTTTTACGCCATTGAGCTCTATCTCCTATTATATCATCATCTATATTTAAATAAATTTTATCTTGTTTTATTGTTGCTAACCAAATCTTTTTTGGTCTTCCTCTTCCTCGTTTGATATGCATGTTTATCATAGTTTCACATTACCTAACTGGAGCATTTATTGGTCGTTACATGTCCGTACCATCTTAAACGTGTCTCTTGGGTTTTTCCTCAATAGATGCAACTCCGACTTTCTCTCTAATGCTCTCATAAATTGTTTTAATCATGCTCAACAAAATAAAATAAAAAAAGATGTTAACTGAATTCTATAATTCTGTTATAAATTGTTTTAAATAAACTTGTGATTTTACCTGATAGGATGATGAGTTAATCAACTAATTCTTATCTAAAGCCACAAGGTTAATTCTATGTGATACATGCTGCAATGGTTGGAAACCTTTTATTAGAAGATAGCATATGTACATCCCTATCTGAGGCACATCATACCACCAATTCAGACATGTTCAACAACCCGCAAGACAAATAAAAATACAACTGTGATGCAATACTTACCTCTTGGATCTTGAACGAGAACGAGAACGAGATTTTGATCTCCTACTAGAATGACCCTTGGACCGAGATCGCGACTGATGACTACGGCGTCCCTCTCTATCTCTATCATAATCTTTGTGCCTGGAAAGATGATGAAGATATAAAATGAACAATTCCAAAACTTAAATCCCTTTAAGTTGCACAAGAAACAACCAAAGAATACTTTGTTCAAAAAACAAAAACTCTCTGTAACTAAGTCCTCTGGTATGAAGGTTAACTCGGTCGCAAACAAATTTCAAAAAGGTAGGCCTGTCAATATGATGCTCCAGCCAATGCATGGTTTGGCTCTGGTCAAATAATACAGATTTAACATTGTCTAGAAAAAGGTCATCCTGTGACAAGACCTTAAATTTACTTGAATTTGATATAAAGAAAACTCAACTTAATCCGACTATGGCTGGGCATCTTCATCAAGTAGAGTAGGGTCAATCTCTGACAAAAAAAATGAACTGAAAATTTTGGGTAGGCTAGCATTCAAGTGAATCCAAAAACCTGATCTACGAAAACCCCTTCAAGCAGTACTATATATAACCAAATATACTCCTTGGAAGTGCTAACAAAGTAACAATTTGCATGAATGCATACAAAATAAATCTAAGAGCACAAACCCTGTTACCTATCAGAGTCTTGGCTATGGAAACGATCATGACCATCAGATCTATCTCGGCCATGCTCCCTTCTCTCACTTCTATCCTTGTGTTGTTTGTGATGACGATCCCGATCCCTGACTCGATCACGATCACGATCCCTATCTCTTTCCCTATCCTTGTCTTTGCTATTTGAAGACCCTCTCACTTGTTCACGAAATTCATACTGCAGCAAGGAATTTTGTAAAATAAGTAGTACAGAGTATTGTGAGGAGCATTGGAACGTACATGCATTACCTTAATGATTTTAAATATATAAATTAGCAATAAGACAAACCATCTACATCCAGTCAAAATAGGAAGACATATGATATGAAAATAAAATTAAAGAAAATCAAAACCATACATACATGATAAAGACAGAAAATGTCAAGAATATATAAATCTAGACTAGGCCTATTCCGTATCTCAAACCTTCAGTGGACACCCTAATAACATCAAGCATCAACATACATCAAAGAGATTCCACTGATCCATCTGAAAATTGTTAATAACAGATAAATGTATACATTCCAATCAAGATAGTTTCATGAGAAAGTGTTATCACGACCTTTTGACTCATACTATAAGTATAACAATAATAATAAAGGACATATCTAAATTGTTGAGAAGACCAGAACTGTTTTTTTTCTCCCTCATGAAACCCTGAAAAACCGAACAATAAAGCTGACCAAAGCGGTTTATAACTAGTTGCATGTCCTCTCCAATATGGAGCTCAGTTCGCGCGACTCTTGCAGGCAGCAAAGCGCAAGATTAATTGCATAAAAGAACAACCTCTGGGGGAAATTAAGAAACAATTGACAAAAACCAGGACATATAAGAGAAGCTTGCCTGAGATCTGGAATCGTTTAAGTCGTCGAAACCGCTCCCCTTCGCGGGAGGGGACGCAGCGCCATACCCAAAACCGTACCCGTCGCCGTTGTCTTCGTATCTCTCCCCGTAGTCCGGCATGTTCAGCAACTCCGATTTATCCCGCCTTCCCTTTTCTTCTTCTTCTTCTCTTCTTCTGCTTCAAGTGTTCGCTTTCGGCTTCGAGATGGTCATACGGCAGACCCTTCTAGGGCAGGAAGCAGACGGGCGGAGGGCAGAAGGGACTTATCGGATCCGGGTTTCAAATCCATTGAACCCTCGCCCGCTTTATTTCAGGACCCGTTTACTTGGCCTGTGGACGACTGCTGAGAGTGAGATCGATCCGGTTTAATTCGGGTTTGTTTTCGAGTTAAATTTGCAACATTTTTCAAATTTCCCCTCTTGAAAATCGTCCATATCTATAAATGGAAAAGACCTCTCACTCTCTCACTGTTTTTGGAGATTTTTCAGTGCCGTTTCTTGGAATTCTTGAAGACCTCCTTCCGCCTTCCATGGAATCCATCTTCCTCGAGATCAGCTTGATCTCCGCCCAGGGCATGCGGCCGCCGCCGGGGCGCCGCCGCCTGCAGACCTACGCGCTCATCTGGGTCGACCCTGAGATCAAGCTCCGCACGCTCGTCGACCGCGACGGCGGCCCCAACCCTACCTGGAACGACAAGTTCCTCTTCCGCGTCCCGCGAAGCTGCCTCGCCGACGACTCCCCCTCCGCTGTGTCCATCGAGTTCTACGCCTCCGGCGGCCGGTACCTCCCTGACTCCGTCATCGGCTCCGTCCGCCTGCTCGTCGGGACCCTCCGCCTCCTCTCCCGCCGCCCCGGCCGCGCCGCCTTCGACGCCGTCGGGATCCGCCGTCCCTCGGGCCGAATCGAGGGCGTGCTCAACGTCGCTGCGGCCGTCCTAGGCAGCGTCTCCGTGGTCGCCGCCCGGGCCCTCGAGCTCCGCCCCGCAGTCGGGTACCGCGAGCTGATGGAGGTGCCCCCCAAGAATCGCCGCCGCCGCCGCGGCGAGGGTGGGCCTGTGCTTCAGGAGTTGAATCAGGCCTCAGCGGCCGAAGAGGGATCTCCGGCGGCGACGTTCTGCTGCGGGCCGTGTGTGCTGGACTTCTCGAGGTCGGCGCGGCATCCAGATGGGAACGCCACGGCATCCAAGGACCAGAATCTCCCCCTGTGACCTCGAGATCGACGACGGGTCAGATCACCGCACAATCTGGTAGCTCTCCTCTCCTCTCTTGATCCATTTACCTAGCATTTCATTTCTTCGACACAAATTATGAAGAAAAATAGCCAAGATTTCATTTTTTTTTTTTCACCTAACGGTGCTAAATTCGACAGAACTCAGATTTGGAACAATTGAAGGCCGAATTGGGAATGTCTGACGGTTCGATAGACCTCCTGCGAGTGAATCGCGAACGTGCTTGCAATGCTTCCATCGCGGAGTGAAACGAGGTCAGGAATTGATGAATTAATGCCCTACACCGCAAAAGTAACTATTGATTACCATTCTCCTGAAACTAATTTAGTTAGTTCTTTTAGATTTTGTTTTGTGAAATGCAATGTGTTCTTAGGATTGATGTTTGGGGATGAAAACTCTGTTTTTTCTTTTTCTTTTCAAACTCTTATCTTGATGCTATGGAGTGTTCTGAGGAATATGGACATCGAGTGAATAATGTTCGTGTTGTTCTGTAGAACACACTTCTTGATATTCTTAGCCAGTTTCTGTAATTGCAGGTAAAGAATTGATAAGCAACTTAACAATAAATAGATAAGGACCAGTAATACTACTCATAACACAAGTGTAACTTGTTAACATTACCTAGTCTCTCTGAACATTTGTAATGATGTCTAGTGTCTTAATATAAATACAAGTGTGGGGGGTAGGTAAGGACGTATGAGAGCACCTGGTTTAAGAAGAGACTACTTGCCTTATGCATCATCACTGCAACAACTCAAAAGACCAAAATGGGATCACTGAGATAGTTTGTGCAAAATATAATGTTGGACGCTGCGAACATTGAATGATTGTGCCTGTTCAAAACAAGTTAGTTGGGTTGCCCTCGTTGCTTCTAAATATTGAATCCATCTTAATTCTCTGGCTTGTGGCTCCGACTCGCAGCATCATCATTTCCACCTTTTGCACTCTCGCCAGTTCCAGGAACAAATTGAAGACCCAACTGTCGATTTGCCAACTGAACGTAAGATTCTGGGACAGCCGGTGCAGGATTCAAATGCCATGAACTTGTGTATCTTTTTGACGATGAGGGAGTTGAAGTTTGATCTGCCCATCCAGAAGTATCACCCATCCTCAAGTCCTTGCTGGCCTTCTTATTCTCTGACAGATTGGGTTCAGTTTCATTAAGATTGATGATGCCTTGTTCACCCTTTATGTCCTCTCTCTGCGGTTTGCACTGGAACATACCAAATGGAACCTGTGGCATGGAGAATGATCCCTGATTCAAATCCTGGGGATCGAAAGATGTAAGATTGCGGACATGGGAACTGCTTTTCTTCTCTGCCTCGTTATTCACTTTGACTGTATGACTAAACTCGAGAGAAGTTTTACTTGCTTCAATAGCTTCTGAGTGTTTATCTTTGTCGTGATGTGCACTCGAATGGTAAGCATCAACCATATCTTTGTTGGCTGAAGATCGACCAGAGGTGATTGTAGTCATTGGGAAAGCTTTCTCAGGGGGCACTGCAGGAGTGTAATTAGGAGGCATCAAATCATCCCAATTCTCCAAAAGCTCTTTGTACACCTTCCGAAGGGTAACCTCTGTTAAACCAGTCACCTTACAAATCTCAGCCTGAGTTTTACGTTTATCTTCTAGTTGACATGCTAAATAGATAGCAGCAGCTGAGATGCTTATTGGGTTCCGACGAGTACAAAAGCATTTGTTCACAACAACTTCTCCAATATGAGCTGCAAGTTGCTGTGAAAATTGCGTGAAAATTCTGGAAATACAGCATCCTAATTTTAAGTGATGTTCCAAGAACTAGATACCTGAGCTGATTTATTTAGTTGGAGAAGTGTACAAAACCTAGGCATGTGGACTGCGATAGAATTGCTGTTGATGGGTTGGCTAAGTTTCAGAGCCTCCCCTAGGATCTTGATGTACTTTCCGATCTCCTTTTGAGGAAGATTGCTAGCAGAAGATATTTCCTGTAAATTAAGGAAAGACAATCAAATCATTTGAAATATTAATGAAAACGTTTTGTAACGAGGAACCTTGAAGCATTCTTGCACCACTCTGAAAATTAGTTTGGCACACAAAGAAAGAAGGCAAAGATTAGCATGAAACTCAAATCACTTAAAATAACACCACATTTCTTGTCTAAGGACACTGCACTATCTACTCTAAACCCAAATGGGCAAACCTAAACCTCACAAGTTCGTGGCTTATAAATAATTTTAAGAATAAATTATTTATTTAATGGTAATTTTGAGTGAAATTTAAAAATAAAATGAACAAAAAACTATGAAATATAACACACATACAGTTTACCATGTTTACTTACTATTAGAAGCCCCTACTAAAATTATGACAAATCTTTGAGCAGCTGGGTGACACCTTAAATGAACAATGCTATCATAAGTCCATATAATTGAGTTCCTGAGTTATAACTAAATAAGTTGACTTGCATCAGAAGAAAAATCTAGCTTTATAACTTGTGTTGGCACTTGATTGATGCTAATGAATGCAAAGTCCTGTGCCCAAGCATGAGGCAGAGCTTAAAACTCTTCTCTGTCTAAATGGGGATTTCAGCTTATTTGATTTGGAGTACTGTCAACCATGAATTCCAGAACCATCATGTTACAAGATTTGCACCAATGGCACCCTAGATTTAAGGATCAGATGATACAATAATTTCTGCAGTAATTGAGGAAGTAGGCTATGACCAACAAAACCTTCCATGTGGTTCACCCAAGCTCTTCCTAGTCTCCATAAAGTCAAGATTTCCATTTGTTTTCTATTTCTTTTTTGATATATCCTTTCATAAGATCCAGTTGGTTTTAAACACCCTTAGAAGGCCAAGGTGGTGCAACTAGCCATTACTAATGTGTCGTAATGCATTGCTGTCTGTTCTGTAGAGATCTGCATAGGTCAGTTATCCAATTTGTCACAAGGTGGAAGGAACACATAGTATGGGGCTCTATTCTCATTAAGAAACTTGTTTTGAGCGAACACCCTTTCAAAAAAGTATGGTCAAAGTATGTGAAGGTTGGGCTGATATGAACCATGGTGCAGGGGTATAGTCCAAGTATTTTAACTATAATTATGACATGGCTTCTGTTCCACAATAAAATTGGAATAAAAAAACAAAATTTAGTTATAGATAGTCCTATAATCAGGTCATATCGACTTCCGAGTGGATTTATCATTCATATGCCCATTAGGAGTACCATACATTTTGCAATTCATTTACTCCTAACCTCTCTTCCACCCTCCCTTGGTTATCACCTTGTCATTTGAACCTCTCTTTCATTCAGTGCTCCTCCTATGGGACTGGAGTAGTACACGTCTAGATTATCCTTCAACACACTAAGGCTTGGAATCCCAACATGCCAACTCTTCAATGCAAGGGACCCCTCACTACCTTACATTGCCAACAGAGAGGAGCAAGAGAGTACGATGAAGAAAGAGGAAGCAATGGCAATCAAGGTGGTAGGAAGAGGTGAAAATTTGAGATTCAAATACTGGATTGCTGTCAACAATAGAACAAATACGAAACCACTACCATTCTTAGAATTACCAGACTACTGGAGGACATCAGCAATATCAGAAAACACTGATGATGGATTAAGTGCAAACATTATTCATGCATCACTAACAAAAAAAGTGCACATGTACCTGAAGGTTGTGAATTTATGTGAAGTATAACTGTCAATCCTTGAAACAACTGTCATAAGGAGAAGAAATCTGTTTATATAGGTTTCTGCTTCAAAATGAACTGATAAACAGAAAATTCTGGCCACTG
Organism: Zingiber officinale; assembly: GCF_018446385.1. Classification (NCBI taxonomy): domain Eukaryota; kingdom Viridiplantae; phylum Streptophyta; class Magnoliopsida; order Zingiberales; family Zingiberaceae; genus Zingiber; species Zingiber officinale. Next base: position 74,532,966 of record NC_055999.1, read on the forward strand.
AATGATTTGAACACATATCACGAAATTCCCTCAAATATATTTCAAAAGCAGAACTACCATATAGAGGTCAGCCTACGAATAGTTGTATACAGCCTTTTGATACACATTAAATAAAAGTCAAGGAATATGAAATTAAAATCATTGTGAGGACGAATGCGATAGCTAGAGTTTTGCTGTTTGCAACATTGGACAGATGGAACCTGAAAAATGGTCGAAGGGTTTGGTGATGCACTGTTCAATCTCATGTAGAAATGAAATCGATTCTCAGTTATGGCCATTGGAATAATTTTAAAGCCACAAAATTGTTGAAGAAAACAATCTAAAAGATGACAAAAATAGCCTCTTAATTTCCAAAGAAACAATCGGAAAGGGACTAACCTGTAGGGTCCGAGGTTCCTGTGCCTCACGGATGGCATGCACAAGCGCAGCCGTCGCCAGGGCCTCGATGCTACGGTTTCGGAGGCAAGTGGTAGAAGAGCAGTCACGGAAGAGCTGGAAGGCGTGGTCAGCTATGTCATGCTCTAGCCTAAGGATGGACGATACCTCCAAGATCTGGAGGTACGCCCGGAGGTGGTCTACGGAGACGAGCGGCCCTCCCGATCCATCAGAGACGGAAGAAGAAGACGAAGAAGAGGAAGAATCTAGGGCACGCTCCAGCTCCGCAAGGTGTCCGGCGAAAGAGGTAGCAGAGCGGGCGAAGAGAGGGCAGGGCTCGAGGGACAGGGTGGAGAACGTGGTCACGAATCCGGTTGGGTGGAAGGGGTCCTCATCATCCTCGTTGGTGGCTTCGACAGCGGCGGAAGGGGGCGGCAAGGGAAGGTCAGGGGTGACAAGGGGCAGGGGGTAGTCGAAGGCGCGGAGGGGGAAGAGCTGGTGGGTGTAAACCTGCCGCTCCTCCACCACTCGTCCGCAGGAACAGCACTCGGTGACGCAGCGGCCGTAGGGCGTAGTGGCGCTCCGGCCGGCGGTGCCCTGGCAGTAAGGGCAGCGCACGCGCCCCATCGAATTGATCGCCCTCCCTGGCTCGACAGCGACGGCTGCTGAGCTGACCTAATGAAGCGCTGAGGCTTATATATATATGCATAGAACAAATTTTATTTTTATAGATAATATTTATAAATTTAGGCTAAATTAGCTTTAACCTCTATGTTTTCTGTCCGGTAATATTTTATCCTCTTATGTTGAAAAAAAATAATATTTGACTTCTTTGGATCCAAAAAAAAAAATTAAATTAAATGTGAAAAAAAATTATAAAAGATAATTATACTTTTATCTTTTTTATCATTTATAATAATAATTTTATAAAAAAATATATTAAATTGATCATTATACCATTCGATAAAAATTTTTATAAAATTTATACATGTATTAATATAAATAATAAAAAATAGTAACTCTAAAAAGGGATAAGCAACTAAAAACTTATTCCACCATCCTCTTATAAAATGTAAAAAGAGTCAGAATTCTAAATTAATGAATCAAAATAAAATGAAGATAGGACAAACTTTATAATTAAAAATCTCCTCCTCATGATCAAATGTGATATATAATGAATAAAAAGATAATTGTGCCCTTGCCGTTTTTTATTAATAATCTCTAGAGGAAAAAGTATATTGAATTGACAATTATATCTTTTAGTAAAAATCCTATAAGATTCATACATGCACTAGAAAAATAGCAACTCTGAAAAAGATCATCAGCTAAAAACTCATTCCACCACCCTCACCAAACAAAAAAAAATCAGAATTCTAAATTGATGAAATAAAATCACTCCTACTTCATTGTATGCCACATTTGATGATGAGAAAGATGTTAGAATGTATACTAAAAGTCTAGCTTTTTGTATTAACATTTATTTTGAAATAAGAATCACATTGGTCAAATGTCTACATTTATGCTAAGTGTAGTTATCCATTTAATTTATATTGTAGATAACATGGTGTGAGGTGACACACAGAAGATCATGTTATCAATTCCTTATAAATTATAAATAGTAGCTCACAACCAAGATAGAATGAGACAAACCATTAGAGTGGTTGTAGTGTAATTTAGTATTAGTTTATCTTAACTATAAAATTACACTAGTACACTATGAGTGTATTGAGCAGGACCATTTGAGGTAGTTTCTTTTTATACTGACTACATAAAAGAACAAAACCTCTGTTATTATGGAAGTGCGTACTCTTAATCATGATATAATAACAAGCATGTATACTTAATATTTATTTCTTTAATTTATCAAAGGGTGAGATTTAGTTCGTTAAATCAATAGGTCCGATAAGTTGGGAAATGATATTATTTATATGGTGTGTTGTTGATTATAGAATGAAACTGTGCCCTAGTAATCTAGGTTGATAATGTCCCCTTGAGGAGCTCATAAGGATTGTCATGTAAACCCTGCAGGTGGACTTAGTCCAACATGACAATAAGGTTGAGTGGTACTACTCTTGGATATAGATATTAATTAAGTGAGTTGTCAGTAACTCATTTAATTAGTGGGCATTCGATATCTTAAACACAGGAAGACTAACGCACTCATGATAAGGAGCTCATATTGTAATATGGGATTGCGGTAGTGCAATAATAACTCTTTAGTGGTATGAGTTATTATTGATGAACTTGAGTTGGGTGTTCGGGGCGAACACGGGAAGCTCAAGCACATCGGGAGACCAAAACCAATTCCTCATCTCGGTCCCTGTTGTAGCCTCTTATTTATAAAGTCTTATATCCACTTAAAGTCAATCTTCTTACCCATCTTGTTGTGGCCGGTCAAGCCAAGCTTGGAGCCCAAGCTAGGGCCGGCCAAGCCAAAGATTGGAGCCAAGTTGTGGTCGTCCAAGCTTGGAGCCCAAGCTAGGTGGCCGACATAAAATTAAAAGGGTATTTTAAATTTTAAAATTTTTCCTTTTGTGGAAGCCATGGTTTTAAAAGAGAATTTTAAAATTTTAAAATCTTTCCTTTTATAGTTATCTACAAAGGATTAAGAAAGAGGTTTGATATTTTTCCTTATTTGTAGTTAAAAGGAAGATCTTAATTTTTGATAAAACTTTCCTTTTTTGTAATCATCCATATGTTTTAAAAGAGAGATTTTAATTTATAAAATTTCCCTTTTATAACCAACAAGGGATTTAAAAGAGAAATTTTTTAAAATTTCTTACCGGAAATAAATAAGAAAGTTTTAATTTTATGTTTAAAACTTTCCTTGTTTGGAGCACAAGTATAGGGCCGACCATGACAAGCATTAAAGGAAGTTTTAATTTTTTGTTTTAAAATTTTCCTTTTTAGTCATTGGCAAAGAATATAAGGAAGTTTTAATTATGTTTAAAACTTTCCTTTTTTGCTAAGACCAAGGATTATAAAAGAGATGGAGGGGTACCTCATGAAATAACACATCTTCTATTCCTCTCTTCCAATCCTTTGGTGGTCGACCCTTGTCCTTTTCTCTTCTCCTTTTGTTTTCTCTCTTGAGGCCGACAGCATTAAGCATTACTTTCTCTTGGTGGCTGGTTACTTGAAGGAGAAGAAGAAGAGAAGGAAGCTCTCTTGTCTAGCATCCCTTGGAGGTTAGTTGGTGGCCGAATCTAGGAAGCAAAGGAAGAAGCTTGGGTGGATTTCATCTTGGAAGATCGTCGCCCACACGACGTCCAAGAGAATAAGAGGAATACAGCAGAAGATCAAGAGGTCTATAAGCTACAAAAGGTATAACTAATCATTAATTTTCGCATCATAACTAGTTCATCTTTTGTATAGATCTTGAAAAACCAAACACAAGAGGTTATCGATTTTATGCTATCGTTTTTGTTATCGATTTTGTGTTTCGATTTCATATTTCGATATTGTAATTCTATTGAGGTCTCTGTAGTTAAACCTAGTTTACTGTAAGAAGTTAAATATCCGATTTCTTTGAAAGGCTTTGTCTAGGAAGTGGTGGATGATCTCATACCCAAAAAGGTCTAGTGTCTCACCATGTTTAACCTAGAAGCCGATCTTTGAAATAGATATTTAATTAACTTCTGTAATATGGTTTAACTTAGAAAGATCACATCGGTCAAACTTGGAATAAAAATATTAAGTATCGTTTCCAATCCAAGTTTAACTTTTGAAGGACAATTTGGATTAATAATGTTAAGCATCATTTGCAATCCAAATTTAACTTCAGTAGAGCACATGGGTAGCTAGGATAGTTCTATACTTATGCAAATTTTTGTACAGGGGAACTAGAACGGTATTCTGAGTAGCAACAAACAAAAGAGATTTTTAATGATAACCTTGTTGGATCGAGATGCACGTGAGAGGGAGAGTGAATCACATGCTTTTCTAAAAACTTATTTATTGGGACCGATGTGCCCGCTAGAGGGGGGTGAATAGTGTTTCGTCGCGCGCTCGTCGGTTGCGTCTTGATGATGATATGCAGCGGAAATAAAATACAAGACTCACACAACGCTAACAAGTTGATTTACTTGGTATCCACCTCAAGAAGAGGTGACTAATCCAAGGATCCACACACGACACGCTCCTCCACTATGAAAACCTCCTTCTCGGTCGCAGCCGGAGGCGGAGAAGCCTCGTACAAACTCACACACAACAATGCAACTCACACAAGAAGAAAATACAAGATATAAATGAAATACACCCTTCTTCTTGCTTACTTGTTGCTTGTTGTTGCCTCTTGAACCTTGGGAATGCACCCAAGCGCCTTCAAGAACTGGCGGTGAAGATCGGAAGAAGCTCGCATGAAAATCACTGGAGATCGTAAAAGAAGAATGCAAAGTTCTAGCGAAGAAAATGCTCCGCCCAGTCTATATACAGTGCCTCCAATCGATTGAAATCAACCCCAATCGATTGCCATGTCAACACCGCTCCATCGCAGCCGTCCATCACCTGCATCATGTGCAACGGTCACTTCCCAATCGATCGACCGATCGATTGGGACTTCCTGAATCGATCTCTCGATCGATTCAACGTCTTTCTGTGCTCTCGCGCCCACGTGAGAGCTTCTGCTACCCAATCGATCGTCCGATCGATTGGCAGCTCCCAATCGATGGCCTAATCGATTGGGAAAGCCTCTGTGCTAGCGATTTCACATCACAATCGATTGGCTGATTGACCAGGCCTTCCCACAATCGTAGCACAGTCCAAATCGATCGACCGATCGATTTAGACCTTGTTCAATTGATCGCCCAATCGATTGAACACTCTGAACTTGACTCAAACTCAAGTCCAAAGTCTCAAACCCAACTTCCAGTCAACCGTGACCTGTTGGGTCTCCATGCCTAGCATTTGGCCACACCCGACCAACCTCGAACTAGCCTTCTAGCCTCCTCCATCAGCCTTGCGTCCCTCGGATATATCCCCATCCTTCACGCCTTGCCTTCAGGAGATTCCTTCGGCCTCATCCTAGTTGTCGGGTCTTCCTTTCAAAGTCATACCAGGACTTACCTTACCAAGACCACATGGTTGGACTTACACCCTTTACTAAGATCACACTTGGACTTTCCAATTGCCTGGCTCCTCACCAAGACTTTCTCCTTTGCCAAGATCACACTTAGACTTTCCAACTGCCAAAATCCTCACCAGGACTTTCCACTTGCCTGGCTCCTCACCAGGACTTTCCAATTGTCTGGCTCCTCACCAGGACTTTCTCCTGCCTAGCTCCTCACCAGGACTTTCCCATTGTCTGGCTCCTCACTAGGACTTTCCCTTGTCTAGCTCCTCACTAGGACTTTTCAAATGCCTAACATCGAGTTAGGATTTTTCCCAATCAAGTGTCCTGTCAACCTTGACCTGCTTGACTTGTATTCTCATCAACCTGGTCAACCCTTTGACCATCTCCATAACTGGACGATTGCTCCAGCAATCTCCTTATATTGTCAAACATCAAAACTCAAATCCTAACTCAAGCTTGACTCAACTCAAACTTAGTCAAACTGGTCAACCTTGACCTAGGGAAATTGCCCCAACATTATTTTCTCGTTTGTAACAACACGAGTATGCGCAGCGAAAAATATGTACGAAATCGAAAGTAAAACGACATAGAAAAACACAAGCGGTTTACTTGGTTTGGAGCCTTTGATGACTCATACTCCAAGACCCAGGTCTCGTGAACCTATTGATAGGTAATCCACTAAAAGCCTCTTCCGGTACCTCCGGAAGAGGAAATCGAGTACAAAAAGACGGAACAAGTGCAACACACTGTACTTGTTCTTTTGCAGTAATTAAGTACAAGTAAATAATTCCATTATCAACACTTTTGATGTGAACGAGCTCATGTCGGTATGCCGACCGCGCTCTAAAATCCTTGAAGCAATAGTCGGGTGTAGCAGCTTCGCAACAGAGTCGTAGCAGGTGCCCGGAGTAGTCGGAAAATCTTTTGGATGGGTAGAAGCTTGTATGAGTGTTGTATTTGAAGCTTTGGGTGAACATGCTTATAAAGGGCTTAGAGGGCGCCTTCCATAGCCATTAAAGGCACCTCTAACCCGAGAAATCTGATCCCGATCGTCCCGGCTGTTATCCGCGACGAGGTCTAAAGTTCATCCTACGGAAGGCGTCTTCCAAAGCCTTTGAAGGCGCCTTCTATGAATAGTGCGAAGGCGCCTTCCATCATCATTGAAGGCGCCTTCGGGTACTGTTCATCTGAAGGATTTTTTCTCTTTTGTCCTATAAAAAAATGTTAGTCCAAAACTTAAGCATCTACCTTGCAAAACAAAGTTAGCACAGTTATAATAATGAGTAATAATTAGTTCCTGTCCTTCCAGGTCCAGAAACTAGTCAAGGTCTCAGATTAGGGATCTGAAATGGACCTAACCTGGTCTGACACCAACTGTCCCCTCAACCGGGATGCGTCCTCACTTAGTCACTCTCCTGCAGTGACTTACATTTACTTACCAGTTTGCCAGTTGTCTAGTCTGCAAACTCAATTGGACTTCATGTCAGATATCCAGTCAGCTCGTCGACATATCTAGACTTCTTGCCAGATATTCGGTCAGCCCGCCGACCTATTTGGACTTCTCGCCAGATATTCGGTTGGTCCGTTGACCTATCTGGACTTCATACCAAATATCCGGTCGGCTTGTTGACCTATCTAGTTAACTCCTGCACGCTTGGTAAAGTGGTTAGATCACAACAATATCTAACTTAATTTACTTTGTCATTCATCAAAACTATATAAGCTGGGCATCCAAATATTTTAAAATATTTAATATTAGATTGTTTATTATAATAGAGTTCACATGAGGTCTTATTATAAGTTGTATTTATTATGGTTCTATTTTGTACATAGCAAGCTGTGCTAACAACTTCTGCCCAAAAATATTTTAGAAGTTTATACTCATTTAGCATTGTCATGGAGGCTTCAAGTAGAGTTATATTCTTTCTTTCTACTATTACATTTTGTTGGGGGGTTTTAGGGCATGAAAGTTCATGATGATAATCATTTTCAAGGTAAAATAAGTTAAATCTATAATTCTTAAATTCACCTTCGTTATCACTTCTGATTCTTTTGATTTTTTGATCCTTTTCATTTTCAGTTTGTTTGCAAAATTTACTAAACACTTCAAACATTTTATCTTTACGTTTTAGGAATTTTACCCAGGCAAATCTTGAGTAATCATCTATTATTACTAGATAATAGAGACTCCCATTTATGGATTTAATTCCATGAGAATCAAATAGGTCTAAGTGCAATAATTCTAGTATTGAATTGGTTTGAGTTTAATTAGTTAATTTGTGAGTTGATTTTGTTTGCTTCCCTTGTTAACAAGCATTACAGATTGTTAAATCTAAGTTGGGTAATTTTGGTGAGCCTCTAACTAAGCCATTTAATTTTGTTAAATTTCTAAAGTTTGTGTTGGCATTCTTCTATGTCATAACCAGGTTTCTTCTTTTTGTATCAGGTGACACTTAAGTAAGGAAATGGTTAGGTTAATTGCATAGATGTTGTCTTTCCTAAACCCTTTTAGGTTTATGTTAGGGTTATCCATGTACTTAATTAGGCATTCAGAAGATAGGAACCTAACCTTATATCCAGAATCACACAACTGATTAATGCTAAGTAGATTGTATTTGAAATTATCAGCAAGTAACACCTTTTTAACAATAAAGTCAGTTTTGAGTTTGATATTACCTATCCCAATTACCTTGAGTTTGTCGTTGTTTCTAAAGGCAATCGTTCCTAAACTTTTGTATGTTAGTTAAGTGAGCTTGGTGTGATTTCTAGTCATGTATCTGGAATAACTACTATCTAATATCCACTTGGTTTCTTACAAAAGGTAGGAGTCACTTATTAACTAAATCGAGAATTGAGTTTGTTTTAATTTTAACTTGAATTTGAGTTTAATTTAATTTTGATTTTGTTGTTTAATTAATATTAGTATTTAATTTAATTAATTAAATTTTAATTTTATTTTAATTTTATTTTGATTTTAATTTTAATTTTAATTTTAATTTTAATTTTAATTTTAATTTGATTTAACATTAATTTATGATCTTTAGTCATTTCACTTAATCTATGTTTTCAATCAGGGAATCCTACAATTTTGTGAGAGGAGTTAAGTTAAATTTCAGAGTTTGGTTTAAATTATGTTAGATTCAAGCTTAGTTTTTGGTCCAACAAATAGGCATTCTTCAGATAAACTTTTGGACTATGGTGAGTCACCTGGATATCATTAGAGTAACCATGCCTTCAAGGTTTTTCAAATAGTCCTATCTGCTAAACTTAATAACAAAACTTTGGTCTAACCAGTTAGGATTCGTAAGGGGTAGCTTCAGTTAGTTCCACTAAGCCAATTGCACCAGGTCGAAATCATATCTTCCTAGACATGTATAGACAGAGTTTCCTTAACCTACTATCATCCAAAACTTCACCAGTACTATTGTTCAATTTAAAGTTTTGTCCCTTTTTGACTAATCCTAATTACCCAGCAGGATAAACTATTATTTTGAAGGTGCCAGCAAATTTGGAGCCTCCCCTTGAGTTATTTGACTAGGTTTTAAGTTTTGAATTTGTAATTATAGTGAATGATCCTGTCCGAATTGTTGAATCAACGGACACTGGGCACGTGGCGCTCTCCTGGTTGCTGGCGTAGATTCCCTACCGGACGTACGGCGCTCCGGCGAACCTGCAAAGAAGTCGGGCCGGGAAGGGGTTCCCGGCGACGACCCTCCAACGCTCAAGTCAGGCAAGTGGACAACAAAGAAGTGGCTACCAATATCAAAGAATGCCCCCTTCTGGTGAAGTGCAAAGCTCCTTATATAGAGCTGAGGAGGAGCTCAGGCACACATAGCTAGGCAAATACGTGTCCTCAGCCCATACCTCAGTAAGGGCCTGTCAGCAAGCTTACCTGACACCATACTGCTACAGTCCAAGCATGTCTTCGATGGGACAGCGGAACCCCTTGTCGTCAGATTTGGAGTATGGCCAGATTATAAAGCATGCCCGTTGTCAGAATATGTCCTTTGTCCTTTTCTCCTTACTCCCTGTCGGGCGTCCGGCCGGCCAGCACTTGCCTAACGTCCGGCCGGCCATATATAGTGATCTACTTGGGAGATACTCGGTAATGTGCTTTGTGGAGACTGTTAGCAGTATGTTACCTTATGTCTTCGGCCGAGCGTGCCATCCGCTTAGCCTTACAATCCTGTTCGACGAGCGTCGGAACCCTAACTACTCGCCGGGTGCCTTTGACTCCACTGGGACCTCGCTCGGCCGACCGGTCTCCTCTTCTCCGGTCGGCTGTTCGACCCTTTGACTTCCACGTGGCATTGACTTCCCTCAGTGGGGGGGGTCCCTCTTCTTATCGCCGGATCACTTGCCTCCCCTTCAAGTCTAGTCGAAGGAGGCAATTAGTCCGACTGACTGGACCGTCAGTTGAGCCGAGCGGCGTGCTGCAACAACCATCCGCTCGGAAACCAAGGGTAGCCAAGACGCCAGTCAACGCCACCGTTACTCAGCATCACTTCAAATTTTCCACCAATCTTCATCATTAAGGTCTAGCACACGTGCATTAAATGTGTTCCCATGGTTGAATGCCACGTGGCGATGCTGTCGTCATCGTACGGCGGCGGCATGGTGTCCTAATGGGATCGAGGCGGTTCGAAATGAACGGCGCGATGAGTGCTCCGATTCTCGTGACCTGGATCCAACGGTGGAGGCCACTCGGGCTCCACCCTATAAAAAGCTTCGTTTTCTTTCTTCGCCGCACTATTGCTCTTGCGTGCCTTCCAACTTCTCGCGTTCCAGTTCCCCGGCGATCTCCTTCTTCTGGTTTTGTCAATCTCCGGTGCTCTTTTCTTCGATCTTCCTCTTCGTTGCAAGGTTCTCTTTCTTTCCCTCTTTGCTTCCGGTGTTTTCTTTACATTTCCTTCCAAGTTTCCATCTTCGGGATACTGTTCTGTTGCCATTTTGCCTTTATCTTCTGCTTCGTCTTTTTTTGTTTCGTCCGCTCGGATAATGGCTAGTTCTTCTCATCCTGAAGACCAATCCCTTGGCCCTTGGTACACTACCATGCAGTCACGATTCGATCGGCGTGACTTTGATATTCTGACCGATAATTTTGAAATCCTCGGTGATTTTGAACTTCTTTTAGCCGGTCCCTCCGCTCGGCCACACAAGCCGCCGCGCATAGCTTTCTATGTCTTCCATGACCAGTTTACTGCCGATTTGCGTTTCCCTGTACATCCCTTCATTATAGATGTTTGTAACTTTTTTGGTGTTCCGCTCGGCAGTCTAGTACCCAACACCTTTCGTCTTCTCTGTGGTGTTGTTGTTTTGTTCAAGATCCACAACATCCCCCTCCGACCGGAGGTCTTTTATTATTTCTATTACCCCAAGCAGTCCGAGCCGGGCACCTTCATGTTCCAAGCTCGGTCCGGCTTAGTCTTCTTTAATAAACTGCCTTCTTCCAATAAACATTGAAAGGAGTATTTTTTCTATATTCGTATGCCCAATCAAGCCAATTTCTGGACCAAGTGGCAGGTCGACCTACCCCCCACTCCTGAGCTGACGAAGTTCAAGACCCGACCGGACTACCTCCATGCTGCAAATATGCTAGCAGGTCTGCGGCTTGACATCAATAAGCTTCTGCACGAGAGAGTGATGTACATCTTCGGCCTGAGTCCCATACGGACTCCTCTTCCGAGCAGCTTCGGTAAGAATTTTACTTGGGCATATGCTTTGATTGCTAATTGATTTCTCTTCTTTCCTTTGCAGAGGACATCGTCATGGAGTCGGTAATGGCCGGCATTTTGAAGAAAAAGGCGGCAGCCCTCGAAGCCGCGGCAGCAAAGGAGATGGAGGCGCTCGGCATCCAGCCGGTCGGCTCGCATGAAGGGGAGAGCGGTACTCATGAAGGGTCAGTCGCTCAGGCCTCTCATCAAAACGAGGCGAGAGGAGCCACCCCCAGTGGAGGACCAACTGTCCAGGAGGAAGGTTTCGCTCGGGAGGAGGAGCAGCCTCGACAAAAGAGGCGCCGAGCGGAGACTCCCCTTCGATCGGCTGGATCCGCGGTCCAACCGTCTGCCCGAGCTACTGCATGGGCTCGTGGCAAGGCTCCAGAGGTCGAAGCTATTTCTTCCGACCAGACACCCTCTGAATGGGACGAGCCGGCAGCTCCTATTGAGGCTACTTCGGTCAGCACCTTTCCGCCCGCTCCTCAACCAGTCCAACGTTTAACCATCTGATCTCAGTTTTCGACGCCGGCCTCTGATCCTCTTCCGACCGCCGGTCGGACGACCCCCGGTCATGGCCGCACTGTACGGGTCACTCTTCATCTACCGACTGAAGAGCTGCTGTCAGAGGCCGACCGCCCAACCGCGCCCGAGCACACCATCACCTTGAAGGGGCCCCTAGCTGAGATGTGGGCCGACGCTCGGGCGCGCGTCGCGCTGATCCCCCTCTGAAATTTGGCCAATAGCCACATGCAGGAGGCCACGGGGGTAAGTTTGTTTTCTTCAAAGTTTGATATGCATTATCTTCGCTCAGCCACTAACAACTTCTAATTTTCTCTCGCCGGAGATGGGTGGAGGAGATAGCTGTCTCCAACAGCCTGGCGACGGTGGACGGGGAATTAAGACAACTGAAGGCGGCTGGCGGTCCGTTCGGCTCTCAAGGCCCTTCGTATGCCGAGGTGTAAAAGGAGCTGAAGAAAGCTCAAGATTTGTTGGCGGCCGAGCAGAAGAAGATGGCCGATCAGGCCCACGCCTTGGCCGAGTCCGAGCAACAGGTCAAATCGCTCGACACAAAAATAACCCTAGCCACTACTCGCAAAAACACGGCTATCTCCGACCTGGAGAAAAAGAATGTGGAGGCTCGGGGTCTAGAGCAGAAAGTAAAGGAGCTGATGGACCAGCTTGACGGCGAGAAGGCAGGCCGCTCGCCTGATGCAGTCAAGCATACAGACGAGCTGAAAACTCTGCAAGAGTCCCTCACTGCATCTCAATTGGCCTTCAAAGAATACCAAGAGGCCGAGCCCAGCCGGGTCGCTACTCTGAGACAAAATTACATCCGCTCGCCCAAATTTTCAGAGAAGGTTTGCGAGCGGATGTACACTGCCTTTGACCTCGCCATGACCGCCACCACCACATATCTGAAGTCTAAGGGTCTTCTTCCGGATTCCACTACTATTCCGGCCGGCGATCAAGTGGCGTTCCTGAACAACATTCCCAAGGACCTTTACGATTATATTGAGTAGACGTTTTTATATGTAATCAGGCCGCTCAGCCAAAAAATGATCCTTTTTTGTACTTAGGCCGCTCGGCTCAAAGTTTTATTTTTAATGCAATGCTTTCCTTTCGCGTACTTTGCCCCTTTGCTAGCCAATGTGTGTTGTCTGCTCATCTATTATCACACCTCTAGTATCCGAAATCCCTAAGTATTTGGCGTGCCCCTTCCGCTCAGCTAAATATGTAATATTCCGCTTTGATAGCAGAGATCGCTCGCTATATGCCGATGAAGTACCTTTGGGTACAGAGCCGAGCGGATCGGATACAGGAGCGGTCGAACGATATTGACGCTTTGATAGCAGAATTCCTTGGAAACTTGTTGTCCTTATTGCCCTCTTCCGCTCGGAAGATTTATAGACGTTGGCTCGTCTCTCGATTTTTAACGTCGGAGCTCGACGGTCTTCCGCTCGGAGGTTTTATAGACGCCGGCTCGTCTCTCGATTTTTAACGTCGGAGCTCGACGACCTTCCGCTCGGTAGGAGGAGCCCGCTCGGTTGGAGTTTCTTTTTTTCGGGCCGCTTGGGCTTCCTCCACGTTGATGTATTCGTTGGCCCGGTGTAGCATGTGGTCGTAGTCTCGGGGCGGCTTCCGAATGAGTGATCGGAAGAAATCCCCATCCACGAGGCCTTGTGTGAAGGCATTCATCATGGTCTCCGAGGTGGCCGTTGGAATATCCATGGCCACTCTGTTGAACCGCTAGATGTAGGCTCGGAGCGATTAGCGGGCTTCTTGTTTGATGGCAAACAGACTAACACTAGTTTTTTGATAGCGCCGACTGCTTGCGAAGTGGTGGAGGAAGGCCGTTCAGAAATCTTTGAAACTTGTGATGGATCCGTCCGGCAACCTCCGAAACCACCGTTGAGCCGATCCCGAGAAGGTGGTCAGAAAAACTCGACACTTTACTCCGTCTGTGTATTGATGAAGGGTAGCTGTGTTATCGAACTTACCCAAATGATCGTCCGGGTCGGTGGTTCCATTGTATTCACCGATCGCCGGGGGCACATAGTGCTTCGGCAAAGGGTCTCGTAGAATAGCCTCTGAAAATTGACGGTTGATCCGCTCGGGAGAGGCGTCCGCTCGGGGGGCTTTCCCTTTTTTGTTGTCTCGTCTTGGCATTTCATCCGAAGAAGATCCTCGATCACGATTAGTTGCTGCGGCTTCAGGAGTGCGGAATAGGGCCCGATGGAATGCAACTGTGGCCTGCGGTGCTTCCGCTCGGCCGCCTGATGCTGATGTTGTTGCTGCTCCGCCCGCTCGGCTTGTGACTTTTGTCTCTGTTCCATAAGCTTAGCGGCTCTTGTCTCAATCAAAGCATCGAGCTCCTCTGTGGAGAGCATCACCGAGTGCTGTCGTCCAGCTTCGTCCATTGCTTCCGATCGGATGCAGGAGTGTTCCAATAGACGGCGCCAAATTGATCCTGTCCGAATCGCTGAATCAACGGACGCTGGGCACGTGGCGCTCTCCTGGTTGTTGGCATAGATTCCCTACTGGACGTACGACGCTCCGGCGAACCTGCAAAGAAGTCGGGCCGGGAAGGGGTTCCCGGCAACGACCCTCCAACGCTCAAGTCAGGCAAGTGGACAGCAAAGAAGTGGCTACCAATATCAAAGAATGCCCCCTTCTAGTGAAGTGCAAAGCTCCTTATATAGAGTTGGGGAGGAGCTCAGGCACACATACCTAGGCAAACACGTGTCCTCAGCCCATACCTCAGTAAGGTCCTGTCAGCAAGCTTACCTGACACCATACTGCTACAGTCCAAGCATGTCTTCGATGGGACAGCGGAATCCCTTGTCGTCAGATTTGGAGTATGGCCAGATTATAAAGCATGCCCGTTGTCAGAATATGTCCTTTTTCCTTTTCTCCTTACTCCCTGTCGGGCGTCCGGCCGGCTAGCACTTGCCTTACGTCCGGCCGGCCATATATAGTGATCTACTTGGGAGATACTCGGTAATGTGCTTTGTGGAGACTGTTAGCAGTATGTTACCTTATGTCTTCGGCCGAGCGTGCCATCCGCTCAGCCTTACAGTCCTGTTCGACGAGCGTCGGAACCCTAACTACTCGTCGGGTGCCTTTGACTCCGCTGGGACCTCGCTCGGTCGACCGATCTCCTCTTCTCTGGTCGGTCGTTCGGCCCTTTGACTTCCACGTGGCGTTGACTTCCCTCAGCGGGTGGGGCCCCTCTTCTTATCGCCGGATCAGTGAACTTGATGGTAATTTAAGTTATTTGATTTGAATTCATTTTGTTTGTTTGAGTTTAACCTTATTTTACCTTTTAGATTTAGGTTTGATTTATCTAATTTTATTTTGGAATTTTGTTTTTTATTTTGGTTTAGTTTTGAATTATTTTTAGGTTTAGTTTTGAATTTTTAGTTTTAGTTAGATTTGGTTTTAGATGGTGGATTTCATTTGTAGGTACATAAAATTGATTGAGTCCTACTTGCATGGTTAGACACGCTTTCGAGCTTTAATTTGATTTTTATTTTGGTTTACTAAAGATATAAAGGTTTTGTTAGTTGAGCTGGACTTGTATCCGAGTCCAAACTTGTTGTACACAGCTCTTTGTGATCCAAGTATCATGTCAAGGTACTTGGATATGGTTGTAAATTCTCCAGTAATTCTTTTAGTTCGACTATTTCATTTTCCAATCTGAAATTGCCCTCCTCAAGTTTTACACCTTGATTTGGGATTTCAGGCTGAGTTGATTTAACTATTGAATTTGATTTTAATTGTTCATTAAGTGACTTATTTTCTTTTGTTAGTTCGTTTATTTTATTTTCAAAGTTAGTCAATTTCTTATTTAAACATGCAATAATTTAAAAAAAAAAACTTTTTTCTTAAACCAAAATATACCTTATCGGAACCTTCGAAAACAAGCGCGGACTCGTGGCTCAACTCGGGTTCAGACTTGTCTTCTGATTCACTCTCCGATTCTGGTCAGTACGCCATCTGTGCAAGGTAGTTGGTGTACTTTAGTTCTTCGCCGTCTAATTCCTCTACGAACGATTCGTCCTAAGTCACCTTAAGGGCTTTCTTCTTCTTGAGATTAGGATAGTCAGTCTTGTAGTGCCCCTTCTTGTTGCATCCAAATCATGTCACATTCTTGTTGTTAGTGTTGGAGGTAGAGTTGATCATCCAGGTCATTGTTGGTGAAGTTCTTCTTTCTCTTGGTGAACATTTTTCTTACCAAGTTCACCAGGTATTCTCATCATCTGAGTCTGGATTAGACTTGACTTCAGGTTCTGACTTAGTTCTAGATTTCCCTTTCGACGTTCCTGCAACAAGAGCAATACCTTTCTCGGTTTTGGCATTAGTCTGTTCGTGTAACTTCAATTCACAAAAAAGTTCATCTAATTTTAACTTGGACAAGTTCCTCAAAATCTTATAGACATCCACGATGGATGACCACAATGCATTTCGAGGAAATGCTTTTAGAGCGTACCTTATAAGATCCTGGTTCTCCATTTGGTGGTCAATTGTATGAAGTCCATTGAGGATATCTTTTATTCTCGCGTGTAGCTAACTAGTAGTCTCACCTTCTTGCATTTTTATATTAAACAATTTATTTAAATATAAATCTATTTTCAATACCTTTGTGCCGTTGGTTCCCTCGTGTAGTTCTATGAGTTTGTCCCATAGTTCTTTGGCGTTTATGTGTGGGCAGACGCAGTTCAGTTCCTCCTTGGTTAACCCACATTGGATTATATTGAGGGCCTTGAAGTCAATCTAGGCCTTCTTCTTCATTTCCGAATTCCATTTTGTCGGGTCTATTGGGCATCCAGCGTTGTCAGTTGGCGTCTTGTACCCTTTGGTGACGCTGAACCATTGGTCGAAATCAGTCTTCAAGTACACCTCCATTCACTTCTTCTAGTATGGAAAATCATCCTCCTTGAAGAGTGGGGGGCGAACGGTGTTGTACCCTTCATTTTGGGTCATTTGAGTACTGAAAAGACAAGACTAAAGAGGGTACCAAGACTTGGTATTGGATTAGCAGAGTTTGAGAAATAAATTATTGAAGAGCTCGAGTGGTGTTGCACTAACTTCGAGTAAAAACCGAATGAGAAAATATTATCTGAATAGGTAAAGGTTAACCAACTCAAATAGAAAAAAAAAATCCAAAAACGATTTCCCCCTGGCCTGATTGGTGGTTGCACCAATTCAGAGCAAAACTTGGCTCTGATACCACTTGTTGGATCAAGATGCATGTGAGAGGGGGGTGAATCGCGTGCTTTTCTAAAAACTTATTTTCTCGTTTGTAACAACACGAGTACGCGCAGCGAAAAATACGTACTTAGTCGAAAGTAAAACAACATAGAAAAACACAGGCAGTTTACTTGGTTTAAAGCTTTCGATGTCTCATACTCCAAAACCCAGGTCCCACGGACCTATCGATGGGTAATCCACTAAAAGCCTCTTCCGGTACCTCCAAAAGAGGAAATCGAGTATAGAAAGACGAAACAATTGCAGCACACTGCACTTGTTCTTTTCCAGTAATTAAGTACAAGTAAATAATTCCGTTACCAACACTTTTGATGTGAACGAGCTCATGTGTCGGTCTGTCGGCCATGATCTAGAATCCTTGGAGCAGTAGTCGGATGCAGCAGCTTCGTAGTAGAGCCACAGCAGGAGCCCGAAGCAGTCAAAAAGCCTTTTGGATGCCTAGAAGCTTGTATGAGTGTTGTATTTGAAGCTTTGGGCGAGCATCCTTATAAAGGGCTTGGAGGGCGCCTTCCATAGCCATTGAAGGCGCCTCTAACCTAAGAAATCTGATCCCGATCGACTCAGCTCTTATCCGCGCCGAGGTCCAAAGTTCATCCTGCGGAAGGTGCCTTTGAAAGCGCCTTCCATGAACGGTGCAAAGGCGCCTTCGGGTACTGTTCATCCGAAGACTTTTTTGCTCTTTTATCCTGCAAAAAGATGTTAGTCCAAAACTAAAACATCTACCATTTGAAACAAAGTTAGCACAGTTATAATAATGAGTAGTAATTAGTTCCTGTTCTCCCAGGTCTAGGAATTTGTCAAGGTCTCAGATTAGGGATCCAAAATTGACCTAACCTTGACCGACGCCTACTGTCCCCTCAACCAGGACGTGTTCTCACTTAGTCACTCTCCTCCAGTGACTTAACTTTACTTACCAGTTTGCCAGTTGTCCAGTCCGCAGATCCAACTAGACTTCTTGTCAGATATCCGATCGGTCTGTCGACCTATCTAGACTTCTTGCCAGATATTCGGTCGGCCTGTCGACCTATCTAGACTTCTTGCCAGATATCCGGTTGGCCCGTCGACCTATCTAGACTTCTCACCATATATCCGGTCGACCCGTTGACCTATCTAAACTTCGCACCAGATATCCGGTCAGCCCGTTGACCTATCTGGTTAACTGATGCACACTTGGTAAAGTGGTTAAATCACAACAATATCTAATTTAACTTACTTTGTCATTCATCAAAATCTTAGTAAGACCGTTAGTGTAAACTGTACCAACAAACCTTTGTTTCATCTTCATTTGATTTTGATTCATCAATTTAGAATTCTGACTCTTTTTGATTTGATGAGGTAGTAGAATGAGTTTTAGCTCATTATCCCTTTTAGAATTGTTACTTTTCTATTATTTATGCTATTATATGTATGAATTTTATGAGGATTTATATCGAATGATATAATAATCAATCCAATATGTATTTCCCCTCTTGATGTTATTATTTAAAAATAATAAAAAAAATAAAGACACAATTGTCTTTTATATGATTTTTTATATTTGACTTTTGGTAAAAAGAATTAAATGTTATTTTTTAAACACGAGATAAAATACTTGATAAAAGTTACAGGAGTAAAATAGTCATATGAAAATAATATAAAAGGAAAAAAAATAAAATAACATGGGTGAGCAAAATATCAACTAAATCTAAATTATCTAACGAATTCATCAAATTCTATTTGGTTAATTTAAAATCTCATTTAAAAAATATATAAAATAACACCTATTATTAAGGATGAGCAAAATATCAATTAAATCCAAATTAACTAATAATTCATCAAATTCCATTAATTTGAAATCTCGTTTTTAAAAAATTACTATTTTAATTTATTCGATTGAATCTCACTTTTGAATTTTAAAAATAAATTAAATCGAATTAACATTTAACGGTGTGAACAATGACTTGAATTTGATGATCGACCTTATTTCGGTTTAGTTTGTTTGATTTTAATGAGATCAATTTAATTTTGATTTGTTGTAACATATTTTGAATTGATTATTCCGTCCTACTAATTATACCACTATTTTTCTTAAATAGTCCCATTATATTTCCGAAGGAGATAATGGGATGAAAATCATTTAAAATAATTAAAAATCACTGTAAAATTATAACAATAATAATTAATTAACTAAGTTGATAAAAAAATTATTATAAAAATATTCTATACATAAATCTTTTTAATCAAATTGTATTAATTTATCTCTAATATATTTATTTTACAACAACAAAAACATCATGTTTAAGTGTGTTCTTTTTTAAAAAAAAATCCCTTTTATTCTTTAAAAATATAAAGCCCTTTTATTCCGGTTTTTAATTATCCATAGAACAAGGATAAACATGTAAAAGCAGTTAGAACAAAGATACTCGGTCAACGCCCTCTTTATTATGAGAAAAAAGTCTTAGGACATTTTTGCTTTTACATAGTGCTTGAAAACCAAAGATTTCTCAGCTTCAGAGTTGACCGGGAATTGCATCCTCTTTGACTTCAGGCAAATCCTCCACTCATCGCTGTTCTTATTATCTGGAACAGAGCTGAAGACGAAGAACAAAAAAGCAGTGAGACCTGGGAACATTCATGATTCATACAAGTGCTCAATCTTTGATCTTATCACGAATTTCATCTTCCTAAATAGTGTTATATATCAATTTAATTCGAGGAATTAATCCTAGCACTAAATAAACTAAAATCATAGAAATCCAATATCCTACCAAAGACAATGAGAACAGTTTGGAGGAAAAAAAAAAGGAATCCTCAAAGATAGAAAACATATAAGTGATCAGACAGAAAAACAGAGCTTCTGATATTTTTCGATTGAGAGGTGCACCAAACATACATGATCCAATAACCACGAACACAAAGAACCCTAGCACGATCGGGCCAACAGGGTAGTCCTTTCCTTTCTTTCCTGCCGTATCAGCAGCCGAGCCACTCCTTGTGATGTTTCGTTGAAACTTGGCAATTTTCCTGTCAGCGAGGCGCCTGGATGTAGTCTGTACAAACCAATCCCATCGATAAAACCATTATCAGAAGATGAACAAGCATAAGTGAAATTCAAGAGGGGTATAGTTCATTCACAAAAGAAAGATGAATATGAGAAACAATTTGGTAGGAGAGACAATAGTCTCAATGGCACTTAATGATGACATTATTCAAGTATTACTACTTGCGTTCATAGCACTGTCATGAGTAAATAATTCAAGAGTTTTTATATTATCATATAAAGCAAAAAAAAAAAAACATAGGATGACATCGATATGGATAAAGCTATATGATTTTCTTGCAGATAAGCTCTGTGGTCTTTACCAAGTGCAGCTTACAAAGAGTTCAAACAATTTAAAAAGAAAAAAAAAAAACTTATCCCAAACTTATTAACTTTCAATAGATTAACAATAGCATTAAGCTTTCATTTTTCTCACAACCCTTCAGGTCGTGTCTGTGTTGCACATTGTGAAATTATTCTATCAGGGAAATTTAAACTAAATAAAATGAATTAACTTTTCTTTTATTTAACCCATCTAAATTAATGTAACAATAGTTATCACAAAATAGAATTGGCTTTCATATTAGAATTGACTATAATGAGCCAACATGAATCGATAAAGATTCTCCAAAAGAATATGTTTAGGTTTTTGGATGGGCTAACTTCTATTTGTTTTATCAAAAGAACTTCTGGTCTATTTGGAGAGTTAAATTTCTGCCAAACATATGGGGTGGAAAACTCAACACTCTTTAAGCAAATGACTACGCGCCCAGGGTATTATTCAACTAAAAGCTATTTGCTTCTTGTATTATTATATAGATCTTGTAGTTCTTCTGGAAGAGATGGTGAGTCTGAAACTGGGTTGGTGTTATTGTTCTAACTCGATTGTTGTTTATTAATTATACTGAATGTATTTTTATATTAGTGTTTGAATATCTGGTGTAGATTAAAATGAAGATAATTTGAAACTAGTATTCCAATTTATTCCTAATTCAGAACCGGAGCTTTTAGTAAGGCCTCCAAATCTAACTTGCATACCACTAGACCAAATAACTTTGGCGTGAGCATGTAAACTAGTTCTTAGACTTGAGCAAATTTGATGAAAATATTTTTAAACTCGAACTGATGAACAAATCTAACTATCGTGGGTTCTATGTATCCAACTTGTTCAACCAAAATGCATATAGACACGATAGGAACAATTTTAAAACTTCTGAAAGACAGATAAACTAGCCCTATTCGATACTGTTCCCCCTTATCAATTGCTACTCACTCTCAATTGAAAATCATTTAATCCGATCCAGAGATCGTATAGAAAACGAAGGAAAGAGATTTTTTTTTAAAAAAATCATGAAACCCTAATCGAACAAAAGGAACAATTCTAGGGAAGAAGATCATCTGCTGTAGTGTGTGTGTGTATATATATCTTCTTGAAAATAGAGAAACACAAGATAGAGCGAAAACTATCCAACTGGAAATTAGATTTTTTTTTTAAAAAAAAAAAACACTCCAGAAGAAAACTCCCGACTCCAGAGATAGATCAATCACTCTTTGGCGCTGCAGAAATACACTAAAACCGAGAGCAAAGCGGGAAAATGATGCGATTCGTTGAAAGGAAATTAGGGTTTGAGAGGAGAAGAGATGCGTTACCATGTCGCCTTTGGGTTAGGGCTCGAATCAGCGAAACGAAGAGGAATGCAGCAGCGAGCACCCCCAGCCGTTCTCTTGTCTGCTCGCGACTGCAGCGCCGTTAGCTTGTCTTGTCTCCCCCAAAGTCATTTAACTATTTAGCCCTTCAAAAATTTGGTGAGTATTTATCGTTGCATTAAGGGTAAAAATAGAAAAGCATTGTTATTATAGGAAAAAAAAATAAAAACCCATTTCCATCCTAATTTTTTCTTTTAAAATTATTTTTATAACTGATCGATCTAAATGTTACAAACGGAAATTGTATTAGAAAATCATTGTGTTTCTTATAGTTGCAAAATGCTTGAGATCATGCTTATGCTTGTGAGAAAGTTAATACATTTTCTCGAAAGGAAAAGGGTTGAAGGAAAGTATGGGGCTCCTACTCAAGCCTCAGGGCTCAGGCATAGTATGGCTTGAAAAACGTAAGATGTTTGACACTCCAGCTCGGGAATAAATAATGTCTGTCACCTGAGAATCGAGCTTGCAATCTAGCGATGCTCGGCATTGGAGATTTGGGCTAGAAGGAGGGGCGCGGAGGTTTAACTTATATTATTTTAGGAAGAAATGACAAACAAAGAAGGCAATCAATGATGATGTGTAATGAGTGTTGTTACTCGATGAAGGCTACAAAAGGGAATGAGTAATTGAATGAAGGGATTATGTTTTTCTCTTTTTAACTGATACTCTCGTTCATTCTGCATTATCTATATTTTCTTTTCCAAAGTTTCACTGAAGCATCAAAGGGACTATGCCAGAACAAGACCGGAGCCCTCTGATTAGGTGTTAACCTTAGCCAGGCAATTATTCATTGACTCCTGAGATAGCAAGAAGTGCTTGGCTACCAATATCTAAATTTTACTGTGATCCTATCCGGAAATTGAGTCAGACATACTATTAAAGTAACGTGGTCGGAATATTGATTGAATCACTATGACTCGGAGGGGGGGGATATACTGAGTTGGCTTCTATGTGCATCAAGTCGTCAGAAGTCTTCTGGTCAACGCTACCTACAGACAAGGTCAGGCTATCTCGGTCTCTGGAAACCCTATGCTCAAGACAGATCCAACGAATATATAAGAAACAGGCTAAGAGTATAATAATGAAATGAATGAAGAGTGAATACGGTAAACGTACCCTGACCCAGGGGGCGCCCTTTGGTGGATTGGTGAGCTGGTTGTGGCGTTAATCGGATTGCCGTGATCCGGAAGAGTAAATGAATGCGAGCCGGATGAGGAGCTGGATCTAACGGCATGGAGTCGAACGCGGCCTGGACTTGGAAGGCGGCATGCTAGCCAGGACCTAATAACGACACATAGGTCATGATATCGGCACGCATGCCAAGATGTAACAGTGGCACACAGGTCAGGATATGATATTGACATGCATGCCGAGATACCATAACTGCACAAAGGTCAAAACCCGACATTAACACGAAGTTGGAACATAACAAGTCAAATCGGAGCACAATAGCATCAAGGACTCGGAGGCCCGGAAGCATATGACAGTGCGGATGGCCAGAGGTGGCCTACGATGAGGCGTCAAGAGAGGCGATGCTATGGTGTTCTGGAGGAAACCACTGGTGGGCGGTTGTTGTTAGACGTTGCATCAGTTGCAACGTCGGGAAGATGAAGGGGTGTCATGCCCCGGAGGAATCTCTGTCCGAAGAAATTTCGGCAGCATCTCCCCTGTACGACGGACAATCTGGAACTTTTTCTACATCATCATATACCTCAGCCACATGCGGCTGGAATAATAACAATAATAAAACAATCACCACGCAGTTAACATCAATTTCAGCCTCTGCTGACACAACCACGCAGTTTAGTAGTAAACAAATAGAACAGTAATACGATGACTCGAAAACAACCCTACTCAACTACACTCGTAAAGCTCAAATCCGATTTTTCCTACTCCACTACACTCATAAAACACAAATCCGACAAACTCACCTCTTCTGCCGTCCAGGCAGGCATGTAGTAGAACAAAACCAAATCATACCAAAATCCATTTATGATAAGAATCCAAACAAGATCCATAAGTAAAATCAATACAAGACTAAGACATAGTCTGATAGAGATATAAAAATAATAACTCGATATCAGCAGAGGACTAGCACTACGTGCAATGGGGACTAGCGACTGGAACTGCTCCGGACAGCCTCAACCTGAAAATATCAACGGAGGAGGGTGTGAGTCCAACACTTAGCAGGTACAACTGATATGCATAATAAAGTAAATAATAGACAACACGAATCATGCGTACAGTCTCCTGAATACAAGAAGAATAAATGCAACTGAAACAAAAACAGGAGAAAACTGTACTAACCAGGACCAAAGTATAAAGGTAACAGGGTCGTCAAACCGAGGGTGTCATAATCCTGTATGCATGTCAATCATATGCATCCATATAAATGCAGCAAGTAAATGCAGCAAACACAAATAATAAATGCATCATGCATATGATGCCAATGACATGGTCACCCCTGACGCCAGTCAGCCATCTCACACACAATGGTGAGTCCGAGTAGGTAGAGCTGTGACAACCGTGCACTCTGACACCACTACCCCTGATGAGTGGCCGAGTGGACGGGTGTCGGAGTATACACATACTCCTACCCGAAATAATAAATGGGGAGCGAATGCTCTCATCTCCCACGATGCGATGGAAGGACTCTCTGCCGGCTACCACGCTGAGTCACACTACCCATGAGCGGACCAACGGAGTCAAACAAAGTCCAACTGCCTACCGGCTACAACGCTGCTACACTAAACCAACGGAGTCAAACAGAGCAGAACTGTCTGCCGGCTACCACGCTGAGTCACCAGACCAACGGAGCCAAACAGCAGAACTGTCACACACCTGTCTGATATATCACTAACCCATGAGTGGTGGTGTGTACAGATACATGTAACTGGCGATGCGCTCAACAATAATGGAGCAAACAATCGCACAGCATGCAATCATGCAAGATGATGCATGACACTAAACATGGCAATATCATGAATAACATAGCAAGATCCATACATAAATAGAAGGTGTACCACAAGTCAATGTATCAGATGAAAAGTACACAAACCGATAGGGTATCAAATAAACCCTAGGTCCTGAACATAATGTATCATATGGTTGGGTCACTACCTAAAGCATGTATGATTAGGTAAATAATAACATGCAGTGCATAATAAGTAAACAAGCAAACATGTAACAGATCATGTAGTGACCAACCGAAACAAATGGATAACACAATCATTGTTATATGTTAAACACATTATTATGTATATCAAAAGACATAAGTCAAAGTACCCGCCTCCGATAAGAGGATCGTATCCGAAATAAATCCCTCGTTGAGACACCGTCTCGAATAAATATCCTGTAATACCAAACATATAATTTTAGCTAATTCTCTCTAAATCAAATATACATAGAGCCACCCAAATCAATTGCTACTTACCAAGTATGATAATCAATGTCATCATTGACTAAGCACTATTTAATCCACTAAAATCCTAATCCCGAACACCTCCCCTTTTTAATGACTAGCTAATCAAGCCAATACAGAAATGAACCCTTACTGTATGAATTTGAAGCTTAACGAATCTTACCTTATCCCAATCTACAGCTCTATAGGATCTCGGTGAAGACATCTAAACATAACACAAGGAAGATAGAACTCTCCATCTCAAGTACCTCAATTTATCACTTGCTGGTCGGCATTTCAGCATGACTAAGGTGTTACGGATCAAATCTGCAACCCATAAGTGGATCAAATGAGTACTCTCACCGACAATCAGATGGGAAAAACACAGAGATAGAAATGCTCATCGTATTCTCTTGTAGGCGAAGAACAGATTGGTGGCTGCAATTCCATGGCTCCACAGTAAAGACCACTCCATTAGCAGCCTCCCTTACTCAGCCTGGTCCTCAAGCAAGAGGAAGGGGCAGTCCTGCCTTCCTTTGCGTCGAATCTCCCTTCCGGTGGCAGTGGCACCCGATGATCAGGCGGCGTCGCTGCTCCGAGTGAAAAGAAGGCAACCAGGAAATTAGGGCACAACGTGCTGGAGGCTAGGGTAGAGACACTGTGAGGTGGACTCAAACCTCCGATGACTTACAATCGGCCGCGACGACTGTTGCATCGGGAATGGGGCATCGACGCAAGGTCAGATCGAGTGGCCGGCGCTCGAAGAAGAGAAGGAATGGCCGACCCTAGGGCTCGGATGTCGGCGGATCGGGGGGGTCGGTGTCGGCGCTAGTAGATGTCGGCCGGTGGCTCGACTGGGCAGCGAAGCAAAGATTAGGGTACCCAGAGGGAAGAGGGAGAGGAAAGGAGAAGCTCAGCCGCCGGCTCTTTGTTCCCTGGCGTCGTCGACGTCGGGCAGAGGAGAGGGAGGCGGTGGCGGTGGCGGTTTGCAGCGCCGATTAGGGCACGGGAGGAGAAGGCATCGCGAGGTTTAGGGCAAGGGACGGGCTCGCGGAGAAGAAAACGGGAAAAAGGAAAAAAATAAGGAAAAGGAAAAAGAAAACAAAAACAAATAAATAAATTCAACTTTTCCTCATTTAAATGGGGTAGTCCAAACAGGCTTTTCCGGACCTCATTTCTATCCCCGTAACCTGAGCCATACGAGCTCCGAAAAAAATTCAGAAAAATTTCTAAAAATTCCAGAAAATTCTCTTACCATTATTTGCCATTTTTCGGTATTTTACAAGGGGTGTCGATCCTTCATCTTCCTCCATTGAAAGCTAGCCATCAAAGCATCGATTGGTAACCGATGTTTTGCTAGCTATATAAGATGGCGTCCAAGAGCAATCGTGATAAGGGTGTGGAGCTAATCGGGGGTGAAGAGCGAGCAAGAGCTGTGGAGGTGATCAGAGAGCTTTGCGATGAGATCGACGAGCAGAGGGAACACCCAGAGGCTGGGATTTGGTCCGTGGAAGAGTTCGAGAAGGTTCCGTGTGGTGATCTTCTCGGCGACAGAAGCAGCGACGTCTTCGGCGGGTCTTCAGTTGCGACTTCGGGAGATCACTGTAAGTGATTATAATTACCGCATTATTTTATCTTTATTTAATTGTTGTTTCATGCTCTCAAAACTACCAACAATGGCATCAGGGCATGCATGATTTTGAAAGCAAGAAAATCGACACGAAAAAAACTCGCGTTTTTCCTCTTCTGTCGCGAAGAAGACGATGAACAGTGCATACTATTCATCAATTGAATCGATTAACCAATCGATTCAATTGAATTGAATCGATTGAAATTGCATTTCAATCGATTCAAAATCGCGCATAGTTGTTGGATCGATTCACGGATCGATCGAAAAAAACACGAACAGTTTTTGACGAAGCACAGTGAGAAAAACTCACTGAATCGATTCATGAATCGATTAAATGCGTGAACAGTAATTTTTTTTCGAAGCACAGTATTTTTTTTATTTGAATCGATTTAATGTCAAGTTTGAATCGATTGAAGATTAAAAAAAAACGTGTAAGAAAAAAAATGCATGCATGCATGTTGTTTTTTAAATTTCCTTCTTCACATGAAAAGTGGAGGTTAATTAAATATGTTTATTAATTAATTAAATATACATAGAAATGTATTATTAATTAAAAAAAATATTTAATTAATTTATGGTTAAATTTACTAAAAATGGAACCAGACCAACTTGGCCGATCAAACCCAGGTCTAGTTTAAATTATTAATTGATTTAAACAGACCAAATTGATTCAATGATACCTAAAGCTGGTTCAAATTATTTGTTGGTTTAACCAGCTCGGTTTATTATTGAATTAATTAGGGTGATCTTGATTATAGAAGTTGGGCTGATCAAATATGACCGGATTAGTTCCGTTGTGTCAGATTTGATCAGAAACATTAGATTTGTTCTAATGAGTCAGACTTAATCCAATGGGCAATTGGACGAATCAAACGAACCTGAGTTTGATTAATAAGTCTGTGATTGACTCAAATGGGCTTAAACAATAACAGAACATAGGTCCGATTAGATTAGTTCTAATGAAGACAATAGAGTAAGTTTAACATCCGGACTCCTGATTAACCGGTCTAATGGATCAGTCGACTTAAACTCCTGAAAATCGAGAAGATTTGTTTTTCTTGATTTATAATGATGGTATGCCTGTATAAATTGAATTAAACTGGTTTTGTATTGGTTAGTCAGTTTTGTACTGACTTATTTAAATTCAATTTTTCAGATGGCACAGACGATTACCACATTGACTCGTCGTGAAGTGTGACGAAACCAGCTCCGAGAGGAGATTCAAGAGATAGAGTATAAGTCTGCTTATAGAGTCGACGGACATGTTAGACGACTGGATAGACTATTTTAGAAACTTGAGAAAGAAGAGTTTCCAATCCTAGACAGTTATAGGATCTGGGCATTGATGCATTCATTGCCAGAGTATCCTAGGATAATAGCAGACTATGTATGGGGGCGTCATGAAGGACGAGTCACATATTCAGTACTATGTAAGGAACTACTTCACCATATGGATGAAGAAGAGCCTGAAGAGTCTGAAGAGGACCAGGAGATGCTCGAGGAAGATCCAGAAATGGATCTGATGTAGAATCCTGAAGCTACCCCATCTGAGATTATCCCAAATGAGTCCAGGTTAATAGGGATAATGTTGGCTGCTATACTAGTGGTTTTCCTAGTGGGAGCAGTGCTGACTTATCTAGTTTACTAGTGTTCTGTTTACTGTCGTTATGTACGAACAGTGTAAGTTCATCTAGTTTTTGAGTCATGTAATAATTTATGTCGTTATGTATGAAGAGAATTAAATAATGAGAAGTTATGTTATATGTTAACAAACTTGGAAATGATTAGTTCATTTCATGACATGATTAGTTCATGTGAATATGATTTGTTCATATATCCATATGATTAGTGTTGGAGCAATCCCAATGGTCCGTGCGACCATGTGTTTTGGTATTTGGGCAAAGGGTTTAAGTTAGGTTCACCCTTGTATCTGATATGTGTATTTGAGTTGTGCAGGACTGCAGGATACACATGTGACTTAGGTTGATGGCTTGGGTCTGGTGAAGGATGGAGCATCCAAGGTGTTGGTGCAACCTTAGGTCAAGGTTGACCTGGTTGACCCGACTCGAGTTGACTTGACTCGAGTTGTATTTTGATGTTTGACTTGGGAAGATTGTTGATGCAACTTTAGGTCAAGATTGACCTAGTTGAGTTGCATGTTGATGTTTGACACTCGTGAGAGAGTTCTATTCTTGATATGGGACAAGAATAGATGTTTGGGAGATTATTGGTGCAACCGTAGGTCAAGGTTGACCTGGTTGACCTGATTCGGGAAAAAGTCCAAGTATGGAGACTTGGCAACGGAAAAGTCCAAGCAGGGAGCTTGGCACTAAAAAAGTCCAAGTATGGAGACTTGGAACTGGAAAAGTCCAAGCAGGGAGCTTGGCACGCGAAAAGTCCAAGTATGGAGACTTGGCACGGGAAAAGTCCAAGTATGGAGACTTGGCACTGGAAAAGTCCAAGTATGGAGACTTGGCACGGAGAAGTCCAAGCAGGGAGCTTGGCACGAGGAAAAGTCCTAACTGGGATGTTAGGCAGTGTGGAAAGTCACAGGAGTAAAGGCAATGAGAAAGTCCTAACGGGATGTTAGGTAAGAAAGTCCTAACGGGATGTTAGGCGGTGTGGAAAGTCACGGTGAGTGAAGCGAGGCGGTGGGAAAGTCCTGGGATGTTAGGCGGTGAAAGTCTGGTGAGTGAAACCAGGCAAGGAAAATCCATGGATGAGGATGATCGGACAGTTGGAAAGACCTAGTGAGGGAAGATCGGCACGTGGAAATCGATGATGGTCAAGGTTGACCGGATACCCGGTGTTGGAAAGTCCAAGTAGGTCAAAGGAGTGACTGGATACTTGGCACGCGAAAATCCTGGTAGGTCAAGGTTTATCGGACACCTAGTGTTGGGAAGTCCAAGTAGGTCAAAGGGTTGACCGGATACTTAGCACAAGGAAATCCAGATGGGTCAAGGATGACCGGACATCTGGTGGAAGGCAGTCCAAGTGGGTTATGGAGGACCGAACATTTGGTACTAGTCAGTAAGTCCAAGTGGGTCATGGAGGACCAGACACTTGGCACGAGATAGTAAGTCCAAGTGGGTCAAGATTGACCAGACACTTGGTACGAGGAGAAAAGTCCAAGTGGGTCAAAGAGTTGACCAAACACTTGGTGAAGAAGTCCCAGCAGGTCAAGGTTGATCGGATGCTAGGCATGAGGAGTTCCAACAGGTCACGGTTGACCGGATGTTGGAATTGGGGACCCTAGACTTGAGTTAAGCAAGTCAAAGGGAAGTCAAGCGGTTAAACTGTGGTTCATCGCTCTTGACTCCTTGAAGGTGTGCTCTTGTTGAGCTCTCGGTGCTTAAGCTCTGCGTGAGTTTCTTTTTGGTGTTCTAGGCTGCTGGATCCGAGAAGCTTCTGCTTCATCAAGGTTCCAGTCGACAACAAGAGGCAAGCAAGTGTTTTACAATTTCTATTGTTCTTGTTTGTTGTCTCTATTGTTGTACTCCTTTGTTTGCTGTTGCAAAAGATTGTGGTGAGGTTTCTCCACCCACAAGGAGTATATTATTAGCCGGTTCTCCGGGGACTCATCCACCGACGGATTGAGAGGCTTCGTCCACCTTACGGACACGCCGAGGAGTAGGAGTATCATCTCCGAACCTCGTTACATCGACGCGTTGAGGTTTGATCTTCTTGTTTTCGTTTCCTTGTTTGTTTTTCCGCTGCGCTAACGAATTGTAGGAAGAAACGCGATCGATTTGGGGTCGGCTATTCACACCCCCCTCTCTAGCCGTACGAAGGATCCTAACAAGTGGTATCAGAGCAAGGCCGCTCTTCATCGGATCAACACCCGTGGGAGCAAAGCTAGAGATGGATCTCTATGGAGAAGATGTCACGATTCAACCCTTCTACGAGTCTCACGACAACTTCACATATTGGAAGGTAAGGATGATGTATTTTCTTAGGACTAATATGTTAAATTGGTTTTGTGTACAAGAAGGGTTTTCCCCATCGATGGATGAGGAAGGAAAACCTATCAAGAAGAAGGAGTGGACGAAAGAGCAAATCCACCAATCCACAATCAACGACGAGGTAACGAAAATTCTTGAATTTTCATTACCTAGTGATATCTTGCATAAGATAGGTAGATACAACGATGCCAAGGAATTATGGAACAACTTGGCAAAGTTCCATGAGGAGAGCTCAAATTTAAGCCATGAAGAGGAGCTAAGTGAGCCAAGTAGCTCACATCATGGAGGGAGCGAATTAGGAGTTGAGGGCTACTCAACATCCAAGGAAGAAGAGGAGGAGAGTTCCTCTTGTTCAAGTTCGGAGCAAGAAGAAGAGACATCTACCTCCGGAAGGGATGAGGAAGAGAGCTCACACCCATCCCCAAACCTAGGTAACTCAAGCATTTCAATTTCAAATAAGTTACATATAATATGCTTTGAGTGTAGGGAACATGGACATTACAAGAGTAAGTGTCCAAAGAGGGTAAGAAAGACTCCACCGGCGCCAAAGTTCAAGGAAGCCGGAGTCCCAAAACGCAAGGGCAAGGAGCACATCGTGTGCTTCCAATGCAAGCAAAGGGGACACTATAGGAGCCATTGTCCGAGGGGGAGGCAACCTCACAAGGGCAAGAGACCGGGCACAACGATAGGGGGAGCTAAGGCAAACCCTAAGGTAACCTCTAAGGTTCATTATTGCAATTCTAATAAAACTCATGCTAGTAGTTTTGTTGCAATTGTTAATAATGATAAGCATGTTAACTTTAGGAACCAATACATGTGCTTAGGAGCTAAACATGTTAGCCTAGGTAAGGTTAACACTAGAAATACCAACCCTAGGATTAACGCTTCTAAAGTTAAGGAAAACCTAGGTAGAAATCCCAAGAAGACTAGACACATGCCTAGGAATATCTCAAGAGAAATGACAAATTAAAACTTGAGGTATTAGAGAGAGAAAATCAAGTCTTGAGGTCAAGACTTGATAATTTGGAAAAGGCTCTTAAAAACATAGGGAAGTCATCTCTAGGGTTTAAGGGTCAAAAACCAATGTCCAAGGACAAGAAAGGTTTAGGTCACAAACCTAAGTCCCAATTGGTCAAGCCCACTTATCATAATGTTCCATTCGATTATGGAACAAAACCTAAGGCTAGGAAGACCATTACCAAGGTCACAAGGGGAGTCACCCCTATAGTTGACCTTGATGAGACCCAAATGACCAAGGCTTTAAAGCCTAAGAGGGACATTAGGAGGGTTGCTAGGGAAGTTATCCCTAGTGAATATTTAGTGAACCCAATGAGCTCTAATAGGTATTGGGTTCCTAGGAGCATCTTCTCTACCCCATAAATGGGTTAGAGAGTGTCAACTCCAATAAGAAGGGTAATTAACCCAACTTTGAGGAAATTGACACTCAAGGAGCATTTTCAAGGTTTTGTGAACCTTTGAAAATGAAATGAATTATCATTTACTCCTTTGAAGAGTTAAATGTGCCTAAAGATTGGAAATCTCATTTTTAATCTCAATTGGCACAATTTGGAAAAACCTAGAAAAATATCAAATTGGGATTTTGATATTCTCTTAGGTAATCAAGGCAATCCGGGCCTTAATTTAGAAGTGCTACTCTTGTAAAATTTTAAATGGTATAAATCAAACAAGAGATCAAGAAATGCCAATTTGGGTTTTGACATTTTCTTGGAGCACTTTGGGCAATCTAGGATTAGAATTTAAGTTAGCTAAGTGATTAAGGATACTTAGATAGGTAATCTAGGTATTTTATTTGTGTTAACTTACCATGGTTGTTTGCCATTTGCCATGTCATGACATCATATTTAATTTATGATCATTTGAAATGTCATGATAATGCTTAGGCTAGTTTTTATGTCATGTTTATTTAAGTTTCAAACTTTATGCCATGACATCATGACATTGGCACATGTTTTCATTTATGATACCATTTTATGCCATGTCATCATCTCTTGCATTAATAATCAATTGAATTGATTTAAGGATGAAAACACATTTTGATATTGAGATCAAAGTTGTGTTTAGAAAATGCATGAGACCTTAGTCTAAGATACCTAAACCCATATCTCACATCAAAATTGACATGGATGTGGTTTGATACACCTTAGATGTGTGTGAGATATTAGGATCATGAGTTAGGATCAAGGTGCATAGTTCTTGTACCTAGATGAGCCTAATTCAAGAAATGGAGGATCATAGGGAAAGCTTGTGTACAAGTCATGTACATTTAGCCCTAAGATTATGGTCCTAAATTCAAATGGTTTTAAAAGCATTTTAAAATTGATTTGAAAAACCCTGATGAAGCTTTCCTAGTGATAGCATTCATCATTGAAAATTGTGATACAAAGTTGAGTTAAACTTGAACTATTTCAAAGTTTTTGAACTTTGTATCAAGATTGAAAAATGGAAACTATTTTCATAGAAAACTATTTTTCCTTGATAGTGTATGATATGAGGAATGTATCCTCAAAATTTCACAATTTTTCGAATTTTCTGGAATTTTCTAGGAGTTTCTGAATTTCGGGAAGGAAATTTCAGAAATCTGCCTATCAGAGTCTGGATCGGTCTGGGGACCGATCCAGGTAAGTCCTGATCGGTCTGTGGACCGATCCAGTGAAGCATGGATCGGTCTGCAGACCGATCCAGTAAGAACCAGAGAGCTTGGTGCGATCTGGTGAAGGCCTGATCGGTCTGGGGACCGATCCATGGGGTTTCTGATCGGTCTGGGGACCGATCAGTGCGTGCCAGTTTCTGATTTTCAGCTGTTGGTCTGAAATTTCAACTGGAAGTTGGGTTTTGTGGATTTCTAAAGGTTTGAAACTCTCCAAGACATTGTTGGTGCAATGGTCAAGGGAGAGTTGACCTTTAGGGGGAGTTTTTACCTAATTGTCAAGGGGGAGTTGACCTTTAGGGGGAGTTTTTACCTAATTGTCAAGGGGAGTTGACTCTTAGGGGGAGTTTTTTACTCCTTAAGACTTTTGAGGATTAGTTATATGGGATTATCACTAAGTTGATTGTTGAGTTTAGTATCAAGGAGGAAATTAAGAGTTTCAATGAAAGGTATGGGACTTTCATTAGGAAGAAACTCTTGACCTTGATATCCTCCTTTTCTTTTTGATGTGTGTCAAAAAGGGGAGAGTGTTCATTGGAGAATTATTGGAGAACCCAAGTTAGGTTATCGGGTTAACCTAAGCTAGGGGAAGAATGTCAAGGAATGTTCAAGGAAGAACATTGGAATTCTTTTTGATGTGTGTCAAAAAGGGGGAGAATTATTGGAGAACCCAAGTTAGGTTATCGGGTTAACCTAAGGGGAGAATGTCCAGAGAATGTTCAAGGAAAGGACATTGGATATTGGAAGATGGTTGGAAAACCTAAGTTAGGTTATCGGGTTAACCTAACTTGATTATGGGTTTTGTCAAACATCAAAAAGGGGGAGATTGTTGGTGCAACCTTAGGTCAAGGTTGACCTGGTTGACCCGACTCGAGTTGACTTGACTCGAGTTGTATTTTGATGTTTGACTTGGGAAGATTGTTGATGCAACTTTAGGTCAAGATTGACCTAGTTGAGTTGCATGTTGATGTTTGACACTCGTGAGAGAGTTCTATTCTTGATATGGGACAAGAATAGATGTTTGGGAGATTATTGGTGCAACCGTAGGTCAAGGTTGACCTGGTTGACCTGATTCGGGAAAAAGTCCAAGTATGGAGACTTGGCACGGAAAAGTCCAAGCAGGGCGAAAAGTCCAAGTATGGAGACTTGGCACTGGAAAAGTCCAAGCAGGGAGCTTGGCACGCGAAAAGTCCAAGTATGGAGACTTGGCACGGGAAAAGTCCAAGTATGGAGACTTGGCACTGGAAAAGTCCAAGTATGGAGACTTGGCACGGAGAAGTCCAAGCAGGGAGCTTGGCACGAGGAAAAGTCCTAACTGGGATGTTAGGCAGTGTGAAAGTCCCTGGGAGTAAGGCAATGAGAGAGTGAAGCTAGGTGAACGAGAAAGTCCTAACTGGGATGTTAGGCAGTGTGGAAAGTCCTGGTGAGTGAAGCCAGGCAGTGGGAAAGTCCTAACTGGGATGTTAGGCAGTTGGAAAGTCCTGGTGAGTGAAACCAGGCAAGGGAAAATCCAGATGGATCAGGGATGATCGGACTTCTGGTGTTGGAAAATCCAGATGGATCAGGGATGATCGGACTTCTGGTGTTGGAAAATCCAGATGGATCAGGGATGATCGGACTTCTGGTGTTGGAAAGTCCAAGTAGGTCAAAGGGATTGACCGGACACTTGGCAGGGAGTTCTAGCAGGTCAAGGGAGTGACCAGATGCTAGGGATGAAGTACCAATAGGTCAAGGTTGACCGGATATTGGTTTGGAAGTCTTGGGACTTGGTTTGGGCAAAAACCAAGCTGGATCGGTCACCGGACCGATCCGATACTTGTTTCCTCGATCGGTGCGGTGACCGATCGATACATCATCTAGTGTGGATCGATCGGTGGACCGATCAGCCAACAGAGGCGAAAGAAGGCGGTGATCGGTCCGATGCATCGTCGTTATCTCCCGATCGGCGGGACCGATCGGGAGACGATGTCGCAAGCACGGCCAGAGTTGGGATCGATGCGTGGACCGATCGGGTCTGATCGGTCCCCGCGGTATCGATAGAGCTACGCACAGATCGATGTCCGGGACCGATCGACAGCCTGGTCTGATCGGTCCGTAGACCGATCGAGTTCTAACCGTTGCGCGCGGCTAGTTTCTTCATTGTTTCTCCTTCGCGGTATAAAGGGGCCGAGGGCTTCTGTGGAACACTTCTTTTCTTCTTGAGCTTACGCTCGACTCGAAGCCGCTGGTGTGCTCTTGAGCTTTTTGAGCTCTCATCACAAGCTCTGCGTGAGTTTCCGGTGTTCTAGCTGCTTTGGATCCTTTGCTTCATCAAGGTTCCAGTCGACAACAAGAGGCAAGCAAGTGTTTTACAATTTCTATTGTTCTTGTTTGTTGTCTCTATTGTTGTACTCCTTTGTTTGCTGTTGCAAAAGATTGTGGTGAGGTTTCTCCACCCACAAGGAGTATATTATTAGCCGGTTCTCCGGGGACTCATCCACCGACGGATTGAGAGGCTTCGTCCACCTTACGGACACGCCGAGGAGTAGGAGTATCATCTCCGAACCTCGTTACATCGACGCGTTGAGGTTTGATCTTCTTGTTTTCGTTTCCTTGTTTGTTTTTCCGCTGCGCTAACGAATTGTAGGAAGAAACGCGATCGATTTGGGGTCGGCTATTCACACCCCCCCTCTCTAGCCGTACGAAGGATCCTAACAAGTGGTATCAGAGCAAGGCCGCTCTTCATCGGATCAACACCCGTGGGAGCAAAGCTAGAGATGGATCTCTATGGAGAAGATGTCACGATTCAACCCTTCTATGAGTCTCACGACAACTTCACATATTGGAAGGTAAGGATGATGTATTTTCTTAGGACTAATATGTTAAATTGGTTTTGTGTACAAGAAGGGTTTTCCCCACCGATGGATGAGGAAGGAAAACCTATCAAGAAGAAGGAGTGGACGAAAGAGCAAATCCACCAATCCACAATCAACGACGAGGTAACGAAAATTCTTGAATTTTCATTACCTAGTGATATCTTGCATAAGATAGGTAGATACAACGATGCCAAGGAATTATGGAACAACTTGGCAAAGTTCCATGAGGAGAGCTCAAATTTAAGCCATGAAGAGGAGCTAAGTGAGCCAAGTAGCTCACATCATGGAGGGAGCGAATTAGGAGTTGAGGGCTACTCAACATCCAAGGAAGAAGAGGAGGAGAGTTCCTCTTGTTCAAGTTCGGAGCAAGAAGAAGAGACATCTACCTCCGGAAGGGATGAGGAAGAGAGCTCACACCCATCCCCAAACCTAGGTAACTCAAGCATTTCAATTTCAAATAAGTTACATATAATATGCTTTGAGTGTAGGGAACATGGACATTACAAGAGTAAGTGTCCAAAGAGGGTAAGAAAGACTCCACCGGCGCCAAAGTTCAAGGAAGCCGGAGTCCCAAAACGCAAGGGCAAGGAGCACATCGTGTGCTTCCAATGCAAGCAAAGGGGACACTATAGGAGCCATTGTCCGAGGGGGAGGCAACCTCACAAGGGCAAGAGACCGGGCACATCGATAGGGGGAGCTAAGGCAAACCCTAAGGTAACCTCTAAGGTTCATTATTGCAATTCTAATAAAACTCATGCTAGTAGTTTTGTTGCAATTGTTAATAATGATAAGCATGTTAACTTTAGGAACCAATACATGTGCTTAGGAGCTAAACATGTTAGCCTAGGTAAGGTTAACACTAGAAATACCAACCCTAGGATTAACGCTTCTAAAGTTAAGGAAAACCTAGGTAGAAATCCCAAGAAGACTAGACACATGCCTAGGAATATCTCAAGAGAAAATGACAAATTAAAACTTGAGGTATTAGAGAGAGAAAATCAAGTCTTGAGGTCAAGACTTGATAATTTGGAAAAGGCTCTTAAAAACATAGGGAAGTCATCTCTAGGGTTTAAGGGTCAAAAACCAATGTCCAAGGACAAGAAAGGTTTAGGTCACAAACCTAAGTCCCAATTGGTCAAGCCCACTTATCATAATGTTCCATTCGATTATGGAACAAAACCTAAGGCTAGGAAGACCATTACCAAGGTCACAAGGGGAGTCACCCCTATAGTTGACCTTGATGAGACCCAAATGACCAAGGCTTTAAAGCCTAAGAGGGTCATTAGGAGGGTTGCTAGGAAAGTTATCCTAGTGAATATTTAGTGAACCCAATGAGCTCTAATAGGTATTGGGTTCCTAGGAGCATCTTCTCTACCCCATAAATGGGTTAGAGAGTGTCAACTCCAATAAGAAGGGTAATTAACCCAACTTTGAGGAAATTGACACTCAAGGAGCATTTTCAAGGTTTTGTGAACCTTTGAAAATGAAATGAATTATCATTTACTCCTTTGAAGAGTTAAATGTGCCTAAAGATTGGAAATCTCATTTTTAATCTCAATTGGCACAATTTGGAAAAACCTAGAAAAATATCAAATTGGGATTTTGATATTCTCTTAGGTAATCAAGGCAATCCGGGCCTTAATTTAGAAGTGCTACTCTTGTAAAATTTTAAATGGTATAAATCAAACAAGAGATCAAGAAATGCCAATTTGGGTTTTGACATTTTCTTGGAGCACTTTGGGCAATCTAGGATTAGAATTTAAGTTAGCTAAGTGATTAAGGATACTTAGATAGGTAATCTAGGTATTTTATTTGTGTTAACTTACCATGGTTGTTTGCCATTTGCCATGTCATGACATCATATTTAATTTATGATCATTTGAAATGTCATGATAATGCTTAGGCTAGTTTTTATGTCATGTTTATTTAAGTTTCAAACTTTATGCCATGACATCATGACATTGGCACATGTTTTCATTTATGATACCATTTTATGCCATGTCATCATCTCTTGCATTAATAATCAATTGAATTGATTTAAGGATGAAAAACACATTTTGATATTGAGATCAAAGTTGTGTTTAGAAAATGCATGAGACCTTAGTCTAAGATACCTAAACCCATATCTCACATCAAAATTGACATGGATGTGGTTTGATACACCTTAGATGTGTGTGAGATATTAGGATCATGAGTTAGGATCAAGGTGCATAGTTCTTGTACCTAGATGAGCCTAATTCAAGAAATGGAGGATCATAGGGAAAGCTTGTGTACAAGTCATGTACATTTAGCCCTAAGATTATGGTCCTAAATTCAAATGGTTTTAAAAGCATTTTAAAATTGATTTGAAAAACCCTGATGAAGCTTTCCTAGTGATAGCATTCATCATTGAAAATTGTGATACAAAGTTGAGTTAAACTTGAACTATTTCAAAGTTTTTGAACTTTGTATCAAGATTGAAAAATGGAAACTATTTTCATAGAAAACTATTTTTCCTTGATAGTGTATGATATGAGGAATGTATCCTCAAAATTTCACAATTTTTCGAATTTTCTGGAATTTTCTAGGAGTTTCTGAATTTCGGAAGGAAATTCAGAAATTCTGATATCAGAATTGTGGACCGATCCGGAGGTGCCTGATCGGTCCAGGGGATCCTGGATCGGTCACCATGACCGATCCAGGGAATCCCTGATCGGTCTGGTGACCGATCAGGGCGTGCCAATCGGTCTGGGGACCGATCAGTGCGTGCCAGTTTCTGATTTTCAGCTGTTGGTCTGAAATTTCAACTGGAAGTTGGGTTTTGTGGATTTCTAAAGGTTTGAAACTCTCCAAGACATTGTTGGTGCAATGGTCAAGGGAGAGTTGACCTTTAGGGGGAGTTTTTACCTAATTGTCAAGGGGGAGTTGACCTTTAGGGGGAGTTTTTACCTAATTGTCAAGGGGAGTTGACTCTTAGGGGGAGTTTTTACTCCTTAAGACTTTTGAGGATTAGTTATATGGGATTATCACTAAGTTGATTGTTGAGTTTAGTATCAAGGAGGAAATTAAGAGTTTCAATGAAAGGTATGGGACTTTCATTAGGAAGAAACTCTTGACCTTGATATCCTCCTTTTCTTTTTGATGTGTGTCAAAAAGGGGAGAGTGTTCATTGGAGAATTATTGGAGAACCCAAGTTAGGTTATCGGGTTAACCTAAGCTAGGGGAAGAATGTCAAGGAATGTTCAAGGAAGAACATTGGAATTCTTTTTGATGTGTGTCAAAAAGGGGGAGAATTATTGGAGAACCCAAGTTAGGTTATCGGGTTAACCTAAGGGAGAATGTCCAGAGAATGTTCAAGGAAAGGACATTGGATATTGGAAGATGGTTGAAAACCTAAGTTAGGTTATCGGGTTAACCTAACTTGATTATGGGTTTTGTCAAACATCAAAAGGGGGAGATTGTGCAACCTTAGGTCAAGGTTGACTGGTTGACCCGACTCGAGTTGACTTGACTCGAGTTGTATTTTGATGTTTGACTTGGGAAGATTGTTGATGCAACTTTAGGTCAAGATTGACCTAGTTGAGTTGCATGTTGATGTTTGACACTCGTGAGAGAGTTCTATTCTTGATATGGGACAAGAATAGATGTTTGGGAGATTATTGGTGCAACCGTAGGTCAAGGTTGACCTGGTTGACCTGATTCGGGAAAAAGTCCAAGTATGGAGACTTGGCAACGGAAAAGTCCAAGCAGGGAGCTTGGCACTAGAAAAGTCCAAGTATGGAGACTTGGCACTGGAAAAGTCCAAGCAGGGAGCTTGGCACGCGAAAAGTCCAAGTATGGAGACTTGGCACGGGAAAAGTCCAAGTATGGAGACTTGGCACTGGAAAAGTCCAAGTATGGAGACTTGGCACGGAGAAGTCCAAGCAGGGAGCTTGGCACGAGGAAAAGTCCTAACTGGGATGTTAGGCAGTGTGGAAAGTCCTGGTAGACAGGTAATGAGAAAGTCCTAACTGGGATGTTAGGCAATGAGAAAGTCCTAACGGGATGTTAGGCGTGGAAAGTCCCGTGAGTGAAGCCGGGCAGTGAGTCCTAACTGGGATGTTAGGCGGTTGGAAAGTCTGGTGAGTGAAACCGGGCAAGGAAAATCCAGATGGATCGGGATGACTTCGGTGTTGGAAAATCCAGATGGATCGGGGATGATCGGACTTGTGTTGGAAAATCCAGATGGATCGGATGATCGGACTTACGGTGTTGAAAGTCCAAGTAGGTCGAAGGATTGACCGGACACTTGGTGGGGAGTCTTAGCAGTCAAGGGAGTGACCAGATGCTAGCATGATGAACCAATAGGTCAAGGTTGACCGGATATTGGTTTGGAAGTCTTGGGACTTGGTTTGGGCAAAACCAAGCGGATCGGTCACCGACCGATCGGTGATACTTGTTGCTACGATCGTGCCGGTGACCGATCGATATCGGTCAAGTTTTCGTTGCATCGATCGGCCCGTGACCGATCGCAGCAACAGAGGCGAAAAGAAGCGGTGATCGGTCCACGCACCGATCGGGTCCCGATCGGGGGACCGATCAGAGACGATGTCGCGGAAGCAGAGTTGGGATCGGTGCGTGGACCGATCCAGGTCCTGATCGGTCCGCGCATCGACGAGTATGCACGAGGTTTGCAGACGATCGATCGGTCCGGGGACCGATCGGCCGTCCCTGATCGGTCCGTAGACCGATCGGGTTCTCTTCGATGCTACGGCCTAGTTTCTTCATTGCTCCTTCGCAGGTATAAAGGGGCTGAGGGCTTCTACAGGGCGAACACTTCTTTTCTTCTTGAGCTTCTGCTCTTCGACTACTGAGCTGCTGGTGTGCTCTTGAGCTTTGCTGAGCTCTCATCGCTGCTGAAGCTCTGCGTGAGTTTCCTGCTGGTGTTCTAGCTGCTGGATCTGAGAAGCTGCTGCTTCATCAAGGTTCCAGTCGACAACAAGAGGCAAGCAAGTGTTTTACAATTTCTATTGTTCTTGTTTGTTGTCTCTATTGTTGTACTCCTTTGTTTGCTGTTGCAAAAGATTGTGGTGAGGTTTCTCCACCCACAAGGAGTATATTATTAGCCGGTTCTCCGGGGACTCATCCACCGACGGATTGAGAGGCTTCGTCCACCTTACGGACACGCCGAGGAGTAGGAGTATCATCTCCGAACCTCGTTACATCGACGCGTTGAGGTTTGATCTTCTTGTTTTCGTTTCCTTGTTTGTTTTTCCGCTGCGCTAACGAATTGTAGGAAGAAACGCGATCGATTTGGGGTCGGCTATTCACACCCCCCCTCTCTAGCCGTACGAAGGATCCTAACACAAGGGACCATGGACAAGACAGCGAGGACAAGGGCCGAGGGAAGCGACTTCGAGGCATACGCGAAGGATGACATTGGGTACGAGCCGCGGGCTTGAATGCATCCGAGGGACGAGAGCCAAAGGAAGTAGGCTTGAAGGCAAAGGTCAAAGCTGCAAAGGAAGCATCAAGTGAGTCATAAGGGTGAGCGTACGAGTGCACGAGAGATTGTACTCGGAGTAAAATCCTAGTTTTTAGGATTTTACTATAGCAGTACTGTAGCGCTACTGTAGCAGTACTGTAGCAGTCGACTGCATGTTTTAGCAGTCGACTGGCAGCGAACAGAATGTGT
The DNA here is from genome assembly GCF_018446385.1 of Zingiber officinale. Classification (NCBI taxonomy): domain Eukaryota; kingdom Viridiplantae; phylum Streptophyta; class Magnoliopsida; order Zingiberales; family Zingiberaceae; genus Zingiber; species Zingiber officinale. The sequence goes on from NC_055999.1 coordinate 74,574,792, forward strand.
GGAATCGAGCCGTTGGGATGTAACGGTCGAATTTCCACAGAGGGCAGTCGACTGCATGTTTTAGCAGTCGACTGGTAGGCGGGGTTTTCCAACCCGTGGCCTATAAAACCAAAGCTTGGGAGCTTGGTTTGAGTTGACGAAATAGAGGTGGTTAATCTCTATTAGTAGTCTACCTGTGTCCTAGCGTCAAAGGAGCTCTTGTGAGGGTTGTGGTGAGGTTTCTCCACCCACAAGGTGGTTTGAGCTAGCCGAAAGTTTTCCGGGGAGTAATCCACCGAAGGATCGGGATCGTCCACCTTACGGACAGCCGTGGAGTAGGAGCCCTAATCTCCGAACCACGTTAAATAACGTGTTAGCTTGGTTTGCATTTCTTATTCTTGTCTTAAGCTTTCTTTGTATTCATATTTGTAGTTAGTGTTAGATTTCCGCTGCGTATACTAACAATAGTGTAGAAGGCGAGTATTTGGGGGTGCCGTCTATCCAACCCCCCTTCAAGCCGGCCGTCCGATCCCCAACAATTAGTTCATATGAAAAATGATTATTTCATTTTAATAATGATTCATTTATTAGATGGGATATGTGTAATATGATTTATCAGTGTTGATTAGATTAGAACATACAAATGATGAGTGGAAACAATGTTATCACTTGATTTTGTAAACTAACTCTAATTTACACCGAGTCAATAAATAGTTGCACATATATGAATTACATTGAAATAATAAATAATTTATTTATTTATGTAGATTATGGCAACTAAAAATATCATAGCTGAACTCAATAAGGGTGAGAAATTATATGGGGATAACTACAAAATCTGGCACCTCAAGATACAATATGTTCTTGAGGAACAAGAAGTTCTAGAGGCTGTAAACCAAATTATGGAGGAACCGGTTGATGGTTCTTCAGCACAGCACAGACGTGACCTTGATGCCTATAAGGCATGAAAAAGGAAGGACTCCATTGTTAAGGGAATATTGATTAGTTCAATGGTGGATGACCTAGTGTTTGAATATGAGCCATTACCATCGGCTCATGCTGTCTGGGTAACCCTTAGAGAGAAGTACAGTGGAGTTAGTCTGAGTAAGCTCCGTCAGCTAACTATCAAGTTTGATAGTTATAAAAAGCGCTCGAATGTTACCATGGTCCAACATCTCAGGGAGATGGGTAACATGATTTGAGAGCTTAAGACTGCTGGTTATACGTTGACCGATGAACAACAGGTTCAGGCAGTTATCCGTTCCCTTCCTGATTCTTGGGAAACAATGAAACAGAACCTGACCCATAGTGAGAGTATCAAGACTTTCACTGATGTCTCACACCATGTGGAACTTGAGGCGGAGAGGATTGAATCCGCAAGGATTTTGGGTCAAGCTTTTGTAGCTGAAGGTTCTGTTTCCAAGAATAAGAACAAGTGGTTTAAGAAAGGAAAGAGGAAAGGAAAGGAGGTTAATGTTGTTGTTGTGAAAAACCAAATCAAGAAGAAAGAAAAGAAATATGAAAAGACTGCTGCCTACGTTCATGATAAGACTCGCGAATATGAAAAATTAGGATCCAGAGGTAAGAAGTGTATCTTTATAAGGTACTCTGAGACTTCTTAGGGTTATGTTTGTTGGATCGTGAATGAATCGATAGAGGGGGGATGAATATCGAAAAACGTTCGAAGGCGAGTAGGCATAGCGAAAAAGAAAGAATAAGCCAAAGAGAACATAAGGATTTACTTGGTTCGGAGCCTTTGGCGACTCCTACTCTAAGGCCCGCACACGAGGGTGCTTTCGATGGGCAATCACTATCAATTCGAAAATAGAATTACAAGATTAAAGTACAGGAATTGATAGAAAGAAAATACCGACAAATATAAAACAATAGAAAGGAACAAGCATTGTCGGAGTAGCGTCGCAACATCGCAGGAGCACAAGAGAGCAGATCGTCAATTCTGAGTTATGTTTTGAGCTCCGCTTTTGACCCTCCTTTTATAGGATGCTCGGGGCACCTGGATCCCTTCCGGGCACCCTGGTGTGACGTAGCAGTCCCAACCAGTGAGCTCCATGTGTCGACGCCACGTCTTGGATAAAACTTGTCTCCGGGAGCTCGGATCCCTTCCGGGCGCCCGGACCTCCGGGCGCTCGGATCCCCTTCGGGCGCCCGGACCTCCGGGCGCTCGGATCCCCTTCGAGCGCCCGGACCTCCGAGTGCTCGGATCCCCTCCGGGCGCCCGGACCCCCTTTCTCCGGAAGCTCCTTTTCCTGCAAGACAATGTTAGTCCGAGGAAATGTATATCCTACAAAACAAAGTGTTAGCACAGTTTATAATTTGACATAAGGAGTATGACTTAGATTCTGTCTCTCCGAGACCGGAATCTAGTCAAGATCTCGACTTAGAGTTCCAAAATGGTTCTAAGTCGGAACGGCGCTTAAGTTCCCTTCCTGAGAATGCGTCCTCACAGTCACTTCCTTCCAATGACTTACCTTTTCTCACCTGCCAGACGTCCGGTCAGCCCTTCAACTCGTCTGGACTTCTCGCCAGCCATCCGGTCAGCCCGTCGACCTAGCTGGACTTCGTGCCAAGCGTCCGGTCAGCCTGTCGACCCGCTTGGACTTCTCGCCAGCTATCCGGTCGGCCCGTTGACCTAGCTGGGCTTCGTGCTAGACATCTGGTCAGCCCGTCGACCTGTCTGGACTTCGCCTGCACACTCGATCAGAGTGTTAGACAACGACAAACCTAACTTAACCTGATTTGTCATTCATCAAAACCTGAGTTAGACCGTTAGTGCTAACCGCACCAACAATCTCCCCCTTTTTGATGGAATGACAATCTGGTTAAGTTAGTGAAAATATGCAAGTAAAACAAGCATTTATAGGGTTTAAGTTATATTTTATTTTCAGTTTGTTTTAGCTAACTTAACCACCTAACCCTCCCCCTTTGGCATTCATCAAACATGAACATAGAAAAAAATGCACATAAAAGAATCCAGCCAATGTAAACATTGCACGAAATAAGGTCAAGTTGACTTGGGGGAGTTTAAACTTTTGAAAACTTGTTTAAAGCATTAGCTTTTAGCTTTTAGAAAATAGCTAAGTTTTGAAAAGTAGCTAATTTTCACGTATAAGTTTAGGAAAGCTAAGTTTAGACAGTCTAGTTTTCAAACATAAGTGTATAAGTTCCAAATTTCAAGATCAAGTTTTACATTTTCAAAATAATTTCAACTTTGAAACACTTTTCAAACATAAGTTTTCAAAACCAAAATTTCAAAGCTAAGTTTGAAAGATCTAGTTTTTAAAACTAATTAAAATTTATTTTTCAAATCTAAGTTTGCAAAAGATTCTATTTTAATAACCTTAGTTTATAAAATCCAATTTAAAAGCATAGTTTTATAAAAGCTAGTTTTAAAGAATAGATTTTATTAGATTTCCAAGGATCAGATTTAAAAAAGTTTTTAAGAGGTGTCATTACTTTTAAAGCGGAGAAAATAATTTCCGTACTAAGTATGAAAATAAGTTGATTTAATCCTCCCCCTAAACCTGACATTTAAAATAAAGCTTTTGAAAAATATTTGCTAAGAATATTTAATATAAGATTTTCAAAGTATTTTTTTTAATAAATTGAAGTAGAATTTTCTAAAGAGATTTTAAAGAGAAAAAAATAACACTTAAGGAGATTAAAAAATAAGCATCCCCCTGAATTTGATACTCCTTTAATTTATTACTCTCTCTTAATTTATTAATCTTCCTTATTTTATTATCCCCCTTAATATAGTGCTAAGGTTTAGGTGTGTTAAATTGTAAAGCCCTAACACATTTTTCTACCTAAGTGTTCTAGGGGATTTAGTAACACATAATTATCTCTGTATCTTTGATATAATTGTTTATTTGAGTTTGATTAATCAATAATTAATTTTAGATTCAGGTGCTTAACTTTAGTTTAATGTTAAATAAGATAAGATTTTATTAATTCAATAACAGTTAATCATTATCAATAATTTATTGATTGATAATTTACTTCCTTTTAAGTAGGATTAATTTAATTTGAAGTTAGCATGAAGTTAAAGTTATTAAATACAGTTAAGTAAGGTTTAATTCAAGTCAATTTTAGTTATCAACTAAAGTTAGACTTAAACAATTAAGTTATACATAATTAGGTTTAAAGTTTAAGTTAATAGAATTTAAGTTTTTAAGATAAGTGTCAAAGTTTTAAATGAATTTAAAAGATTTTTTTTAATTATTATTATTAATTTTATTTATTTATTTATTTATTTTCTTAAAAGAGATTTCCAACAGGATTTCTAAAACAGTGTTTAAAAAGAATTTAAAATAATTTTTATAATATGTTTCATGGCAATTAACATACGTTTGATTCAGTTTTGATTTTAGATTTAAATTAATATTAGTGTTTAATTTAAGTTTAAGTTTAATTTTAAGTTTAAGTTAAAATTTCTTAATTTTAATTGTAATTTCAATATTAAGTTTTAATTTTCAGTTAAGTTAAATTAAGTTTAAAATTAATTTTAAGGTTAAAATAATGTTCAAGATTAAAAATAAGTTTAAAGTCTAAATAATAATTTTTAAAGTAAAAATAATCTCTAAAAATAATTTATTATCGTTTTTTTAAGTTAATAAAATTTTATTAAAGTGAAAAATAATATTTAAAAGAATTTTTTAAAATGATTTAAAGTTTTTTTTACATAATCTTTAAAATAAGTTTTAAAATGATTTTTAGAATAGATTTTTTTAAAAAAAGGATTTTTAATGGAATTTTTAAATGGATTTTTAAAATAATTTTTAAAAGAATTTTTAAAATAATTTTTAAAATAATTTTTAAAAGGATTTTTAAAATAGTTTTTCAAAAGGATTTTTAAAATAGATTTTTTTATAGGATTTTTAAAATAGTTTTTAAAAGGATTTTAAAAATAATTTTAAAAATAATTTTTAAAAAGGATTTTTTAAAATAATTTTTAAAAGGATTTTTTAAAATAATTTTTAATAGGATTTTTAAAATCATTTTTAAAAGGATTTTTGAAAGAATATTTAAAATGATTTTTAAAAGAATTTTTAAAATGATTTTTAAAATAGTTTTTAAATAATTTTAAAACAATTTTTAAAAGAATTTTTAAATAATTTTTTAAAAGAATTTTAAATATTTTTTAAAAGAGTTTTAAAATAATTTTTGAAAGAAATTTTAAAATGATTTTTAAAAAAGTTTTTAAAATAATTTTAAAATAATTTTTGAAAGAAATTTTAAAATGATTTTTAAAAGAATTTTTAAAATAAGTTTTAAAATAGTTTAAAAAAAAATTTTAAATAATTTTTTTAAAGGATTTTTAAAATGATTTTTTTAAAAAAAAATTAAAATGATTTTTTTTAAAAAAAATTTAAATGATTTTTTTTGTGAAAGTTTTTAAGTTAAAAAGATTTTTTGAAAAAGTTTTTTTTTATAAAGTTAAAATAATTTTTAGATTAAAATAATTTTTTAAGTTAAAATATTTTTTAAAATATTTTTTTAGTTAAAATAATTTTAAAAGAATTTTTTAGATGATTTTTAAAGTTTTTAAAATAAAATTTTAAAGTTAATTTTTGTATAAATTTTTAAGATTAAAATAAGTTTTAAATTTCGAGATTTAATTTTAATTTTAATTTTAATTTTTCTTTTAAGTTTAATCTTAAATTTTAATTCAAAATTTAATTTTGATCCTTAGTCATCTCATCCGATTTAAATTTGCTATCAGGGAATCCTATATTTTTGTGAGATGAATTTGATTCAATTATAGGGTTTGGTTTAACTTTGTATTAGATTATTGTTTAGCTTTGGGCTCAACAAATAGACATTCTTTGGATAAACTTCTGGGCTATGGTGAGTCACCTGGACATCATTAGAGTAACCATGCCTTCGAGGTTTTCCAAATAGTCCTATCCACTGAACTTAATACAGAACCTTGGTCTAACTAGTTAGGATCCGTAAGGGGTAGCTTCGGCTAGTTCCACTTAGGCAAATACACCAGGCCGAAGTCATATCTTCCTAGATATACATAGACTAAGCTTCCCTAACGTACTATCATCCAAAACTTCACCAGTACCGTGGGTCAAGTTAAACTTAGTCCCTTTCTAATTAGTCCTTATTATCCTACCGGGTAGGTTGGTTTGGGAGGTGTCAGCTATTCTGGAGCGTCCCCCTGAATTATTGGCTTTTTATTTTAAGATTTTTGTATAATTAGAGTTGATTTTAATTAAGTTTTAATGTTTAATTTGTAATTTAAATTTAAGTTTTTAATTTTAATTTGAATTAATTAAATTGGTTAAATTATCTTTCTTTAAAAGAGTATATTTAATATTTAAATTTTCTTTCAATTTCAATTTTATTAGGTTAATTGAACTATCTTTCTTTAATAGTTTATTTTTAAAGTTTAAGTTTTTATTAATTTTTAAATTTGAATTAATTAAATTGTTTGAATTATATTTCTTTAAAGTTTTATCTTTTAGCCTTTTATTAATTATTAATTTTTTGTTAATTATATTATCTTGGTTTTGGATAGCATTTTCTACACTGATTTTATCTTGATTATTAAATACTTTATTAAGGTAATTATTGATTTTATCCATTTTCTCATTTTTAACTTCTAAATTCAAATTTATTTTAATGTTTGACTTATTTATGTCTAAATGCTCACTTAATTTTAAATTTTTTGAATTAATTAAATTATTTGAATTGATTTGGTCTTTGTTCTGTTTGACCAAGTCAAGGTTGATGCCAAATTGATCAGAGTCTTGATTGACTTGATCAGAGTCTAGATTGTTTTGTGATTTTGAATTTAAATCATTTATATCTAGATTATCATGCACTATACTTGGAATAATTTCATACTTATTTGAATCATCATGCTAATTATTTAAACTACTATTAGCAGGGGTATTTTGGTAAATATTACTAACCTTGAGCGCAACCCCTAATTCAGTAGGCTTTTCTGTTGGATCTAACTCAAGTTTGGATTCGATTTCAACTTGATACTCTAACTCCAACGGCTCCTCGTGAATTTTGATTAACTGGGTCCAAAGCTCATATGTATTCTTGTACTTTCCTAGTCTGCATAAAATATTATTAGGTAAAATACTACAAATAAGTTTACTTACATTTTCGTTTAGTTCCGAGTCCTGAGAAGGTTTCCTCAATATTAGCACATTATCGAAATCTAATCTTCCTAAGAAATATTCCATTCTTCGCCCCCAGTAGTTAAAATCTTCTTGATCGTATGGTAGTGATTCGAGGGGGTTCCATCCTTCTTGAAGAGACATTGTTCTTGCACACAAAGAAACACACAGAAAGATCCCAAGACTTGGTCTTGGATTAGCAGTGATGAAAAAAATAATATTTCACTAATTTCAAAAATTAATAATAAAATATTAATAAAATATTAATAAAATATATTATTTCAAATTTTTTAAAATGTAATATTTTGTCAATACTAAGCAATGGTGAAAAGATGACGATGTATTTTTCAAAACCAGTTTTGGAGAGAAAAAACGAAAGACGTAAGGTTTTATTTTAAGAACGAACGATATCTAATTTTTCTTTAAAAAGACCCCCCCTTTGTCTGATTGGTGGTTGCACCAAATCAGAGTGGTACCTGCTCTGATACCACTTGTTGGATCGTGAATGAATCGATAGAGGGGAGGTGAATATCGAAAAACGTTCGAAGGCGAGTAGGCATAGCGGAAAAGAAAGAATAAGCCAAAGAGAACACAAGGATTTACTTGGTTCGGAGCCTTTGGCGACTCCTACTCCAAGGCCCGCATACGAGGGTGCTTTCGATGGGCAATCACTATCAATTCAAAAATAGAATTACAAGATTAAAGTACAGGAATTGATAGAAAGAAAATATCGACAAATATAAAACAATAGAAAGGAACAGAGCTTTGTCGGAGTAGCGTCACAACGTCGCAGGAGCACAGGAGAGAAGATCGTCAATTCTGAGTTGTGTTTTGAGCTCCGCCTTTGACCCTCCTTTTATAGGATGCTCGAGGCGCCTGGATCCCTTCCGGGCGCCCTGGTGTGACGTAGAAGTCCCAACCAGCAAGCTCCACGTGTCGACGCCGCATCTTGGATAAAACTTGCCTCCGGGCGCCCGAATCCCCTCCGGGCGCCTGGACCCCCTTTCTCCGGAAGCTCCTTTTCCTGCAAGATAAGGTTAGTTCGAGGCAATGTATATCCTGCAAAACAAAGTGTTAGCACAGTTTATAATTTGACATAAGGAGTATGACTTAGATTTCGTCTTTCCGAGACCTGAATCTAGTCAAGATCTCGACTTAGAGTTCCAAAATGGTTCTAAGTCGGATCGGCACCTAAGTTCCCTTCCCAGGAATGCGTCCTCATAGTCACTCCCTTCCAGTGACTTACCTTTTCTCACCTGCCAGACGTCCGGTCAGCCCTTCGACCCGTCTGGACTTCTCGCCAGCTATCCGGTCAACCCGTCGACCTAGCTGGACTTCGTGCCAAGCGTCCGGTCAGCTCGTCGACCCGCTTGGACTTCTCGCCAGCTATCCGGTCGGCTCGTTGACCTAGCTGGGCTTCGTGCCAGACATCCGGTCAACCCGTCGACCTGTCTGGACTTCGCCTGCACACTTGATCAAAGTGTTAGACAACGACAAACCTAACTTAACATGATTTGTCATTCATCAAAACCTGAGTTAGACCGTTAGTGCTAACTGCACCAATAATGTTTTTATTGGTGAGCGACAAGATGAAACCATCTCTGAAATAGAGTCAAGAGATGTTACTTTTCTTGAAACTGAGTTCCTAACATGAGGTGAAGTTGATAAAACAATTCCTCTATATGAGATAGAGGAGGAGGATAATATTCCTTTATCAACAGATCAGGAGATGCCTGAATCTAGTCAACCGAGTGGGAGTAATTTGCCACTGAATGAGTCAGTTTCTCAACAGTCTAACCTTCGAAGAAGTAGTCGTCAGATTATTCCTCAGAGAAGGTTTGATATTGAGAATGAGGCATTGATGGTTCTCCCAGTTGATGATGAGGAACCTTGAACAATTGAGGAAGCTTTGAGAAGCTCAGTTAAAAAAGAATGGAAAGTTGCAATGGATGAAGAAATGGAGTCAATGAGAAAGAATCAAGTTTGGGATTTAGTCGATCTTCCTCCAGGCCGAAGGGCTATTGGGAATAAGTGGATTCTCAAAATAAAGTTGAAAGCAGATGGATCGATTAATTGATACAAAGCTCGATTAGTTACAAAAGGATATACCCAAATGGAGGGTATTGACTTTGAAGAGGCATTCTCCCCAGTTGTAAAGTTTGTGTCAATACGTGTCATTCTAGCTATAGTAACACAATATGACATGGAATTACATCAGATGGATGTAAAAACGGCTTTCCTTAATGGTAATCTTGACGAAGAAATCTATATGGTACAACCAGAAGGTTATGTTGCTGAAGGCCAAGAGAAAAAAGTATGTAGACTTCGGAAGTCTATATATGGGCTAAAGCAAGTGTCAAGACAATGGAATATAAGATTTAATGAAGTAATATTATCTTATGATTTTGAAATGATCAATGAGGATCATTGTGTTGACCTAAGAAAGGAAAAAGGAAAGCTTGTTATTTTATCATTATATGTTGATGATATGCTAATAGCTGGAAGCGACATAAAGTGTGTGATAGAAGTCAAAAGTTGGCTTTCATCACAATTTGACATAATAGATATGGGAGAAGCAGAGTACATCTTACGAGTGAAGATCGTTAGAGACCGATCAAAAAGAATTTTGGGTTTGTCCCAAGAAGCTTATATCACTAAGATGCTACAACACTTCAATATGTCAGATTGCAACATTGAATAGACGCCTATTGTGAAAGGTACTGTCTTGAGCAAAAGTATGTATCCAAAACTTCTGAGGAAATAGCCGAAATGAAAAAGAAACCATATGTGAGTGCTATTGGTAGTTTGATGTACACTATGTTGTGTACTCGTCCTGATATAAGCTATGCTGTTGGCTTAGTTAGTCGTTTCCAGTCAAACCCAGGATCAAGACACTGGAAAGTGGTGAAGAGGATATTCAGATATCTTAAAGGAACAGCTGATTATTGCCTCTGTTTCCAAGGATCATAAATGAGCCTAAGTGGCTACATAGATGCAGATTGGGCAGGGGACCTTGATGACAAAAAATCCACATCTGGCTATGTCTTCTTGTTGAATGATGGCGCCATCTCATGGAACAGCAAGAAGCAGGCTTGTGTAGCCTTGTCGACAATGGAAGCTGAGTATGTGGCTTGTGCAGCGGCTATGCAAGAGGTTATCTCGCTAAGAAGGTCCCTGAAGCATCTGAGGATTGCTGAGGATAGTGGGAGTCCTGTTACTGTGTATTGTGACAATCAAGTTGCAATAACTTTTTCCAAGGATCCCAAATACCATAGTAAAGGCAAACATATAGAAATTAAGTATAATTTTGTAAGAGATATTGTTGACAAGAAAAAGATTATTCTTGAGTACATCCCTACATGGAATATGCTTGTTGATCCTTTTACTAAGACATTGACTAAAGAGTCATTTTATGGGCATGTGAAGTCTTTGGGGCTTCGAAGAATGTAACAATTGTAAAGACATTTTGATAAATGAAAAATGTCATGATCTATTCAATGTATATGTCTTGGTTACATTCGAATAAAAGTCTCGATAAGCATGTTGGCAGATTGAGATTGGTCCACTCACATGGACAATTATCTCTATTTGTTAAGTACAAATAGGGGTAAGACCGTTGCTTATGGGACAACTTATGTAGCTGTGAATAGAGATATACCCATAAGTTAAGGTCGCCTTGATATTTATGTCAAGATGAGATCATTTGTGTAATGATTGAAGTAAATGCACCCACCATTTACTGAATCTGCTTGAGGCCAAATTAGAATTCATATGTTGAATTCAGGATTAGACATTGGGAATGTCTAGATCGAAATCTGTACGATGTTAAATTTTGGGAAAAACATGCGCTCTTTTTTTTTGAAAAAGAGAATAACATTGTAGCATGTGATTCATACCATATGTGCTATGGCGACAAGAAGGGTAGTAGAAGAATGGATCCCTGCTTCTCTACTATGTGAGACCCTAGAGATTATAAGTTAATCTCGATTTTACCCTAAGTGACTATTTAGCTGTCTACTTGAAGTTTTGATCAGTGTCTGCTACTTTAGCATGCTTCCTATTGGCTATGGATGATTCGGTCTATGGAGCATAACTAGGAAAGCGACTGATTAGAATGAATGAATTCTAGCAAAAAAGGAAGGTTAAGATTGATTTACATTTGTGACATTTATTCACTGGTACTGGTTACATTTTTAGTTCAGTATATAAAATGTAATTGTGAATAATTTGTTTGATTGGAGATGTTGAATATGCTCTTGACATATGGTCAATATGAGGGATTAGAGATGTTCATAATGATGTAAATAATTTAATCTGGGGTAAAAGCAAGACATTTATGTCTTTGATTCGTTCTATGGACATTTATGTCTCTGATTTGTTCTATGGAGCAGCTAAGTAAGGTGTGACAATCTTCTTAGCAATTGAATGCTCACTGTGCTTGCTGTCTCATGAACCATTTTCCCTAATGTATGGAATGGATGTTCTTATTTGGTCTTTGTGACCAAATTCTGCTCTGGTCTTCGTGACTAGATCCTCATAAAGTCTACATGACTTATTTGGTCTTTGTGACTAAATTTTGCTCCGGTCTTCGTGACTTGATCCTCATAAAGTCTTCGTGACTTATTTGGTCTTTGTGATTAAATTTTGCTCTGGTCTTCGTGACTTGATCCTCATAAAGTCTACGTGACTTATTTAGTCTTTGTGACTAATTTCGCTCTAGTCTTCGTGACATGATCACCTTGTAGTCTATGTGACTGACATGGTCTATGTGACCATATGGATTGACTTAGACGAGTGGGAGATGTTAGACGTTGCATCAGTTGCAACGTCGGGAAGATGAAGGGGTGCCGATCCTTCATCTTCCTCCATTGAAAGCTAGCCATCAAAGCATCGGTTGGTAACCGATGTTTTGCTAGCTATATAAGATGGCGTCCAAGAGCAATCGTGACAAGGGTGTGGAGCTAATCAGGGGTGAAGAGAGAGCAAGCGCTGTGGAGGTGATCAGAGAGCTTTGCGAGGAGATCGGCGAGCAGAGGGAACACCCAGAGGCTGGGATTTGGTTCGTGGAAGAGTTCGAGAAGGTTTCGTGTGGTTGTCTTCTCGGCGACAAAAGCAGCGACGTCTCCGGCGGGTCTTCAGTTGTGACTTCGGGAGATCACTGTAACAGATTATAATTACCACATTGTTTTATCTTTATTTAATTGTTGTTTCATGCTCTCAAAACTACCAATAATTATGGACGCTGGCAAAGAGGGAGATGGAGGCGGAGCTTGGCTACTGGCAGCCCAGAGGGCGGTGGCGGTCACTAGAAGCAGTTGTGGTGATGGCGGCTGCTCTAGTGGCTGGGGTTACGAGGGAGAAAGGGGTGTGGCAGCGAGCTATAACACCGACAATGGCTTCGACGGCTTCAACGGCTAGATCTACGAGGAGAGAGGAAGTGGAGAGGGCAGCATCAGTGTCGTCGGCACGGAGAGGGGGAGACGGTCGTGAGTGCTTGGCGGCGATGGAGACGCGAATCTTGTAAGGTAATAGGTTGCTAAACACGCAAACGCACAGCGGAAAAACCTATTACCCCAGAAGATCCATGAGAAGGGAAACAAAACTTTATACTAAGTTAGATCTAAAACATAATGAAGTATGCTCACGGACTCCCGACAGCTCGGATCACAGCATGATCTCGCGTTCGCGCCTCTACAGTATCCACACGAACAAGTGTTCGTTTGTCTCACAAACTCACAAAAGGAGAAAGGTTGTGCTAGCAACCTTGAAGGTGGATTTCAGCTAAGGAGAAGAGGAGTAAGAAGAATGAAGATTAAGTCCAAAAATGAAGTGCAAAAAGCTTAAGTATTTTCATCCAATGAAACACTTAATTAGCATTAATGGCCTTAATGAACATTTACACTCCATTAAGGGCCAAACTTGTAACTCTTCATTTTGAATGAGTCTAACTCCTCATTTTAATTTCAAAAATTGAATGGGATAAATAATCATTGAATTTCAAAATTCAATGATTATTTCCATTAATCTTCACTTGAGTCTAACTCAAGTCTCCTCACTTGAGTCTAACTCAAGTCTCCTCACTTGAGTTTAACTCAAGTCTAATTCACTCGAGTCTAACTCAAGTCTAATTCAATCGAGTTTTACTCAATTGATCTCATGCAATTCAAATTCAATGAATCACTATTTCATTAATTCAAATTAACTCCTTGAGTCTAGTTTGAATTAGACTTAATCCAACAATTAGATCCACTTGAGTCCAACTCAATAAGTCCAATTCGAATTATACCTAATCCAATGATTCATCATATGAACTCATCTCCAAATCTACTTGTTCTTTGTGTGTGACCCAATAGATTCTCGTAACATTGACAATGTACCCAAATCAACATTTAGATACATAAGCAATGAGTGGCATCTAGCAAGACATCATTGTTACCCAAGTGACGAGAAGGTCAAGATCCGACCTAACCTGACCGTGGCTATTATCTTGAATGACTTTGTCCCTCTATCCTTGATATCTAGGTTGATCAATGAGGCATAGACCGTGTCATCCTCTTATCAACCTTTGTGTTTCTTGATTTCTAAGTAGGCACACTCAATCAAATAAGCTCAATATTTCATATTGACTCATTTGCGCATGGTCATGCTTTCTTGTGTCCTACTAATCAAGGGGCCCACAGATATCGCTTCCGTCATATGGAAGGGATAGATCCCATCTAAATCACTCACATTCCTCCGCATAATTCATTGCATACCCAGTGATCGACTTTATTGTCCATCTTATTACAGGTGACGTTTGCCGATACCAAAGTACACAACTCCTTATGTAGGGAACTGTAGTGACTTCAGGTCTAAGGACTATTCATACCAATAGTCACATGAGAATGTTTATGACACTCATATAACGATCCATGAAACATTCTCATGGTGGGTCATTCAGTATATATTCTCTAATATATACTCATGTGTCAACCTAATATCTCATATCCATGACTTGTGAGATCAAGTCATCCATTGACCTACATGCTAATCTCAACGCATTAATATTGTCCTTGTATATTAATGCTCGACTAGGAATAGTTAAGAGTAGTATTCTCTATAATATCTCACTATCAATTCAACTAATTGATATACTGTAGATAAGAACCTACTACCCAATGACATTATTATATTTATTCAATCGACACTGAACTGAAATAAATATAATAACCAACTTTACCTTTTTATTTATAATGAAATATGATACAATAATGTGCTCTTTACAATCATCTCATAATTGGTACTATGGCTAATACTAACAAATTTGGCATCATTGACGTGGGGAGGAAGAAGGATGCCCGAAGGCAGTCGTCTCCTTGGTTGCGGTGGTGTGAAGAAGAGAGGAGGTGGCAGCTGGAGACCTCTGCCGACGAGAGAAGAGGGAAAGCAGAGGAGGGGAGTGGTGGCTCGCCGACGACGAGGAAGAAGGCGACGTCGGGGCGGCGTCATCTGGTCGCGATGGCATGGAGCGGGGAAGAGATGGTAGCAACCCAAAAACATAGGCCCTTCAGCAAGAGAACCGCCCTCCCCCCTTTCTTACGGGTGAATAGTGCCCTAAAAAGGGGTGGTACCGTAAAATGATAAAAATGTCCCTCCCCTCTCTACTTACTACATCACAAGCCTCCCCTTCAAGTCTAATCGAAAGAGTCGCAAGTTCGACTAACTAGACCAAGCCTAACATAAAGCGGAATCGCTCCTGAATGCAGAGTTAGATCGCTAGGCTTGTCTTATAACATTAAATGAATAGCGACAAACGGCGAGCGCCTGGCAAAGTAACGAGAAAAATAAGTGCTGACCGAGCAGTGAAAAATAATGTCGAGCATTTGACAAGCAGACTATTGATCGAATGCCGAGTGAGAGATCAAAGAAATGCCAACAGAGAACTTGGGAGAATGTCAAGCAGGTGAAAAGACAATGGGCGAGCGATGTCGAGCGGGCGAGCGATGTCGAGCGGGCGAGCGATGTCGAGCGGGCGAGCGATGTCGAGCGTGCGACCGAGAAAATGCTAATCGGGCAATCAGGAGAACACCGAGCGGGTGGAAATGATGATGGGTGAGGGGTTTTGAGCGTGCGACTGAGAAAATGTCAACCAAGCGAAAGTAAACCGCAACCAAGCAATCGAAAAATGTCAATCGGGTGATCGTAAAATGTGACCAGGCGACTGAAAAATGTCGACCAGGCAATCGGGAGAACACCGAGCGGGTGGAAAGACAATGAGCGAGGGGTTTCGTGCGTGTGACTGAGAAAATGTCGATCGAGCGACAATAAACCGCGACCAGGCGATTGAAAAATGTCGACCGGGTGACCGTAAAATGCGATCAAGCGACCAAAAAATACCTACCGGGGAATTGAGAGAACACAAAGCGGGTAGAAAGATGACGGACGAGCAATTCCGACTGGTCGGCTAAGAGAATGCCAACTAGGCACTCGAAAGAATGTCGAGTGGGCATGAAGCTTGTGTGCTCTGTGAGCTGAGTTAGGAGCAGATCCTGAGAGATTGAAGGCACAATGTCATGGCACCGAGTGGGCGTGAAACCCATGAGATCAAAGGAGAATGTGAGAGGGGGCAAAGTCGGGGAGCCGAGTGGGCGCAAAGCCTATGAGCCTAGCAGAGAGTGGGATGAGTGCTAATTGAGCGACAAATGTCAGGTAGAGCGGTGAGTGAGACACAAATGGTGAGTGTCGGGCAGAGCGGCGAGAGAGACATGAATGGTTGGTGGTGGGCAGAGGAGCAAACCCAACCGGTTAGTTGTTGTGCCCAACCGAGAGGTCGTTGGTCGCGAGAGCCGCGCTCCCTTATAACTCACACTGAGTTGAGAGTCTGGAAAGCCGATTGGGAGGTCGTTGGTCGCGAGAACTATACTCGCTTATAATTCGTACTAGGGCGAGAGTTTGGAAAGCCGACCAGGACACTGTTGGTCGCGAGAGTCGTGCTTGTTTATAACTCGCACTAGGGCGAGAGTCTGGAAAGTCGACCAGGAGGTTATTGGTCGCGAGAGCCTTGCTCGCTTATAACTCGTGCTGGGGCGAGAGTCTGGAAAGCCAACTTGGAGATTGTTGGTCGCGAGAGCCTTGTTCGCTTATAACTCGCTGGGGCAAGAGTCTGGAAAGTCGGCCGGGAGGTTGTTGGTTGTAGAGCCTTGCTCGCTTATAACTCGCACTGGGGCGAGAGTCTGGAAGGCCGACCGGGAGGTCGTTGGTCACAATAGCCCTGCTCACTTATAACTCACACTAATGCAAGAATCTGCAAAGTTGACCAAGAGGTTGTTGGTCGTGAGAGACTTGCTCGCTTATAACTTGCACAGGGGCGAGAGTCTGGAAAGCCAACCAAGAGATCGTTGGTCGCGAGAGCCCTGCTCGCTTATAACTCGCACTGGGGCAAGAGTCTGGAAAGCCGACCGGGAGGTTGTTGGTCACGAGAGCCTTGCTTGGTTATAACTTGCACTGGGGGCGAGAGTCTGGAAAGCCGACCGGGAGGTCGTTCATCGTGAGAGCCTTACTCGCTTATAACTCGCACTGGGCAAGTGTCTGAAAAGCCGACCGAGAGGTTGTTGGTCACGCGAGCCTTGCTTGCTTATAATTCGCACTAGGCCGAGAGTCTGGAAAGTCGACAGGGAGGTCGTTGGTCGCGAGAGCCTTGCTCGCTTATAACTCGCACTGGGGTGAGAGTCTGAAAAGCTGATTAGGAGGTCGTTGGTCCCGAGAGTCTTGCTCACTTATAACTCGCACTGGAGCGAGAGTCTGGAAAGTCGACCGGAAGGTCGATGGTGATACTCCAGTTCGAGACCGGTGGCAATACTCTGGTCCAAGACCAGTGGTGATACTTCGGTCCGAGATCGATCGTGATAGTCTGGTTCGCGACTAGTGGCAATATTCCGATCTGAGATCAATGGCGATACTCTGGTCCAAGACCAGTGGCGATACTCCGGTCCGAGATCGGTGGTGATATTCTGGTTCGAGACAAGTGGCGATACTCCGGTCTGAGATCGGTGGTGATACTCTAGTTTGAGACCAGTGGTGATACTCTAGTTTGAGACTAGTGGCGATACTCCGGTCCGAGACCGATGGTGATACTCTGGTTCACGACCAGTGGTGATACTCCGGTTTGAGACCAGTAGCGATACTCTGGTCTGAGACCAGTGGCGACACTCCGGTCTGATGTGCGTAAATATTATGATCGTTTATGCATGTTTTAACGCACATTCACTTGATTTATACGTATATATTCTTTGCATGATCGTCTCTTTTATCATATACTCATCATAAATATTCTTTTGTTCAGAGATCTGCTCTTTGTTTGATTTTGTGTTGACAGGGACAACTTTCGGAACAAAAACAGTGATTGTCAACGCACCGGAATGAGGCGGAGAACATGGTCGTGCAACCTCGCACGACCGTGTGGCCAAACAGAGGAAGAACAGTGCACGACCGTGCAACTCTTGCACGACCGTGCGACCAAACAGAAATGGATCCATGCATGGCCGTGCAAACCTGCACGACCATGCCCCCCCAACGACCGCAGCCAAGCAATGCACGGTTGTGCAATCTTGCACGGCCGTGTCCCAGGAGCAGTACCCCAGATCCACAGGTCGTGCCAATTGGCACGGCCGTGCAGCACAACCAGAGATAATAGAAGGCATGACCGTGTCAATCCTGCACAGTCGTGTGGTGTAACCAGTGCAGAAGGAAGACACAGTCATGCAGATATCCCACGACCATGCCACTCAACCCGAAGGGAGGAGGCAGTTGGCCGTCCAGATCTCACACGGCCGTGGCACGGACCGTGCGACGGCCGTGCCCTAACCTATATAAGGGTCAAGAACCTATTCTTGGGATCATATTTGGTTTTGGACTTCGCCCCTCTCCTTGGGAAAGAGTTCTCCCCTTCGGGGGAAACCCTAGAGCTTCATCCACCGCCATCCCTTGACGTTCCGTCCATCTCCAGAGCAAGTAGGCATCCCCAAGACATCGGAAACCTCGACAAGCATCTTTTCTTCCCCTTCTTCTCACATCAAAGGTCGTAAGTATGTTTTAGTTTATGTTTTGGGGTTATTCTTCCCTCACAATGGAGTAGATATCCTCTTCTAGGATTAGGAAGTATTTGCAATGCGATGGAGATGTAGAACTTTGTAGATTCATCATATTTCTATTCAATGACTTGTTAATGCTTTGTTCATGATGAATTGTGTGTGTGACATATTTATATTCCTTTGCATGCTTTGTTGATTGATGTGGAGGATTGTTAATCACGCAAAGGGGATGCCCTAGAGCGTATTGACCAAGGTGCCATAATGACAAGGGTAACCCTTTTCGGACGTCTAGGACGTTCCCTTAAAAGGAGAAATAATCCCTTAGGAATTGTTGCTCTCGTAGAAAGAGTGCTCTAGATCGTATACCCGAGGGACCCTAGTGACAAGGGTAACCCGTTCACGGACGTCTAAGACATTCTCTTAAAAGGAGAGGCAATTCCTCCATAAGGAAGTAGGAAACCATACCAAATCTTTACCTTTATCCTTATTGTTACTACTAGACATGTATTCCTGTGATCTACCGAGGCACCCTCGTGATAGGAGTTAACTGTTACAGGATTTCACAAGAATCGTCTCTATTTGATACTTAGGGATATTGACCAATTTAACTTCCTGCAAGAGCATGGACATAGAGGGTAGAAACTAAGCAATCTACGTAAT
Organism: Zingiber officinale; assembly: GCF_018446385.1. Taxonomy (NCBI): domain Eukaryota; kingdom Viridiplantae; phylum Streptophyta; class Magnoliopsida; order Zingiberales; family Zingiberaceae; genus Zingiber; species Zingiber officinale. The sequence continues at coordinate 74,593,660 of NC_055999.1, forward strand.
ATCTCCTAGTATTATAATGAAACCGAAATCCTAGAATCCATCTCCCAAAGCTCATTCCCTCCAAGATCAATTCTCTCTCTCTCCTCTCTCTTCGTCTCAACCTTCTTTCCCTCTCTTTAATCACACTTGTTAGTTCATAAGCGTCAAAGTCAACTTTCGATCGTCTAGATAACTTACTTTGTGACATCTCTAGTGCTTAATCAACACTCCCTGTGGTTCGACAATCTTATATATTACTGACGATGAATCTGTGCACTTGCGGAATCGTAACAAGTTTTTGTCGTCGTTGTCGTTAGTGTGGACTAAACCCATGGAAGCACGACTCTCCTCCTAGGGTTAATGCTTCAGTCTGCACCTTTAGTTTCGCTCGTGCAGGACAAATGTACTTCTTATTACTCACTGGAGGGAGCCTCTCTTGGAAACTGCATTCCTCAGCTTTATGTATGTTCATCTTGCTAAAATTTCCCTGAGAAGAGGGGTCACAGTTAGAAGAATCAGATAAATCAAATTCCACCCTTTCTTTGTCGATCTCCAAGGATAACTTGTGACTTTTCACATCAATGAGGGCTTCAGCGGTGGCAAGGAATGTTCTCCCAAGGATGATTGATATCTTGGGATCCTCCTCCATATCCAGGATAATGAAATCTGTGGGAATGATGCATCCGCCTACTTCTACTGGCAGGTCTTCCACTATTCTCATTGGGTATCTACATGAATGATTAGCTAATTGCAATGCCATAGTAGTCAGTTTAATATTCTGGAGTCTTAGCTTCTTACATAATGAGTACGAAAGTAGGCTAACGCAGAAAGCTTTCTGTATGAGTTCAGAACCAATTTTACAAGGTATGAAAAAGCTCCCTAGATCCTGAAGTTTTGGTGGAATATTTGCTATAAGTAGAGCGCTGCAATTTCCCGTTAATGCTACGGTCTCGAAGTTGCCCTTCTGCCTCCTGTTAGATAAAATACCCTTTAAAAATTTGGTGAACTTCGGCATTTGGTGCAGTGCATCTATCAGTGGTACTTCTACGCAGATTTCCTTAATCTTCAGGAATCGGTTGAACTCTTCATCCTTTTGGGATGTTATTAGTTTCTGAGGGAAAGGAATTGTCAGACTTTGTGGGGAAATTTGAAGAATTCCTTCAACTTTCTTGGTGATCTCCTCTCTATCCCTGTTCTGGATCTGATTGGGCATTAGGGGAGAGGACTCTTCCTCTGAGTCAAGTCCTTTCTGAGTAGTGATTTGGGGGTCTCCCAAAGTTCGTCCGCTCGTCAGCTCGATGTTGTTGCAGTGTTCCACCGGGTTTATATCGGGCTTTCCTGGAAATGTTCCCTGTGCTCTTGAAAAGGACTGGGCTATCTGGCTGTCTTGCATCTTCTGATGTTTTTCGGAATTTTCCAATCTTTGAGTCAATTGCTTGATCTCATTCTTCATCTCTTTTTGCTCTGAGAGAGCTTCTTCGAGCATCTTTTTGATTCTGGACAGTTGTGAAGGTTGCTGTTGTTGATAAGTCTGTTATCCAGATGAGTAGCTCTGTTGCCCAGGTTGATAGCTTTGCTTTGCTGGTCCTTGGTCCTGATTATTTCGGTACGAAAAATTTGGGTGGTTCCTCCATCTAGGTTTGTATGTGTTGGAGTACGGATTGTTTTACTTTTGGTTGTAACTGACTATCGTATCACATTACTCAAGTTGGTTTATCTGTGCTTGTATTGGCCCTAAGGGGCAAGTATCTTGAGCATGATCCGTACTTCCGCAAGTTTCACAAACACATACTATTGCATTGGCCGTGTTGTTTTCCATGGCCTCAAGCTTCTTGGTCAAAATGTCTAGCTTTGCAGACATGAGTGTGATTGCATCTACGTCGAATTTTCCTGACGCCTTTATTGGATTCCCTGAGAAAGAACCACCAGATCTTTCGGTTGCCCACTGATGGTGGTTCTGCGCCACATTCTCTATGATCTCTTCAGCTTCATCAAGGCTCTTGTTCATTAATGCTCCTCCTACTGCAGAATATAGGGATACCTTCATGTGATAGTTGATTCCATTGTAGAATGTGTGTAGAACCAACCATTTCTCAAGGTCATGATGGGGGCACTGTCTCAGCATACTTTTGAATCTGTCCTAGGCTTTAAATAATGATTCTTATTCTATCTGTTTGAAGTTTGCGATCAAATTCCTCATGTGGGCAGTTTTTCTTGGCGGGTAGAATTTGTCCAGAAATCTATGCTCACACTGCTCCAAGACGTTATGTTGTTTGCTAGAAGAGAATTTAGTCATTGCTTGGCTCTGTCTTTCAGGGAAAATCCAAAAAGAAGTAACCTTACTAATTCTGGAGGGACCCCATTCACTTTCATAGTATCGTAAATCTCATAGAAAAGCTCTAAGTGATGATTTGGATCATCGTGCGATCCTCCTCCAAATTGATTCTGCTGGACCATGTGGATTACTGCAGGCTTGATTTCAAAATTGTTAGCTTTGATTGGCAGTCGGGTGATGCTAGATCGAACCCCTCGTGCATAAGGTGCTACGTAATCCTTCAACAGTTTGTCAACCATTTCTGAAGATTCTTTTTCGGCTTGAAATGTTTTTTGTAAGTTTCTTCTTCTCAGGAAAGTCCTATCAATCCTTGGATCGAACGGTAGAAGTTGTCCTGAAAGATTAACTCTTCGCATGTAAAAACAAGATATGAAATATTTCGAGTGTAAAATTTAGCAAAGTAAAGAAAAGAGTTGGAAAAATATTAGTTTTTTTAGGCGTTTAATAAAAATGTAGAAAATAAAGAAAAACAAAAATAAAATTAAAAAAAAACAAAGTCTAGTCTAATCTAATATGATTTTCGCTAATGTTATAGACGCACTCCTCGGCAATGACGCCAAAAACTTGTTACGATTCCGCAAGTGCACAGATTCGTTGTCAGTAATATATAAGATTGTCGAACCACAGGGAGTGTTGATTAAGCCCTAGAGATGTCACAAAGTAAGTTATCTAGACGGTCGAAAGTTGGCTTTGACGCTTACGAACTAACAAGTGTGATTAAAGAGAGGGAAAGGAAGCGAGCCGTCAGCGGGAGAATTACCTTGGTGTCGTTCCACGCCATCCAGGACCTCTGTCCAGCGATCCTTCATCACCACATCAACTCCAGAAGCAAAGGATTGGATCCGAAGATCACTTGTCATCATTGGATAAGCATCCTTTCTCTTTCTCTTTCTCTCTTCTTGTTTGAGGATTGTATGCTTAATCACATTATGTCTTCGGGTTTTTCTCCGGCATCATGGAGTAGATTCTTTGTTCTAGGATTAGGGAGTAGTTGTGGATTGATTTTGATGTAAGACTCGTATTTATGCCTTTATTCATTGGATGATTTTGCTTACTTTGTTTCAACTACTATGTATGAGACTTGTTGCTAGATTTCCATATCATATTAATTGATTGTGTAGAAATTACTAATCTCGTAGAGAGAGTATCTTAGATCGTATACCCGAGGGGCCCTAGTGACAGGGGTAACCCGCTCACGGACATCGATGAGCACTAACATGTCAAGCAGGCCCTTAAGAGATTTTTTGGCACCTATTTCTGCAAGATTTATGTCTCCCATTGTGTAGCCTCATATTAAAGCAGAAAATTTCCAACTACACCTAGAGTTAATTTTCATGATACAAGGTCACAAATTTGGAGGAGAAGTATTAGAAAGTCCTTATCTGCACCTTGAGACATTTCTAGAGCTTTGTGATATGGTGAATTGTGAAAGAGTGTCAGCAGATGCAGTTCGGTTGATGATATTTCCTTTTAGTATCAAGGATAAAGAAAGGACTTGGTTATATTCTCTCCATCCTCAAAGCATCACAAGTTGAAAACAATTGGAGAAGCAATTTCTGGATCATTTTTTCTCTCCAAGTAGAACAGTTTATATGAGGAATTGCATTACAAATTTTTGCTCAGACATATGGAGAATCATTATTTGAAGCATGGGACATATTCAAAAGTCTACAAAGACAGTGCCCTCATCATGGTTTGGAAAAATGGCTGACCCTGCACATATTCTATAGGAGAATTTCTTTCTCAGATAAGTGTTTGTTTGATTCATCAACTGGAGGTTCTTTTATGGACAAGAGTGTAAATGAAGCATATACATTAATTGATCAAGTAACATTGAACCTCCATGAATGGTCGAACAAAAGTTGGATGGAATATCCCTAAAAAATTCAAGAAGTGCAGCCATAAATGCAAGAGAGCCTGTCAAACAAAATGCAGTTCAACCACCCAAAAATGTTGAAATTCACAAGTCACAGAATGAGGAGTTCAAACATTTGGGGGAAAAAGATTAATAGCATAGTTTCAAAATGGTTCAAAGAAGACCTTCCTCTTACACAGACAAGATCTAGTGTAAATGATAATGATACTAAATTGAGAAGTGGCAAGAATCATGAAGAACTTCTGAAAAAAGACTTGTATAGAATTGAGGAGATGAACAGTAAAAGACCACAAGAACTCAGTTCCATTACTCTAGGAAGTTCCCAAAGGCCGCAAATACATTTCCCTCAACGGTTGATCACATCAACACTAGATAAGCAAGTTGGACCTCCTCCGCAAGCTAAAAGGGAATATGGAAAAAGGAAGTACCTTTCCCCAGACCTTCACTAAGGGTTCCTTTTCTACAAAGGCTAGTGAGGGTCAATGAAAATGAATTCTTTGACAAATTCTGTGACGTTAATATGGTTGAGTGTAGATTTCTGGATGTGTATGAAGATGAGGACTCTTCAGATGAGGATTGTGATGATAATGCAGTGGATAACAAGTTTTCAGATTTACCTTCTGGGTTTACAGGGTGTTATGATGAAATTAAATTTTCAGATAATGAATGTGATGTGATAGATCAACTTAAAACTACAAATAAAGTTAGTGATCCTCCTATAGATGATTCTCCCACTGAGGATATTGATGTTGGTTTATTTTTTGATGCTTGTGTTGATGATGATGTTATGAAAGGAAGTGTAGGGAGCTGTGTTGTGGAAGCAGTATCTCAAGAATCACCTCCTATATCCACACAACCTTCTGAGATTATGAGAGTTGCAAAGATTGAACATGTTGTGGACCAATGTATGGGGACTTGTGCAATAGAAGCAAAGCCCTAAGAATCACCACTTTTAGAGGCACCACCACTTGAGCTAGAGCTAGAGCCAATACAAGATTTAGAAGTCACATCCACATGTTTAGAACTTTCAAGTATCTCTCAGTAAAGCAAGGTTAGTATCCCTTGTGATCTTTTGGAAAATTTCATAGATGTACCAATAGTAGATTTTGTTTGATGTGATTCAATTTGTGATACATACTCAGTTCATCTTAATAAGGTTCTAGTTCTATCTAATATAGCATGCTTGGGAGAGGTATGTTTCTCTTTTGGGTGTACAGATTTTCATGGGGCCTATATTGGAAGCTCAATCTGAACCGTCTTCGATCTCCTGAAATAATTTCCAAGAAGGTGAAGATGGAGAGAGCGATTCTTCACTTTTTGATGAAAGCTCCCTCAATAATAAGAGAGCCCTTGGTATGAGGGTGATGAAATATCTTACCCCTCCAAGAACGAGATTTCGATGAATCTAATGAGGTGGTCGAGCTAATGACCTTAAACAAGCGCTTATTGGGAGGCAACCCAAGTTCAATCTTGCTTTCATTCATGTTTTTAGTTCCTTTCTAGTTTCATTTCTTTCCTCATAATAAGCATGTATTCTCTACTTAATTTTGGTTGTCAATTTTCTTTTATAGAGCTCAAAGATTAGGAGGAGTGCAATTACATGATGGAGAAGTTAATGACATGGGCATTTGACACGCATCATTTAGTAACTTCTCTTACTTTTAATCTCCTCCACATTGTTTTTAGTTTTCATTGGGACTATGAAAAGTTTAAGTCTGGGGGGATGCATTAAGATGCATTTGGTTTAGTTTTGCTTATTTCTTTTGCATAATAAATTTTTGCTAGTTGCATCATTCATCACATCATGATTGTTTGTTCCTTAATGTAAAATACTAGCACGTTTCATCTAGATATTTATGTTATGTGATTTGGTATGCTAGTATACCTATTGATCTTTATTTTCCTATCCATAGTAGCATGAAGTGAGCATTGTTTTTACTAGAAGAATTTGAATGTTGGCCTAGTTTTAGGATCTCTTCACATTCTAATGGTAGATATTTTTGAAAATAGTCATGATCCATAGAACCGGACTAGTACTCTTACCTCTATGATGACCTCTCAACTACATTTGGTTACTGGATAACTCAGATCATGTAAGCTCATTTGGAAAAATCAATCCCCCCCCCCCAAAAAAAAATGAAAGTTTGTTCAAGTTTGATACTTTGCAAACATTAAAAAAAAAAGAAAAAAATAAGAGATAAAAAAATAGTTATCGTCGGTGGAAACTAGCAATTCACCTCTTTGAGACCAAGTTAGGTTACTGAGAAAATGAATGATATATTTCTCTTGATACTGAGTATTCTTTTGAGACCTTGTGTAGACGATGCATAACATTTTTGAGAGGAACAGACCTTGCATGTGGCAAGTAAGTGCTTATCGCTGGAAGTATGAGGAACACGGTTAAATGGAAAATTGACTAGGCTTAGAGGTTGACACTTGAAAATGTTAAGCCACTTATTACATTGAGCACGGAGAACTTCTACTTAGGTCACACTCAAATAATTTTTGTATCATGCTCATCAATGAAACTATATGATAGGTTTATATTGATTCATTAGGGGTTATTACATGTCATCTACACATATAAATCTAGATTGCGGGGTTTCCTTGAGGACAAGCAAAGGTTTAAGTCTGGGGGTGTGATGCATGTTTTAACGCACATTCACTTGCTTTATACGTATATATTCTTTGCATGATCGTCTCTTTTATCATATACTCATCATAAATACTCTTTTGTTTGGAGATCTGCTCTTTGTTTGGTTTTGTGTTGACAGGGATAACTTTTGGAGCAAAAACAGCGATTGTCGACGCACCGGAACGAGGCAGAGAACACGGTCGTGCAACCTCGCACGACCGTGTGGCCAAATAGAGGAAGAACAATGCACAACCGTGCGGCCAAATAAAGATGGATTCGTGCATGTGTTGGAATGTATACTAAAAGTCTAGGTTTTGTAAACATTTATTTTGAAATGAAGAATTACATTGGTCAAAAATATCTACATTTATGTTAAGTGTAGTTGTTCAATTAATTTATATCATAGATAACATGGTGTGTGGTGTCATGCACAGAAGATCATGTTATCAGTTCTTTATAAATTATAAACAGTTGCAAGTACCTCTTGAGAGAGTTTAGGAGTCACTTATCAGAAGTCGGGATTCAATCCCAACTAACTGCACCTGGTACACCCCAACAGAATGGTGTAGTAGAACGAAGGTATAGAACTCTTATGGAAATAGTTGGATCAATGATGAGTTATTCAGAATTACCAAAATTCATTTTGAAGATATACACTGGAAACGGAAGTGAACATAGTACCTTCTAAGTCAGAACTCTCTACTCCCATTGAATTATAGAATGGGCGTAAGCCTAGTCTGAAGCATATTCGGATTTGGGTGGTCTAGTACATGAGAGACACTGATAAGTTGGATAGAGTTCACTTGTTTGTAGGTTATCCTAGAGAAACGAAAGGAGGGTTATAGTCCTTAAAAATCAGAAGGTCATTGTTAGCACCAATGCACGATTTTTAGAAGAGGACTATGTAATAAACCATAAGCCCATAAGTAAATTTGTTCTTAAGGAAATAATAAAGGACACGTCTAATCTAGTACAAACTGTACAAGATGAAATATCACAAGAAACTACAACACGTATCACAGATGATACACAATTGCAGAAAGTGCCTCGTCGTAGTGGGAGGGTTGTTATGCAACCTAAAATATTCATGTTTTGGGAGAGTCTTTGGACTTGATCCCTGGTGAACATGAACCTAAATTCCCGGACATATGACGAAGTGCTCCAAGGTAAAGATGCAACATCTTTGAAAAGAGCAATAAATACAGAATTAGAATATATGTATTCTAATAAAGCACTATAAGAAAAACCCTCATAGACATCGGTTTTCCACCGCTATCTATTACAAAATCGACCGATGTCTATGAAGGTGATGTAAAAGGTCTGCCATTTTAGACATCGGGTTATAACCGGTGTAGTATCACTTAACGACACCGATTTTCGAATCGGTTATAAACCGGTGTAGTATCACTTAACGACACTATTTCAACAACGGTGTAAAACCGATGTAATATTAGTTAATGACACCGGTTTTAGCAAGGGTGGAAAACCGATATAATATCAGTATTGTTTAACGAAGCGGATTCGATTTCCGAAACAGTGAAAAACCGATATTATACAAACAAGTCAATATCCATGTAACAAACACATAAATATTATTCTTACAATATAAAAAGATAATAGATATTGTACACATCAAATCCGTATCCACAAATTACACAAATATTCATTTTACAATAGTATCCATAAAATACACAAATATTCTTTTTACAACATCAAAAGATAATAGATATTGTACACATCAAGGTAGTATCCACAATTTACATTCCATGCAAATGCATGCATCATCCAAAGTTTTAAAAAATCAAATACCTTTCCTACTCAAATGTAATCTAGCATGCATTCAGCCCACTCGAACCGCACTTCATCAATTTCAACTCTGGAGTACTTGAGATTTGTAAACTGTAAAAACACATAAATAATATATTAGTAAACCAAAACCAAAAATCATAGTTGAAAAAACAGTAAGAGTGCCAGGTAACAAGATAACTAATTGGAATGCTTAAAAAGAGAAATATTCATCAATTATCTCAACCACATTATATAGTGATAGATCTATCATTCCTGGGAAATTAATATAATCCAAACCGAAAATGAGGACTAAACTTAATATAAGAAAAAGAGTTATGATTAGATTCATTGATGACTGAAATTTTAGGCTAAATATAGAAAATAACTGAAAATGATGGTGCCTCTCAAATGAATTAATCCAGAAATAGATATTGATGGTGTACCAACTGTCACAAATCATTGTGATGTCAATAAAACAAAATAGTGTAGCACTAGAAACTGTGTTAAAAATGAAAACACCTTTTGTAGCAGAAATGCTAACAACCTAACAACTGAGATAGAGAATGTGAACACCTGTATGAAAGGATGCTGCAACAAACTATATGATGTACAATCGAGAAATGCAGCCATTGTTTTAAGAGCATGTGTCTGTGTATCAGCATCCTTGGATTGAACATGTGTTCTGTGATGGCTTGCACTTGTCTTATATTTCCTTCTAAGTAGTATTATTCATGCATTTGAAGTTGTCAAGTACCTTTACCATTTTTTATCTGTTTACCTAGATAGATCACATCTATGATCATCAAGTTTGATTAAAAATTGTATTAAATGATATTCATTAATTCTAACCTTTGTTCACTTTGCATGCAAAGTGATCACTCTACATACCATCTTTGTATCAACCATGTGGATATAGATGTCAACTTGAATGAGGGTATCCTTGTTCACATTAACATGGGCGTGAGTCTATGCAGGTGTAAACCACTCTTCCAATTTGACAGAAATATCTTTAGATTTCGTAAGACAATGAAACTCTTCACTATGTGCAGACAAAATCTGCACATTAAGGTTCCTAATAAGGAATTGAAAGCTCATAGCATTAGTACAAACACATTATTTGAAGAGAATATTTGCACGCTTGTGGCTGGACCTTCAGGTCGAGTATGCTTTGAGAGACATTGGTAGCTTTTCCTTTTCTTGAAAGATGGTTTAAGAGATATAATTGCTTTTCAAGCATATATATGTAGCATTTCCTCTTTGCCAATGAGAAATTAATCCCCTATCGCAACTTATCATACAACAAAACAATTTTTTTAAAAAATATATCTACTAATAGACATTGATGAGAATTAATATACACACCTAGATTTGTATCATACTATCATTATACAAACCAAGATTTAAAGCCAGTTATCCAATGTTATGTGTGCTTTTAGCTACAAGGGAAATTAAAGGCACTGTTTAAGATAATTTCTTTTGTAAACTTATAGTGTCAGTTCCTTTCCACCAAGTTGTATTTTATCTAGAGTTGCATTACTGTTTTAGCCAAAGCAAATACGTTGTTGTGTGATATCGTAGATATATTGGAGACTAAATATGGATGTTGTCATAGCAAAAAAAGAACAACATCTAACATGAAAAATAGGAAATAATAATTTTGTTAACATAAGGATATATACAGACTTTGTTGCATGTGTTGTTTCTTTTAGGATATATACAGATTTATGTTTGTATTAACTATTAAGGGATTCAAGTTAGCCAAAAATTAAGTTTCTTCTTTGGTTTTTCCTCCTTGACAACTCATATTTCGTATTAACAACACCTACTGTATACTAGTATTACCATGTCTTAATTCAGTTTCCTTTGTAGGAGACATGCACTGTTTATGATTAACATTAATTCAATCAAGGCTAGTAATTTTAGTATCAAAACAGATCTTTATTGTATGGTATGATAGATATATTGGAGGCCCAATATGGATAGCAGTTGTAGTATAACAAAAAAGAACAAGACCAAACATGAAGCATAAGTAATGATGAGGTTGTTAACAAGGATATGAAGTCAAATTTTATTGCATGCGCTATTTCTTTCAGATATATGATTGGTACGATATGTTTATATGAAGGGATTCAAGTTAGCTAGAATTTTCTATTTTTGGATTTTTCCCCTTGACAACTCATAATTAGCATTGATTATAGTTAACATTTGACATGTATTGCCATGTACAGTTCAGTTTCTTTTAGAGCATGCTTGCAGTGTTCAGGTTAAGAAGTTTTATCACGATGATGAGTCATTGAAGTGCCATTCAACATAATGAATCCAAACAATTCCTAATTTAACATGTTAATCTTAGTTAATTCTTATATTATTGCACATAATTTGACGGTGTAATTCAAACATGTTGCTTTTATTGAATGTACAAACAATTAGTCTAAGACACGCATGGTTATACATATAAATATAGAGAGAGACCCAAAGTCAACAAAGAAATCTCTCTGTTCATAAATATTTTTTATTTCATTAGTATAATGACAAAAACAATAATCCTAAAATAGCAAGTAACTAATGTCTATACTAACTCAGAATGCTATTTAATGTTCACTCAGTAACTAATTTGTATGTATATGACAATAGCAAGTAGAACAATAAGATTTAACTGTGCTTCATACAAATTTAGTAATACATGCAAAAAATTTAGGATTTTTAAAGTTCAAACTGCATATTAGATTTAGTAATGAACCATATAATATCTTTCTCATTTTTGTGTGAACGTATGTGGTGTCTATATGATCATCTAAAATTGCTGGCCATTAAAATTGATGGCAAAACAAAAATTTTGGATTACCAGATCCTAGTGCAGAGGTGGTGGCGCTACGGCCGGAGGATCCACTGGCCACCGGTCGGTACATTTGCACAGTGTGCGGCAAGGGCTTCCAGCGCGACCAGAATCTGCAGCTCCACATGCGCACTCATAACATCAACTACGAGCTCAAGAAGTCCGGCCGCAAGAAATCGGCTCATAACATCGACGGATTGAGAGTAGAGAATGGCTCGGCCATCGATTTCTATCTGGGTTCTTCCATTTCCTTGATGAATTCGACAGAGAAATCGGCTGGATTTGGGTCGACAAATCGTTCTTTGACAAACATGTGTCTCTATGGAACAGGGGAAAAGGCATCTGTCCAAGCAAATTCCACAGCTAAAAATGATTTCTTGGATAACACATCGGCCTCCCTAACTGAGACTGGGCAGAAGAGTAACCCCAGCACCGCCATCCCAATGCTCGGAAGCTTATCTTTCATGAACAACAACACAAGCCAGCAATTCCAAGCTCCAGTGATCTCCGGATCCTCATCCGGGTCAACCTTGCTGCAGAAGGCGGGGTTGATGAATTCCACCGCAATCACTCCCTTGCCCTCGTACTTCTCCGGTCTGGTGATGAAGACGCCGACGAATCTCTTCCAGACTCAGCAACAAGAGCATATGCTGCCGCCGGCCCCCGAGCCAAGCTTCCTCACCTCACTTCCGAATCTAAAATCCGTGCCTGGAAACATAAATTCATTCTCACATCACACGCAGGAGAACGATCACAGCAACCTGAGCAGGAGTGCCTTCTCGATCTACCGCCTGGAACACGGTGACATTTCGTCGAACAACTCACCGGTGACTTCCTACTTCCGCAATTTCGCGGATAGCACCGACTCCTACTCTTGGCAAAAAGGCAAGGCGCCCGCTGGCTTCGTGAATTACTTCCCCGACTCGACCATGGCGTCCGGAAATTTTCCTACAGGTAATCCAATTCAATCGCTTGTGAATCCGTATACTTTGTCCGACCACATCGTGCCGAGCAGTGGGCGAATGATGGAAATAGGAGGGCAGAGCATGATGAAGCCCGCTGAAACGGTGTCTCTACCTCCGCGTCCAATGGCGCGCTCTGCGGTGATGAGGCAGAAGGAGGAGGAAGTGTTCGATGATGGGGTCACAATGAATCTGCTGCGGCTACAAGAAGAAGGGGGCGGCGGAAGACGCGTAGGGAGGTCTCCACGGGAACACCAAAACAACAACGGGGCAGAAATAAGAGATTCGGATTAAAGAAAACAAAAGCAAATATAAAGATAGAATTATGGAAGAAGGGTGGTGAGGTTGGAAGGAAGAATAAAAAAGAAACATTGAAAAAAGAGAAAGAGGTAGAAGAAGAGGTTCAAAGGTGCTACCTTGTTGAACCAAATCCCACGGGCAGATTGGATTGCGTGGTGGAGGTCAGAAAATGGCGAGGCGGAGGCGAGCTCCTTGGCGAAATGCTTGCTACCGCAGCACATCCTCCTCCGTCCACGAAAAAGATGTCATCTTTCGTAGATCTAGGAAGGGGAAGAGGGAGATGAGGTGAGGAGGAAAGTGGTGATGGCGTCGCGATGATATACGATAGACAGCCCGATATAGGTTTAGGTTTAGAGGGAAGAGTGAAGTGTTGTAAGTTTCGGCTAAGTACCGGTCGGAAAATTAAATTATTTTATTTTATCATAGACACCGGTTTTAAAAACCGCTGTTAAAATCGGTGTCTATTAACGAAAAAAAGGTGCTCATAGATATCGGCTTAAAAAACCGATGTCTATGAGCGAAAATCTACGATTATAGACATCAATTTTTGAAAAAACCGGTGTAAAATACTCAAAGACATCGGTTTTTGCTTAAAACCGTTGTTGTTCCATCGATGTCTATGAGGGTTTTTCTTGTAGTGAAGTCTGAGAGCTTGTAGAACCACCAAATGGTGTAAAAGTCATTGGGTGTAAATAGGTCTACAATAGGAAAAGAGGGGTAGACAGGAAGGTGGAAATTTTCAAAGCAAGGCTTGTTGAAAAATGAAACTTTTTCGCCGGTAGCCATGCTTAAGTCTATCCGGATTCTTTTATCTATATGGACTATGAGATTTGGTAAGTGGATATCAAGACAGCTTTCCTTAATGGAAGTCTTGAAAAAAATATCCATATAAATCAACCAGAAGGGTTGATTGAAAAAGGCAAGGAGCATCTAGTATGTAAGCTCAATCGGTCTATGGACTGAAGCAAAGCTTCAAGGTCTTGGACATCTGGTCTAATGAAGTAATCCAGACCTATGAATTTATTCAGTGACCGGATAAGTCTTGTGTATACAAGAAGTTTGATGGAAACGTGGTGGTATTTCTTGTACTATACGTAGATGACATTTTTTGGTAGTTGGAAACAATATCAAAATGTTGTCGGAAGTAAGGATATGGTTGTCCAAACAAATTCGATATAAAGGACTTGGGAGAATGCACATATTCTTGGGATCAAAGTAATAAGGGATCGCAAGAAAAGAATTTTTTGCTTATCCCAAGCTTCATATATTGATACAATCCTTGCTCGTTTAAGTATGCAAAACTCCAAGAAAGGTTCCTTACCTTTTCAGCATGGAGTAGCTATATCTAAAGAGATGTCTCCGAAGATATCAAAGGAGATAGAGGACATGGAGGCAGTTCCTTATGCTTCGGCTATCGGAAGCCTAATGTATGTAATACTGTGTATGAGACTGGATATCTATTTTGCCAGGGTATAGTTAGCAGATATCGAAGTAACCCAGGACCAGGACACTAGACTGCCGTAAAGCATATATTAAAGTACCCTAGAGGGACTAGAGATTATATGCTAGTTTACAAGGCAGATAATTTGATCCCTGTGGATTATACAGATTTTGACTTCCAATCAGATAAGAACAATAGTAAATCGACCTCGGGGTTTTATGTTTACTTTAGGAGGTAAAGCCATAACAATGGAGGAGTGTTAAGCATAGATGTTTTTCGGACTCCACCATAGAAACTGAGTATGTGGCAGCCTTTAAGGCAACCATAGAAGCTGTATGGCTCAGAAACTTCATGATGGACTTATATATGATTTCTGCTTTGTCCAAAAATTATTACAATTTATTGTAATAATAGTGGTACAGTAGCAAACTCGAATAAAACATAAGTCCATAAGACAAGTAAACACAATAGAGCACAAGTACCATCCAATACGAGACATCGTATAACGAGGATAAGTTGTTGCCGCCTAGATTGCATCAGGTGATAACCTGTAGATCCTTGTTGGTTGCTACTCGGAAAGCCTAGAGGTTCCACTGTACAAAAATTTTGTACAAAGGTCTGAACCTTTTCCTAGCTACCATGTGTTCTTTTAAATTAAATTTTGGATCGCCTGCGGAACTTAACACGTTTGATCCAAAACTTAATCTATTCGTTCTTTTAGGTTTTGACTTGGGTCTCCTGCGGAACTTAACACGTTCAACCCAAATCACCTTAAGTTATTAATTCCATTAAATATTAATTTTCATAATGGGTTCCCAGTACTGACGTGGCGAGGCACATGGCCTTCTTGGATATGGGAGCAACCACCACCGACTAGACAAAACCTTTTATGGAAAGCTAATATTTAATTTCCTAAAATAACTTTAGGTTAACCGAAAAGAATAATCAAATCACAAGGAAAAAAAAACAAAAGAACACAACATCGAAAAACATATTCGAAATACTAGAATCGCATGCCTCTTGTATTTGGTATTATTTCCAAAAATAACTAGTATGATGCGGAAAGAAAAATTACTAGTTATACCTTTTAGAAAGACCTCTTGATCTTCTACCGTATTCCTCTTCTAACCTCGGACGTTGTGTGGGCAACGATCTTCCGAGATGAGAAACCACCAAAGCACCTTCTTCTCCTTTCTTCAAGTTTCGGCCAAGCACTATGCTTCCAAGAGATGAAGATCTTTTTCCACCAATCAAGCTCCAAGGGATGTAAGCTTTCTCTCCTTCTTCTCCAAGCTAAAATCCGGCCACCACTTGATCTTCAAGGAGGAAGAGAGGTCCGGCCACAAGATGGAGAGAAGAGAAAGGAAGGAGGCCGGCCACACCAAGGAAGAAAAGAGGGAGAAAATAATAGAGGTTGTTCACCATGAAACCTTCTCTACCCCTCTTTTATAATCCTTGGTCTTGGCAAATAAGGAAATTTAATTAAAACTTCCTTAATTCTTTTGCCATGAAAAGGAAAAATTTATTTTAATTAAAATAATTTTCTTCTCACTTAAACATGGCCGGCCACTTATTTCCTCAAATCAAGGAGAGTTTTAATTAAACAAAAATTAAAACTTCCTAATTTGTTTCCGGAAATTTATAAAAATTTCTCCAATAATTTTATCCCTTCATGATTGGTTTATAAAAAGAAATTTAATAAATTAAAATCTTTCTTTTAAACATGTGGATAAAAGAAAGTTATCTCTAAAATTAAAATCTCTTTCAATCTACAAATAAGGAAAGATATCAAATCTTTTCTTAATCTTTTGTAGAAACTTATAAAGAGAATATTTAATTTTTAAACTCTCTTTAAATCATGAATATGTTTAAAAGGAAAGTTTTCTTAAAGTTTAACATCCTCCTTTAATCAACAAATAAGGAAAGATTTCAAATTTTAAACTCTCTTTTAAACATGTAGATGATTTACAAATAAGGAAAGTTTTTACCAAAAATTAAAACCATCCTTTTAATCTACAAATAAGGAAAGAGATTAATCTCTTCTCTTAATCTTTTGTAGAAAGTTATAAAAGGAATTTTTAATTTTTAAACTCTCTTTTAAAATCATGATCTCCACATAAGAAATAATTTTAATAAAAATCCTTTTAATATTCTAGTGGCCGGCCACCTAAGCTTGGGACCCAAGCTTTGGCCGGCCACCTACATGGCTCATCCACTTGGACTTGGCCGGCCCTAGCTTGGGTTCCAAGCTAGCTTGGCCGGCCCCATTGATGGGTAAGAAGGTGGGTATAAATCTCTATATACTAGAGGCTACGATAGGGACCGAGAGGAGGAATTGGTTTGGTCTCCGATGAAATTAAGCATCCGTGTTCGCCCGGACACACAACTTAATTTCATCAATAATTCATTCCACTAAAGAACTATTATTGAACTACGCATCAATCCCAAATTACATTTGGGCTCCTTCTTATTATGAGTGTGTTAGTCTCCACGTGTTTAAGATAACAAATGTCCACTAATTAAGTAGTTCGACAACTCACTTAATTAATATCTAGCTCAATAGTAGTACCACTCAACTTCATCGTCATGTCGGACTAAGTCCACTGCGAGGTTTAACATGACAATCCTTATGAGCTCCTCTTGGGGACATTCTCAACCTAGATCACTGGGACACAGTTTCCTTCTATAATCAACACACACACTATAAGTGATATCATTTCCCAACTTATCGGGCTTATTGATTCATCGAACTAAATCTCACCCATTGATAAATTAAAGAAATAAATATCAAATATATGTGCTTGTTATTATATTAGGATTAAGAGCACACACTTCCATAATAACTGAGGTCTTTGTTTCTTTATAAAGTCAGTATAAAAGAAACAACCTCTAATGGTCCTACTCAATACACTCTAAGTGTACTAGTGTAATTATATAATTAAGATAAACTAATACCTAATTACACTACGACCTTCCAATGGTTTGTTCCTTTCCATTATGGTCGTGAGCTACTGTTTATAATTTATAAGGTACTGATAACATGATCCTCTGTGTGTGACACCACACACCATGTTATCTACAATATAAATTAATTGAACAACTACATTTATCATAAATGTAGACATTTGACCAATGTGATTCTTATTTCTAGATAAATGTTTATACCAAAAGCTAGGCTTTTAGTATACACTCTAACAATCCTTTCACTAAGGTCCTTAAGGCAAGAGCTTTTGATGGGCATGTTGAAGGGTTAAGAATTAGATGTATTGCAACATTTATGGCAACATAGTCTTTTAGTATAAGTGGGAGATTGTTGGAATGTATACTAAAAGCCTAGCTTTTGTAAACATTTATTTTGAAATGAAGAATCACATTGGTCAAAAATATCTACATTTATGTTAAGTGTAGTTGTTCAACTAATTTATATCGTAGATAACATGGTGTGTGGTGTCACGCACAGAAGATCATGTTATGAGTTCTTTATAAATTATAAACAATTGTTCACGACTAAGATGGAAAGGAACAAACCATCGGTAAAGTCATAGCGTGATTAGGGATTAGTTTATCTTGACTAATAAATTACACTAGTACACTCTAAGTGTATTGAGTAGGACCATTTTAGGTAAGTTCTTTTTATACTGACTTGATAAAAGAACTAGACTTTAGTTATTATGGAAGTGTGTGCTCTTAATCCTAATATAATAACAAACACATATATTTAGTATTTATTTCTTTGACTTATCAATGGGTGAAATTTAGCTCGATAAATCAATAAGCCCGATAAGTTGGGAAATGATATTACTTATAGTGTGTGTTGTTGATTATAGAAGAAAACTGTGTCAGAGAAGCTCATAAGGATTGTCATGTTAAACTCTGCAGGTGGACTTAGTCTGACATGACGATGAGGTTGAGTGGTACTACTCTTGGACTAAGATATTAATTAAGTGAGTTGTCAGTAACTCATTTAATTAGTGGACATTCGATATCTTAAACACAGATGATAAGAAGGAGCCCAAATGTAATTTGAGATTGATGTGGTAGTTCAATAATAATTTTTAGTGGTGTTATTGATGAAATTAAGTTGTATGTTCGAGGCGAGCGGAAGCTTTTCATCGGGAGACCAAACCTCTCCTCGGTCTATCGTAGTCTCTGTATATAGAGATTTATACTGCACTTCTTACCCAAGGGGGGGAGCTGGCTTGGGAACCCAAGCTAGGGCGAGACCAAGTGGTTGAGCCAAGTTGGTGGTCGGCCAATGCTTGGAATCCAAGCATGATGTGGCCGGCCACATCACATTAAAAGGGATTTTATTTATAAAATTTTCTTATGTGGATTCCATGGTTTTAAAAGAGAGTTTAAAACTTAAATCTTTCCTTTTATAGCTTTCTACAAAAGATTAAGAAAAGATTTGAAATCTTTCCCTATTTGTAGATTGAAAGGTAGATTTTAATTTTGAAAAAACTTTCCTTTTTAGCCATGTTCATGATTTAAAAGATAGTTTAAAAATTAAATATTATCTTTTATAAGTTTCTACAAAAGATTAAGAAAAAATTTGATATCTTTCCTTATTTGTAGTTTGAAAGGAGATTTTAATTTTTAGAGATAACTTTCCTTTTTGGAAATCATCCACGTGTTTAAAAGAAAGATTTTAATTTATAAAATTTCCTTTTTACAAACCACCATGAAGGGAAAAATTATTGGAGAAATTTTTTATAAATTTCCGGAAACAAATTAGGAAGTTTTAATTCTTGTGTTAATTAAAACTCTCCTTGTTTTGGAGATTAAAGTGGCCGGCGATTATAATTAAGAAAAGGATTTTAATTTTAATTAATTAAATTTTACCTTTTCATGGAAAAGGAATTAAGGAAGGTTTTATTTAAATTTCCTTATTTTCCAATATCAAGGATTATAAAAGAGGGGTTAGAGGTGCCTTCATGAGAACAACTCTATTCTTTTTCTTCCTCTCTTTTCCTCCTTGGTGTAGCCAGCCCTAGAGGTTCTCCCTCTCCTCTTCTCTTCTTCTTTAGTGGTCGGTTTCATCTTTCTTTTGGAGTTGGTGATGGTGGCCAGATCTAGCTAGGAGAAGAAGGAGAGAAAGGAAGCTCTGTTTCTAGCATCCCTTGGAGCTTGGTGGTGGTGGTCGGACCTCTACTTCTCTTGGAGAATTGATGGTGGCCGAATCTAGCTTGGAGAAGAAGGAGCTTGGTGGTTCTCGTCTCGGAAGATCGTTGCCCACACAACGTCCGAGATTAGAAGAGGAATACGGTAGAAGATCAAGAGATTATTTGCTTACAAAGAAAGGTATAACTAGTAATTATTTTTCGAATCATACTAGTTTCTTTGTATAGTTATTTTTAGAAATACCAAATACAAGAGGCATATGATTCTAGAGTTTTCGGATTTATTTCTAATTTGTATTTCTTTTGTTTTATTTGTCGAATTTGTGATTTGATTGTTCTTTTTGGTTAAACCTAGAGTTATATAAGGAAATTAAATATTAGCTTTCCTTAAAAAGCTTTGTCTAGGTGGTGGTGGATGCTCCCATATCCAAGAAGGTCATGTGCCTCGCCGTGCAGTCCTGGAAGCTAATTTTGGAAATTAATATTTAATTGAATTTGTAACATAGGTTGATTTGGATCAATAGTGTTAAGTTCCGCTTGCGATCCAAGTCTAAACCATTAAGAACAGATAAGTTAAATTTGGAATCAATAATGTTAAGTTCCGTTTGCGATTCCTAATTTAACTTCTAAAGAACACAATAAGTTGTTTAGGAAAGGTTCAACACTTGTACAAAATTTTTGTACAGTGAAACCGGTACGATCTTCCTAGGACCAACCAACAGCATGGTCGTGCAAACCTGCACGACCGTGCTCCCCCACGACCGCAGCCAAGCAATGCACGGCCGTGTCCCAGGAGCAGTGGCCCAGATCCACACGGCTGTGCCAATTACGGCCAGAGACAAAAGAAGGCATGGCCGTGTCAATCCTGCACGACCGTGCTGTGTAACCAGTGCAGAAGGAAGACACGACCGTTCAGATATCGCACGACTGTGCCACTCAACCCTAAGGGAGGAGGCAGTTGGCCATGCGGATCTCGTACGGTCGTGGCACGGGCCGTGCGTTGACCGTGCCCTAACCTATATAAGGGTCAAGAACCATATTCTCGGGATCATCTTTGGTTTTGAACTTCGTCCCTCTCCTTGGGAAAGGATTCTCCCCTTTGAGGGAAACCCTAGAGCTTCATCCACTGCCATCCCTTGACGTTCCATCCATCTCCTGAGAAAGTAGGCATCCCCTTCTTCTCACATCAAGAGTTGTAAGTATGCTTTACTTTATGTTTTGGTGTTGTTTTTCCCTCGCAATGGAGTAGATATCCTCTTCTAGGATTAGGAAGTATTTGTAATGCGATGGAGATGTAGAACTATGTAGATTCACCATATTTCTATTCAATGACTTGTTAATGCCTTGTTCATGATGAATTGTGTGTGTGACATATTTATATTCCTTTGCATGCTTTGTTGATTGATATGGAGGATTGTTAATCACACAAAGGGGATGCTCTAGAGCATATTGACCAAGGTGGCCTAGTGACAGGGGTAACCCTTTTCGGACGTCTAGGGCGTTCCCTTAAAAGGAGAAATAATCCCTTAGGAATTGTTGCTCTCGTAGAAAGAGTGTTCTAGATCGTATACTTGAGGGGCCCTAGTGACAAGGGTAACCCATTCACGGACGTCTAAGACATTCTCTTGAAAGGAGAGGTAATTCCTCCATAAGGAAGTAGGAAACCGTACCAAATCTTTACCTTTATCCTTATTGTTACTACTAGACATGTATTCCTGTGATCTACCGAGGCGCTCTCGTGATAGGGGTTAACCGTTACAGGATTTCACAGGAATCGTCTCTATTTGATACTTAGGGATATTGGCCAATTTAACTTCCTGCAAGAGCATGGACATAGAGGATATAAACTAAGCAATCTATGTAATATCTCCTAGTATTATAATGAAACCGAAATCCTAGAATCCATCTCCTAAAGCTCATTCCCTCCAAGATCAATTCTCTCTCTCTTCGTCTCAACCTTCTTTCCCTCTCTTTAATCGCACTTGTTAGTTCGTAAGCGTCAAAGCCAACTTTCGACCATCTAGATAACTTACTTTGTGACATCTCTAGTGCTTAATCAACACTCCCTGTGGTTCAACAATCTTATATATTACTGACGACGAATCCGTTCACTTACAGAATCGTAACACGGTCCTAGACCGGTGGCGATACTCTAGTCCACGATCGGTGATGATCGCTCGACCTCGAACGGGGGAGGTGGAGCCTTGATATCAGTGAATGCGGAGACTATAGCAATGACTAAACTGATCTCACGACACACCTGATCGAGGAGCTGAGCTCCTAGTCCCTGATCAGAGAGTGAGGCCCCTAGCCCGTAATCAGAGCACGAGACCCCTAGATCTTGATTGAGAAGCTGTACCGCTAGTCTCTGATCGGGGAGCTATGTCCCTAGTATAAAATCAAAGATCTAGGGCCCTTGTCTCCAGTCATGGAACTGGGTTCTTACTCTCATAACGGAGAGCTATAACAAATCATGTGGCCATAAAGGAGGAGTAGAGCCTATAGCCTACCTGGTCTAGGAGCTATGCCGCCCGGCTACGGATCCGTTTCGGTCCCTCGACTCTCGAATACCCATGGAGTTGGGGAAAAAATATAACGAAAAAACTAACCTGTTGGCCAGCTGAATCTCCAAGTCAGTCCCTCGACTCTAAAATACCCATGGAGCAAGGGAAGAAGATACTATATTCATCAAAATCCTCCAGGACTGTGATAATGGCAGAGAACTTTCCGACGTCATCCATCTTCACATTCCAGAATAGGTGGAGGAGATTTTCACAGATAACGTCAAATTAATCCTGTCCGAAAGCTGAGTCAGACGGATTTTCGGGGTGATGTGGCCAAAATGTTGATTGAATCGCTATGACCCGGAGAGGGAGGGGAGCGTATGCTGAGCTGGCTTCTATATTGACCAAGTCGTCAGAAGTCTTCTGGTTAACGCTACCTGCAGACAAGGTTGGGCTACCCTAGTCTTTGGGACCCCGATGCTCAAAATAGATCCAACGAATATATAAGAAAAGGCTAAGAGTATAATAATGAAATGAATGAAAAGTGAATACAGTAAACGTACTCTGGCTCAGGGGACGCCCTTTGGTGGATCGGTGAGCTAGTTGTGGCACTGATCGGGTTGTCGTAACCCGAAAGAGTAAATGAATGCGTGCCGGATGAGGAGCTGGATCTAATGGCATGAACCGAATGCGACTTGGACTCGGAAGGCGGCATGCAGGCCAGGACCTAATAGCGACACGCAGGCCGAGATACGATATCGGCACACAGGCCGGGATATGACATCGGCACACAGGCCAGGATATGACATCGGCAGGCAAGCTAGGATGTGACAGCGACACGTAGCCCAGGATATGATATTGGCACGTAGACCGAGATACCATAACGACACGAAGGCCGAAACACGACATTAGCACGAAGCTGGTGTTGGAGCAATCCCAATGGTTCGTGGGACCATGTGTTTTGGTGTTTGGGCAAAGGGTTTAAGTTAGGATTACCCTTGTTATTTGATATGTGTACTTGAGTTGTGCAGGACTGCAGGTGACACATGTGACTCAGGTTGATGGCTTCGGGTCCGGTGAAGGATGGAGCATTCGAGGGACCGTGGACAAGGCAGCAAGGACAAGGGCTGAGGGAAGTGACTTCGAGGCATACGCGAAGGATGACATTGGAACGAGCCGCGGGCTTGGATGCATCCGAGGGACGAGAGCCAAAGGAAGTAGGCTTGAAGGCAAGAGGTCAAGGCTGCAAAGAAGAGTCAAGTGAGTCGTGAGGGTCCGAGTGCGAGTGAAATGTACTCGGGATGGGAAACCCTAAGTTTAGGGTTGTACCAGTCGACTGGTACTGGAACCAGTCGACTGGTGGTGAGCACAGAAGCTCTCTGTGCCTAAAACGGCTGGGACCAGTCGACTGATAGATAGCCGTTGAGAGAGACGTTGGGTTGGCACCAGTCGACTGGTAACGGGCAAATCAGCAAGGCTGATTTCCCCAAGCTCTATAAGAAGGAGCTTGGGATGGCCGGTCAACCCGACGAAATTAGACTTGGTTAAAGCCTAATTAGTAGTCACCAAAGTGCTCAAGGTTCCCTTGTGTCCAAGTGTTGTTGGTGAGTGTTGTGGTGATGTTTCTCCACCCACAAGGAGGGTGAGCTAGCCGGAGTTTGCCGGGGACTAATCCACCGACGGATTGAGGGATCGTCCACCTTACGGACACGCCGTGGAGTAGGAGCAAGTTATCTCCGAACCACGTAAACGAACGTGTTAGCGGTTTGCATTTCCATTCTTGTATTTAGTGTTTAGCTTTCTATTTGTGTTTGTTTGTATTCCGCTGCGCTAACATCATAGGAAGCAACGATTTGGGGGTGTCGTCTATCCAACCCCCTTCAAGCCGGCCACCGATCCTCCAACAGCTGGAACATAACAAGTCAAATCGGAACACAATGTCATCAAGGAATTGGAGGACCGGAAGCGTATGACAATGCGGATGGTCAGAGATGGCCTACGATGAGGCAGCAAGAGAGGCGATGCTGTGGCGTCCTGGAGGAAACTGCTAGTGGGCGGTTGTGGACACTGGAAAAGAAGGAGATAGGGGTGGAGATTGGCTACCGACGGTCCGGAGGGCGGTGGCGATTGTTGGAAGCGGTTGTGGAAATGGCAGTTACTCCAGTGGCTAGGGTTGTGAGGGAGAAAGGGAGGTGGCAGTGAGCTATACACTGGCGGTGGCTCGGCGGTTAGAGCTGCGAGGAGAGAGGAAGTGGAGAGGGGTAGCGTTAGTGTTGTCGGCACGAAGAGGGGGAGACAGTTGTGTGTGCTTGGAGGCGATGGAGACACGAATCCGACATCATTAGCGTGGGGAGGAAGAAGGCTGCTCGGAGGTGGTCGTCTCCTTGGTCACGGTGGCATGGAGAAGAGAGGAGGTGGCGGCTGGAGGCCTCTGCAGCCGAGAGGAGAGGGAAAGCAGAGGAGGGGAGTGGTGGCTCACCGACGACGAGGGAGAAGGCGACACCGGCGGTGACATTGTTTGTCCTGGGTCACGATGGCGTGGAGCAAGGAAGAGACCGCCCTCCCCCTTTGTCACGCGCGAATAGTGCCTTAAAAACTGTTTTTCGTTTTTTGTTTTTTGTACCTCTCTTACGTTGATTTGCCCCTCTTATAATTAGTTATTTAAGTACCGTAACTTTAAATGTGAGCACCAAATTAATCTACATCTCTGTGATGCATGCTCGTTCATTCCACGTTATTTCTATTTTTTCCTTCCAAAGTTTCTCTAATGTATAAAATGAACTATGATAAAAATCCTACGGTGTGTTTTGATAACCTTAGCTATATGATTATGAATTAATCATATGATTAAAATTATGGAGAATAAAATATAATCTAATATTATGTAATTGAATATAAATAATATAATAAAATTTATTTATTTAGATATTTTAATATATAACTTAATTTAATATTTTACTATATTATCTTCAGTTACAAAACTAATCGTATATATTATTATTTTTTTTCTTTTTAAACTTTACACTATTTTAGTATTTTTTTTACCCCCTCCCTCTCTATATATTAGTTATCATAATATAATACATAAAAAAAAAAAATATGGAACCGCCACATCAGTGGCCCCCCTAGAGCCGGTCCCACGGATATGGAGGGAGGTAAATGCAGGTACACAGGTAGAAAGTGCATATCGGAGACGTTAACCCCAGGCAGTGACACCCCGGGGATCGACCCCTGGACCTTTCAGCCACAGAACCATGCAGAACCATGCACATCATATCATAATATAATACATGAATATGCATAAATTAGTATCCCGGATTCATAAATTGGAGTTAATAAGGGTACGTTTGGAGAACCTTAGTTATATAATTACCAAGTGATCATATGACTACAATTATGAGAAATAAAATATAATCTAATGTTGTTTAGTTCAATCTAGATAATACAATAAAACTTATTTATTTGAAGATTTTAATATATATAACTTAGTTTAATATTTTACCGTATTATTCTCAGTTACAAAACCAACGATACATATTATTATTATTATTATTATTTTAAACTTTACATTTTTAGTATTTTTAACCCCCTCTTTCTCTCTCTCTCTCTCTCTCTCTCTCTCTCTCTCTCTCTCTCTCTATATATATATATATATATATATATACTAGTTATCATAATATAATACATGAATGCGCAAAAATTATTATCCCGAACCCATAAATTGGAGTTGATAAGGGTGCGTTTAGATAACCTTAGCTATATAATTATCAAGTAATTATATAACTAAAGTTATAGAGAATAAAATATAACCTAATGTTGTTTAGTTCAACTTACGTAATACAATAAAACTTATTTATTTGGATATTTTAATGTATAATTTAGTCTAATATTTTACTATATTATCCTCAGTTACAAAATAAATAATACATATTATTATTACTTTTTTATACTCTATATTTTTTTATTTTTTTTAAAACCCACCTCTAACCTCAACAACAAGCTACTATAACGGACTCTCCCACATAAAAAATTAATTTAATTTTTTTATATAAGATATTAAACTAATAAGAACATATATGACACTTGATCTTAGTCAAAAGGTCAAGAAGGATATGCTTTCTAACATCATCGGACCAATATTTTTATAAAAGCTTTTCTTCTCGTAGTATTGTTGACCCTAAGATGTGGGGCATTGCATATTATTTATGTAAAAAATAATTAGAAAAAATTACTAATAAATCTTAAAATCAAGAAAAATCTCATTTTTCCAAAGTTTTCTTATTCTTGGTTGCATGCCCGGCCCCTTTTGCTTACGTGTTAGACATGAATTATTACTTATGAATCACCGAATATTTAAATTAAATAAGATTTTCATTGAAAACTTTAGATGAATAATAAAGGTTATAAAGGATAACTCTCAACCAAACTCATCGAAGGACACTAAATTATCATTCAGGCATCCATAATTTAATCCCCAACTACGATGTATTTGTAAAAAAAATTTTCTTCAAATGGGCACACATGCCATAGAATATTGGGATTCTGGGTACCATCTGTCATAACTTTTCGATTTACTTTAACAGTAAATGGAAATTTTTTATGGAATAGGCTCTACCATCTCATATTTGATGTTGGTTTAATTTTTTTATGAAAAAAATAAAATTCAATTTATTTAATTTTAGAATAAATGTGAAGAATTATAGAAGATATAGTTTAAAATAAATCAATAGGGATGAGATATTGCTTTCTGGACTATTGATGTTCAGTAGGTGGATGCATTCTCTCCGATATGATCTAGATTTCATTACTGATTTGCCCTAAAAACAGAGGAATTCATAAGAACACCGGGTCAACGCAGCTTTCAATAGATCATCCTCCCTGGTGCTAAAAATAAATAATAATATTAATGTTTCATGCCCTCAGTACCTCGCTGCTTCTCTTTATAAAGGATCAGCGATCAGATTCGGCACCATGCGAGTTCGATCAGTCATGTCGAAGCTCACGATCTTCCTGCTGCTTTTGTTCTGCCTGCAGAAGCAGCAGCTGCAATCCCAATCCCAGGAGATCATCTGCGCCGGCGAGGTCGCCGGAGGACCCTTCTCCGGCGGCCGGAGCTATTCCTCCTGCATCCCCCTTCCCTACCTCGATGCCATTCTGTTCTGGACCTACTACCCTTCCAGCGCCGCCCTCGACGTCGCCTACCGCGCGCGGCAGTCGCCTGCCGGCTGGGTCGCCTGGGCCATCAACCCCACCGGCCGCGGCATGGTCGGGGCCAACGCCTTCCTCGCCTTCCCTGACGCCGCCACCGGCGCCGCCACCGTGATTACCACCCAGCTCCCGAGGCACAACCTCCAGCCGAGCGACATCAGGGACGAGGCGCTGACCTTCGCCGTGTATGTCCGGGAGGCGGAGTACTCCGCCGACGGCGGGTATTACACCATCTACGCGACGGTGGAGCTGCCGGGGAACAGGACGACTCAGAACACGGTATGGCAGGCGTCGACGACGTTCGCCGGCGGACTGCCTTTCAACCACCCGTTCGATCGCGACCACTTGTCGTCCTTCGCGAGTCTGGATTTCCTCACCGGCGAGTTGGCGTGATCGGTTCATCGTTAAATGGAGATTAATTATGAATTTAGAGCTTCCAATTCTTTGATTCAAAGGATGGCAAGCGTAAATAAATCTATTTTATATTTTCTTAAATACTGATGTTTAAATGAAATAAAAAGATTGGTTGATCTTAAATGATTGCGGCAAAAAGACAAATATATTTGTCCCAGTGCCCCCTCAACCCGTCTCAAGATCATGGAGATGGCTGATCTTAAATGATAGATCCACAAGACATCAAAAACCTATTACTCTCAAGGTCGGATGAGAAAATCAATGAACAAAATTCGCTCCCTTTTTATTAAAATCTTTAAAAGCCATTCCTTTTCATTTATTATCAAAAGTCAAACTCTCAGGTTTTTTATATATTTTACTTTTAAAAATTATTATGATTTTTAATATTATTATAACAACTATAAAATCAAAACCCGACATGTTACTACTATACAATTAGAATATTGATCCCATCCAAAAATTGAAAAGAATGCCAATGATATGATATTTGTATTGACCGTGAGGAGACTTCGAGTTAGAAATCAAGAAAAGGGGGTGAGCTGTCCTCGTCGCTGAATGAATCTGCAAACAGACCAGGCTTGCCCCGACTTTGCACTCTGACGCTTGAGGCTGATCCCAAATATGTGTAAGGATCCAGCTAAATGGTAGAGAGATAAAATGCGCGAAGGATAAGTTTGGAAAACGTACCCTGACCTAGGGGTGCCTTTTGGTAAATCGGTGAGTTAGTCGTAATACTAGTCCAGTTAATTTCCGATGATGTCCTGTATGAAGAAGATGAATAGTGCAGGAGAATAAATATTAAAATAAGTGTATACAGTAAGGAGTCTATCTCATTTTTTTTTTTTTTTCTCCTTTTCCCCTCCTTTTTCCTCCTGTTTTCCCTCCTCAGCTGTTCCCAGGTTGTGGTATACTTCCACCGAGTTGGATTTTAACGGGACGAGGTAGACCAGATGAAAATGACTTATCACATTCCTGACAATCACCAAATCACAATCCTTTTCACTTATGCTCGTCCTCATACACCCCCGATGATTTACTTTATTTCTTTAAAGACCAATTGTATGTTGGTCTGCGCTTTCCTATCAATTCTTTTTTTTTCTTTTTTTTTTCTTTTTTTTTTGAAGTTTGTAAGTATTTTTATATTTTTTTGCAATCGTTAGTACCAAACTCCTTTAGGTTACTGTACAGGGTTGTAGTACTATTCCGCCTATACGACATTTCTCTTTTGTCCTGCATTTTTCACTATTTTTATTACCCAAAATTGTCAAGCCGGGAGTCTTCCTCTTCAAGTCCGAGTGGGCGCCGTCTATTTTGAAAAGATTCTCACGTCCAATAAAGGCTGTAAGTTCTATTACTTCTATGTTTGACTTCCCGATCGGCCCACTTTCTTGATGGGCTGGCAAATGGAGCTGTCGAAATCCCCCACGCTGAGAAAATACCGGCGGGAATCAACCTACCTTCAAGCAGCTACGCACCTAGCTAGTTAGAAATACCATATACATATGCTACTACTAGAGGGTGTTATATATATGTTTGGGCTGAGTCTCATCTAAGCCTGACCGCCCGATTCCTTTGGTAAGTCATTTTTCTCTTATGTCATTTTTGAATCTAACTGATTTTGTTTTCTTTTTTGCAACCCAAGTCATGTTTAAATCATTGCTTAGCGGAAAGGGCAAGTTAACCGATGCAGAAATCAATGCCAAGGGGGTGACCGAGCTGGAAAGGCGTGGCCTATTATCAGTCGGGCAATCTGAAGAACTGACCAGTGAAGCAGGAGCAAGCCTAGTGGTAGTCAGTGACGTTACAGCTAACACCAGCGATTTGCCGCCTGAGCGCCCTTCTATGGAGCCTATCGCAATTCCTTCAGAATCGGCCACCTCCGGTGAGCCACTGATCCAACACTAATGCCAAAAAAGGCTCCAGACGGAGGTATCTTCCTGTTCGGAGGTCTCCATTTCGTAAACTTTTGTGGCTGCATTGGCTCCGCGACTCCCATTCAAGCGGGGTGAGAGTTCTTCATCCATAGTCCCTGAGAGGACGGTCGACCTGCCAACTCCTCCATCATCCGATGGGGCCCCTTCTCTGTCCGAACTACCAGCTGGGGTGACCATAGCGCAGTCGATTTCCTACCTGATGCCGCCACCAGCCGACCCCGCGACCTCTACTCAATTATTCGTTCCTCCCCAAAGTCCAAGTCCAAGGACAAGGCTACTTCAGAGCCTTCAGATCTAAGCGACCATATCCATATCACGACTATCATTAGATTACCAACACACGACTGGTGCCATCCGGACAACGCCGAGCTGCGCTCCGCAGAATACCAAATTAGGATACAAGGTCCCTTAGCCTAGACCTGGGCGGATGCTAGGGATAAGGTGACAATAATTTCGCCTAGGGAACTTGCTGATAGCTTCAGCCAAAATTCCATTGGGGTAAGCTCCTCTGAACTTCTCGCATCTTTATTTCTTAGTCGGCCATAACTAACTTCTTTTGCTCTCAGTTTTAGGTGGAAAGTCTGGCTAGACTGGTCTTCCTGGAACATGAAAATAAATAGTTGCAGATCCCGGTCGGGGAGACAAGTGCCTCGTAGACCTTAGTCGATCGACTATCCGTTAAAGTTTCCCATCTAAAGAAAGTCTTGGACACGACCTCCGAGTAGATCATAGAATTCGAGCGGGCGTTGATTATGGAGAAAAATAAAAATCATGATCAGACCCTTCAGTTCGACTGGTTAACCAAACAGGCTCATAACTTTAAAGCAAGATCAACTCTTCGAATGATAGGAAGTTCAGGGCCATTGAGGACATAGATATAAAGAAAAAAAAAGTCCGGGTCTTGGCCAAACAACTTGTGGAAATAGAAGCCACCCTGGCCGCAAAGCAGGTTGGCTGTACGACCAAATAGGCGGTCCACGAACTCTAGCTCAGTGAGCATAAATGAGAAATCGCTGAAAAGGATGTTGAGCTGCTAACCTTGAAAGTCGTGCTAGAGGCCTCCCAAGCCCAATTCTCTAATTTCAAGGAAGAGGAGAACGGTCGACTAGAGGCTTTCAGAGTCGAGTACCTTCACTTGGAGGCTTCTAACTTGATGTTGATTGATCGGACCCTTTGCCTATTCAGCTATGGCATTAATGGGACCCTTTAGCAGCTAAAGGAGGGTGGTTATTTTTTGACCGAGGTCCCGCCACGTTCATCAAAAGGGAGAAGATCGTGGATTCGCTTCTAGATGATGTAATTGTCGGTCTGGCATAGCCGATCTGGCATAGTTTCTTTTAACTTTATCCACATCCTTGTGTAGCAACACAGTATTTCTTGTAAAAATTTGCTAAGTTTAACTTGATGTACACTCATTTTGCATTTTGGAGTTCTTGTTCATGCTAACCTTCACTTTTTGTCTTTGAGACTTAGCTTCTTTGATTTACTTAATGTGAGACTTAAATAGAGCGTGAGAGCTAAGTTCGCTTGAAACTTGGCCGAGTGGCTCGACATTGTAGGTACTTGGTGCGAGAGTTCAGCTCGCTTATAACTTGGTTCAACGACTTAAGAGTCTGGAAGTGTGAGAGTATGCTTACTTATAACTCGCCCACATGGTGCGAGAGTCTGGGACACTTAGGCGCGAGAGCTTTGTTTTCTTATAACTTAGTTGCACAACTCAAAAGTCTGGAGGCGTGAGAGCATGCTCACTTATAACTCGCCCAAACAATGCCAGAGTCTGGGACAATTAAGCATGAGGGTTTTGCTCACTTATAACTTACCCGAATGGCTCAAGAGTCTGAGGTGTGAGTGCATGCTCACTTATAACTCGGTCGAATGACGTGAGTCTTTGACACTTAGGCACGAGGGCTTTGGTCGCTTATAACTCGGCCAAAACGGCACGAGAGTCTAGAACTTCACGTGAGAGCAAGATCACTTATAACTCGGCTGAACGACGCGAGAGTCTGAGACACTTAAGCATGAGGGCTTTGCTCGCTTATAACTTGGACGGACGACTCAAGAGTCTAGAGGTGTGAGAACATGTTCACTCATAACTCGCCTGAACGGTGTGAGAGTCTGGGACACTTAGGCGCGAGACCTTTGCTCGCTTATAAATTGGCCGAATGGCTCGAGAGTCTGGAGGCGTGAGAGCTCAGCTCACTCATAACTCGCTCGAACGGCATAAGAGTCTTTGACACTTAGGCGTGAGGGCTCTGCTCGCTTATAACTTGGTCGAACGGCTCAAGAGTCTGGAGGCATGAGAGTTCAACTCACTTATAACTCGCTCGAACAATGCGAGAGTGTGGGACACTTAAGCGCGAGGGCTTTGCTCACTTATAACTAGTCCGAACGGCTCAAGTGTCTAGAGACATGAGAGCTCAACTCACTTATAACTCGGTCTAATGATGCGAGAGTCTTTGGCGCTTATACTTGAGGGCTTTACTCGCTTATAACTCGGTTGAACGACATGAGAGTCTAGAAGCTTCACGTGAGAGCAAGCTTGCTTATAACTCAGCCGAACGGTGCAAGAGTCTGAGACACTTAAACGCAAAGGCTTTGCTCACTTATAACTTGGTTGAACAACTTGAGAGTCTAGAGGTGTGAGAGCTTAGCTCACTTATAACTCGGTCGAACGGCGCGAGAATTTTTGACACTTAGTAATTTTTCATTTAAGTTTTCTTTCATTCATAAAACAAATATTTTTACAATTTACATAAATTCCCTTGCAAACCTACTACCCGACCCGGTATAGCTGTAAATGTTTTGCACTCTAAGGTCAATCCAGATTCCTCCCATTTTTATCTTGCAGATAATAAGATCCCGAACTGAGCTTCTGGATAACTTTGTATGGTCCTCCCCAAAGGGCCTCTAGTTTGCTGAGTCGTTGACCAGCTTGACTCTTTTCTAGACTAAGTTGTCGATCTGGAATGATCTGGGAATCACCTTTTTGTTGTAGTTTTACTTCATCCTATGTCGGTATGTCATCAGTTGAATGACTGCTTTATCTCTGATTTCATCTATTAAGTCTAATTCCATAAGACACCTCTTGGGATTTTCTTCGTTGTATAACTGTCTCCGATTGGACTCCATGCCTATTTCGACTGACACTACTACTTCTCTCCTGTACACTAAGTGGAACGGGGTTATGCCGGTGACTTCTTGAGGCATGGTGCGATAGACCAATAACACACTCGACAACTCGTCAACCCAGCTTCCTCCAATGTGGTCGAGCTGAATTCTGAGTCCTCTGATAATTTCTCAATTGATGGCCTCTGCCTGGCCAATGCTCTGGGGATAGGCCACCGAAGTGAAAGCCTATAGGATGCCATAGTTGGCACACTATTCTTTTAGCCTTTATAATTGAAATTGCCTTCCATTGTCAAAGACGCGCTTGTGAGGAACACCAAACTAGCACATGATATTTTGCCATAAGAATTTAATAACCATCTACTCGGTTATCTTAGTGAGTGGTTCGACCTCCACCCATATAGAGAAGTAGTCCATAACAATGAGAAGAAATTTCCTTTGATCGGTCGTCATAGGGGAATGCTCAACAATATCCATGCTCCACTGGTCGAATGGGCAAGAGATAATGGATGCCTTCAGCTCTTCAGTAGGTTGATGTGCTATGCTCTAGTATCTTTGACATGATAGGTAAGTAGCCCCTGTCCAATCGGCATCTGCTTGTAAGGTAGGCTAAAAATATCCAGCCAATAAGATTTTTTGATCCAGCGAAGGCCCATCCAAATGACTGCCACGAGAACCTTGGTATACTTCTTGTAAGACGTACTGAACATCTTCTGATCTGATGCATTTGAGCAATGGCCTTGAGAAAGCTCTCTTATATAAGTGGTATCCTATTATCAACCAAGTTTGCTTCCAGTCGGCTAGAGGATTTCTCGATCGGAGGAACTCAATCAAAGGCATCCTCCAATCACTTGATGCTCCTACTTCAGCCGCTCTCTCGATATGAGCTACTAACATCACCTACTCAATCAGATTATCCAACACTACAGGGCTTAAAAAGCTCACTAGTTTGGCTAGCTTGTCCGCATATTGGTTGTCCACCCGAGGGATCTTTTGTACAATTACCTCTTGGAATCCTACCTTTAACTTTTTCAAAGCTTCAGCATATAATATCAGTCTGACATTATTTATTTCAAAAGTACCTAAAAGTTGCTGGGCCACCAGTTGAGAATCCAAGTGGATAAGAACCCGTGTATCTCCCACATGCCTGGGTACTTATAGATCGACGATCAAAACTTCATATTCTGCCTCATTATTTTTGGTCCGGTAGTTCAGCTAAATGAATTGTTACATTCTATCTTCACGAGGTGATATTAAGAGTATGTCCACTCCATTGCCTTGCCGAGTGGAAAACTCATCCACATATACTTTCCAAGTAGTTTCTGACTCGGCGTTCTATATTTCAATCATAAATCGACTAAGGGTTACGTTTTGATCGTTGATCTGGGCTAGTACTGTATGTCAAATTCACTCAGCTCCGTAGTCCACTTGATTAGCCGTCCGGACGCCTCTGGGTTGAGGAGGACTCATCCTAGTGTATTGTTAGTTAGCACAATTTTAGGATGCAAGAGAAAATAAGGGCGTAACCTCCGAGCAACCAAGACCAGCCCGTATGCCAGCTTCTCAAGATAGATATATCAACATTCAGAATCTTTCAATAAATAGCTCAAGAAGTACACTGGTTATTGTTTATTACTGTTCTGTTGCACTAACGTCGATCCGACTGCTCACTCTATGGAAGACAAGTATATCCAGAGCGGCTCATCGGGAGATGGAATTTCCAAGTATAGGTAAGGAAGATAAATATTGAGTTCCTCCAGTGCCTTGTTGCATTTAGTGTCCTATTGAAACTTGGCAGCTCGACATAGAATCTTAAAGAATGGTAATCTCCGATCGGATGACTTAGAGATGAATCTTGAAAGGGTTGTAATTCATCCGGTCATCCACTGAACTTCCTTTAAGTTGTATGGTGGGGGCATGTCTTGCAATGCTTTCACTTATCGAGATTAGCTTCAATCCCCCGCTCAGCCACGATGTAACGAGGAAGTGTCCACTCTTTACCCCGAACAGGCACTTGCTGGGATTAAACTTAACTCTGTATTTTCTCAAGATCTAGTAGGTCTCCTCTATATTTACACACAGGTCAACAGCTCAGAGGGATTTTATCAATATGTCATTGATAACTAGCATTTTTATATGTTATTTTGGCTCTTGGACTTGATATTTTTATCCTCTCATATGCTTAATTCTGTATTTATATTATGTTTTATAAGTTGAGATTTATTTGGAGCATTGATCTAATTTTTCCTATATTTTTCTGATATTTTATCTAAAATATGCCTCTTGTTTTGTAGGGAAGTAATCTGGACCGTTGATCAAGATCCATGATCAAGGCATCAAGGAGATCCAAAGAAGTAAAGCCTCCAATTCAAAACCCACTTTTAAAGCCCAAACTGAAGCCCAATGTCAAAGCCCAATTTCAATTTTTATTGGATCCGGATCCGGATCTCACTCAAACATTTCAACCCAAAATCCAAGATCCAAACCCGTTAAGAAACCCCTCTTTCTCACCCGCACGCACAGTGCCGAACTCTCTTATTCTCTTATCTCCTTTCTCACACTCATGGCACAAGCCACTTCTTTCAGTTTGCTCGGGCCTCTTCCTGAACTGCTGTACTAGGCCTGCCTCCGCCTACAATTCCTCTTCAATTCCAGAGGCAGCAGGCTAATAACTCCAACATCTTTGTCCGACGACCAATCCACCTCATGGGAGGGAAGATCCGGGTGGCTCATCAAACGATTGGGGATAGGGATTGCAGAGCAAGAAGCAGCAGGCGGCGGTTTGTTCCAGTTCACAGCAGTCCACATTCATTTCCAGCCATCTTCCAGTGGAGGGGTTCTTCGTTGGAGGATTCGTATCATCTTCTTCGTTGTCGCAGCTAGCAGCATTCCAGCAGATTGTGCACTGTCTACCGATTTTGGGGGTTCCGAGTCGGGCCTTTCGTGTGACGGCGAAGGGTAGTTGTTGGTATTCGAAGAAGAAGTTTGGATCGTGGTTGGATTTTCTTAGTTTATAATTGTTGATTAGCTTAGTTTATTTGTGTTAATGTTTTGTGGTTGAATGTTTGTATTGAACTAGATTTTCCCATGTTTAAATTGCACGTATTATGCTTAATTAGTTTTATGCACACAACGTGTTCGATCAAATGCTTCAACCAATAGTTAGGTTTATTTTGATGCATTTTAGTTCGGTTAATTCTTGCTTTGTCTTGTTCGTTCAATTTCATTAGGCTCTAATTTTGATTGAGTGCAATTAAGATAGATTAGTTTAGGTTTTGTTTCATGCTTTAGGTTTTGTTAAATGCTAGTTTTGTTATACTTTACTTCATGTTATGTCATTTGATAGATAATCTTGTATCGTAGTGTAACAATACGATGTAGGAAAATCGTCAATGGTTAGATAGGGATTTCTTTACTTGCAATGTCTTTTATTCATTAGGGTTAGTTTCATTACTTGTATTGTCTTTCATTATTTAGGTTAGATTTTATTTGATGCTTCGCTATTTCATTCCCTAGATTAATCGTGTTGATAATTAACTCATAGCGTAGAGTGACAATACGTTGTGGATTAATTATTTGCACCTAGTTAGATTTCGTTCCGCATTAGGGTAGTTTCTTTCTTGTTCTGCTTTGCATTTCTTAGATTTAGAATTAAAATCCAAACCCCCATTTCCATATTGAGAACTCTAAAAAATAGAAATAACATATGATCCTAAGTTTACCATCCTATCGTTACTTTCGTTGGCGGACGACCCGAGTCATTCCTATGCTACATTAGCGTAGGAGGGGTTTGGTACTTCATCATTTGATGCCCAATTCGCGACAAAATTAGGCTATAATCAGTCATCGACATATACCTCTATATTTCTACCGATATGTTATCAGAACACCTTGTTCATCAATCTCTGGTAGGTGACCCCGACATTCTTCAGTCCGAATGATATGATGTTGTAGTAGAGGGTTCCATCCGCAGTGATGAAGCTGACCTTTTCTTGATCTTCTTTGGCGAGCGACACTTGATGGTAGCCTTGATATGCGTCCAACATGCATATCAGCTCGCACTCCATCGTGGAGTCAATCATTTGATCGAGGTGTGGCAAAGGGTAGTAGCGTTGGTGCAATCGACCTATGCTTGATCGGTACGATCATGGTTTTGATGTGTGTGTCAAAGAGTTTAAGTTGGCTTTCATATGTGGTTGATATGTGTGTTTGAGTCTTGCAGGACTTGGTGAAACACACATGAGAAACTTGGTGCAGCTAAGTTTAGGAAGCTCATCCTAGGGCTCGGATCCTTGAGTCGGTGAAGGATGGTGTGGAAGACATCCGAGGGACCGCCGGATGAGGAGCAACGGAGTGGAACTGAGGGAAGCGGACTTCAAGGCAACGTAAAGGATGACACGGAGAGGAGCCGCGGGCTTGGGTGCATCTGAGGGACGAAGGCCGAGGAAGAGGACTTCAAGGGTGACTCCAGAGAGGATGTGTGTGTGTGTGTGTAAACAAGGTGCAGTCCAGTCGGTTGCAACTTTTAGCAGTCAACTGCACCAGTCGACTGGCTGAGAACAGAAATATTCTGCTCGCTCAGCAAACAGCTACCAGTCGACTGCTAGTTTTAGCAGTCAACTGGTAAATGACCGTTGGCAGACCGTTGGTGCTGCAAAGTAGCCGTTGGCTACCTTCAACGGTGCACCAGTCGACTGATGATTTTGCCAGTCGACTGGTGCCGAGATGAGTTGATATGATGATCAACTCTCTCCTCTTATTTAAGGGAAGCTTTGGGGCTTGAAGGAGGTTACTCATGCTTGTTGAATAACTCCTTAGCAATTGTCCAAAGTTTCCAAGTCATTCTCTTCCTCCTAATCTAAGTCTTCATCTTGTAAGAGGAAGAGAGCTTTGTGAGAGGTTGTACTCCACCGAGAAGGAGTAAGAGCTATCCAGAGATTGTCGGGGATTGATCCACCGAAGGATCAAGGGTTCGTCCACCTCAAGGACATGCCGTGGAGTAGGAGCAAGCAATCTCCGAACCACGTAAAGAATTTGTGTTAGCATTTGTGTTTTCTTGCTTGTTCTTATTATTTTTGTTTAGTATATTCTGCTACGCACTAACACCTTATAGAGAAGAAAGTAAATTGGGGGTGACCTAGCTATCCAACTCCCCTTCTAGCCGGCCACCGATCCCCTCACAAGTAGTCCTGTGGGCAGACCTTGTTGAGATGCCTGAACTCAATGTAGTGTAGGATCGTTGAGCTAGAGTGGGGTGGGGGGGCTTGAATAGTGCTTGTGGATTTCACGTTAGTGCAAAATAAAGATAGAAACAACAAACAAACAATGCTAACACGACCAAGATTTACTGGTTCAGAACCTGTGGTGACTCTTACTCCAAGACCCGCATGTGAGAGAGCTTTCGATGGATAATCACTAATCAATCATAAAGATTACAAGTACAATTTGAAACAATTACAAGTAACTAGAGAACTAAAAATACCGACGACTTTGTAGGATGAAAGCTTCAACAGAGTCATCATCCGAGCTTTTGGACGTCGTAGAGGCTTTATCAGAGCAGCACGTGTTGGTGCGGGAAGCATTCGACGATCGAACCCGAGTTTTGATAATCGCAAAAGGATCCAAAGTTAAGGTTACTTATCATCTGATATGCTTAATGAGTTTGCAGGAAAGTCCTAGCTACGGGTAGGCAAGTGGAAAATCCTAGGGATGGTAACCCTAGGTCCTAGGGGGTGGTAGCCCTAGGCGGAAAGCCTTGGCAGGTCGGAGTCTTCGGGCAAAAATCCTAGGGGGTGGTAACCCTAGGTGGAAATCCTGGTGTCGCGAACCAGGTGGAAGTCAGGAAGAGTCGTGGAGCAGGCGTCCAGCATGAAGATCGGAAGATTCAAGCGTCGAGCAAAAGTCTAGTCGGTCTGGAGGACCGAACTGACAAAAGGTAACTTCTCCTGAGTGGAGTAGGTGAGGACGCGTTCCCCAGAATAGGGAACTGTAGGCGTCGGTTCGACCTAGGGTTTCCGGGAGGAATCCGAAGTCAGAATTGGACAATCTGAAGACTGTCTAACTTATTTCTCCTAAATATTATCTGTTATGTTCTAACTCTGTTTTACAGGAGACTAACATTCTGTGCAGGAACTGACCGAGATCGATCGACCGAATGTCTGGATCGGTCGACCGAACCCCCAAGTCGTAGATCAGATTTCTAGTGAGTGGACTGGGCTCGACCAGGGGATCGATCGACCGAACCTGATTATCGGTCGATCGAACCGGGGATAAGACTTGACCAGATCGAAGCGGAGCGAGCAGATCGGGCTGATCAGATGAGGAGGAAATCGTCTGATCGGTCGACCGAACGCGGGGATCGGTCGACCGATCCGCCTCGGGTCAAACTGATCCCGAGACTTGAGGATCTGGATCAGTCTTGCGGAGCCTATAAAAAGAAGCCTCGGGAAGCAGCTTGATCAACAACTCGAACAGAACAACTTGTGCTCTTGTACGCCGCTCCGAACGCTTCAACGACGCTTTGCTACTTCGATAACTGATGACTTCGTTCTTCAATTCTTTTGTATTGTCGGTATTTTATTTCTTTATTCAGCACTTGTACTCTTAAATTGTAAAAGATTTACAGATTGATAGTGATTGCCCACCGAAAGTGATCTACGATCGCGGGCCTTGGAGTAGAAGTCGCCCAAGGTTCCGAACCAAGTAAATCTTGGTCATCTTGTGTGTGTATTTTTATTTTCTGCTGCATTACTTGAATTTCCGAATACGAAACGTGTGAAAGCCACGAGCGCTATTCACCCCCCTCTAGCGCTTTCGATCCAGCAATTGGTATTAGAGCGGGGTTACTTTGATTTAGTGCAACCGCCAATCAAGCACTTTTTCGTGGTATTTTCAGTTTTTCAGAGTGGATCGGAATTAAGTATAGTTGCTATATTCTGATCTATTTTCTTGTTCGAATCGGTTTTTGCTCAAAGTTGGTGCAACACCACTCGAGTTCATTTTCCTTTTATTATACATCCCGCACTACTAATCCAAGACCCAATCTTGGAACATATTTTTTTTCCTTATTTTTGTGTACCAGTTTTCAAATGGCCCAACAAGAAGGCTATAGCACAGTTCGTCCCCCGCTCTTCTCCGGTGAAGACTTTGGCTACTGGAAAGGGCGAATGGAGTCATATCTGCAAACCCAGTTCAAAGTCTGGATGATCACTAATCCGGCGGTTAGAACAGGGGACCCCCATTCTGAGGGGTCAATGCCACGTGGGAGTCAAAGGGCCAGGTAGCCGACCGGAGAAGGATGGGTCGACCTCCCGGCCGGCCGACCGGTGAGTAACCGATGGCAAAAGGCGCCCTGACAGAAGTCGGGGTTCCAGCGCTCAATTGAACAGTAGCGAAGAGCCGAGCGGAAGGCCGAAGACAAGGTGGCATACTGCTAGCAGTCCCCACAGCACCTTACCGAGGATCTATCCAGCATATCGATGCCAACGACAGGCCGGACGTGATGTGAGTGTCGTCCGACCGGCGCATAAGATGAGGGCCGGACGGGCGGACTCCCTTTCCAGCCGGCCAGACGGACGCCCCGGCTTGTGGTGGGTAGAGAAGGACAAGAACATCTTATGACAGCTGTCAAGTCCTATGGCTAGGCCATACTCCAAGTCTGACAACGAGGTGTTCTGTTGTCCCATCGAAGGCGTGCTTGGACTGTAGCGGTATGGCGTCAGGTAAGCTCTCTAACAGACACATACCGAAGTATGGGCTGCGGACACGTATGCGCCTCGGTGGACGTGCGTGAGCTCTTGCACCGCTCTATATAAAGAACCTTATACTTCGCCGGAGGTACGCGTTGAACACCTTTGGAGCCACTTTTTTTGCTGCTTGCTTGCCTGACTTGAGCGTCGGAGGGTCGCCGCCGGGAACCCCTTCCCGGCCCAACTTCTGTGCAGGTTCGCCGGAGGTTCGTGCAACCAATCGAAGACCCACGTCAGCAGCCGGGGAGCGCCACGTGCCCAGCGTCCGTTGATTCAGCATTCGGACAGGATCAATTTGGCGCCGTCTGTGGGAACGCTCCTGCATCCGAACGGAAACAATGGACGAGGCTGGATGACATCATACGGTGACGCTTTCCACGGAGGAGCTCGACGCTCTGATCGAGTTGAGGGCCGCTAAGCTCGTCGAACAGAAACAGAAGGCATCAGCCGAGCGGGCAGAGCAGCAAGCAACATCAGCATCAGGAGGCCGAGCGGAAGCTCCTCAGGCCACCGTTGCATTCCCTCGGGCCCTATTCCGCACTCCTGAAGTCGCAGCAACTAATCGAGATCGGGGATCTTCCTCGGATGAAAGGCCAAGACGAGACGACAGAAAAGGGAAAGCCCCCCGAGCGGATACATCGCCCGAGCGAATTAATCGCCAGTTCTCTGAAGCCATCTTGAAGGATCCTTTGCCAAAGCACTACGTGCCCCCGACGATC
Organism: Zingiber officinale; assembly: GCF_018446385.1. Lineage (NCBI taxonomy): Eukaryota > Viridiplantae > Streptophyta > Magnoliopsida > Zingiberales > Zingiberaceae > Zingiber > Zingiber officinale. The sequence goes on from NC_055999.1 coordinate 74,634,585, forward strand.
GGCGAATACAATGGGACCACCGATCCGGATGATCATCTGGGTAAATTCGACAATACTGCTACCCTTCACCAATATACGGATGGGGTGAAGTGTCAAGTTTTTCTAACCACCCTCTCTGGATCGGCTCAACGATGGTTTCGGAGGCTGCCGGATGGGTCCATTACAAACTTCAAGGATTTCCGAACGGCCTTCCTCCATCATTTTGCAAGCAGTCAGCGTTATCAGAAGACGAGTGTCAGCTTGTTCGCCATCAAGCAAGAGCCAAGAGAGCCGCTCAGAGCTTATATCCAGCGATTCAACCGAGTGGCCATGGATATTCCAACGGCCACCTCGGAGACCATGATGAATGCCTTCACACAAGGCCTCGTGGATGGGGATTTCTTTCGGTCGCTCATTCGGAAGCCGCCTCGAGACTACGACCACATGCTACACCGGGCCAACGAATACATCAACGTGGAGGAAGCCCAAGCAGCCCGAAAAAAAGAAACTCCAACCGAGCGGGCTCCTCTTGCCGAGCGGAAGCAGCACGCTGCTCACCCACCCAGAGGACCAAGAGCTGAAACAATCCGCTCCCCCCATGCCAGGTCCCAAGTGCAAGAGGTAGCTGCCGCCCGGCCCAAGCCAAAGAAGAAATGGACCCCGATGTTCTGCTCCTTCCACCGAACGGATATGCACAACACAAGGGATTGCCGAAATCTTCCCTTGATTGCTCATCCCATTCCCTGAAATGGTGGTCGACGATCTCCCTCATCCGATAGGCTACAGAGAACTCATGAAGCCGATCGGACGCAAGCCGATAGGCAACAACAACAGACTCCCGATCGGCATCGCTCTCCGAGGCGGGAGAATCGGCGAATGTCTAGAGAACGGTCTCGACCGTCCGCTCGGGAAGAAGAAAATAGAAATAATACTTCCCGAGGCGAGATCAACATCATAGCTGGTGGTCCGGCCGGAGGAGATTCCAACCGAGTAAGGAAAGCGAGCGTCCGGCAGCTCCAGATCCATGCGGTCGGCTGCAGCCAGGAACGGGCGAGCGGACGCGAAATTAGTTTCGGACCCAGGGACTTGGAAGGAGTTGAAGTCCCCCATGACGACGCCCTTCTCATTAAAGCGGTAATAGCTAACTACACTATTCACCGCGTTTTTATTGACACAGGGAGCTCGGTCAATATCATATTCAAGAAAGCATTCGATCAACTGCAAATTGATCGAGCCGAGCTGCTGCCCATGATAACCCCCCTTTACAGGCTTACGGGTAATGAAGTTCAGCCGGTCGGACAGATTCGTCTGGCCATATCGCTGGGAGAGGAGCCACTCAGAAGGACGCGTACTACAAACTTCGTCGTGGTGGACTCTCCGTCGGCATACAACGTCATATTGGGGCGGCCAGCTCTCAGCGAATTCCGAGCGGCCGTTTCCACCTTCCACCAGAAGATCAAGTTCCCCGTCGAGGACAAAGTGGGAGAAGTACGAGGGGATCAACTGGCAGCTCGGCGATGCTACATCGAGATGGTCCGAGCAGAAGCCAATTCCGCTCGGAAAGCACCACGGATCGAGGTGAACGCTATAACAGAAAAGCCTCCCTCTTTAGTTTATGAAGAAAAAGAGGAAGTGCAGATTCACCCGACCCGATCGGAGGCCACAACGTTCATCGCAGCCGACCTGGAGGAAAGCCGAAAACAGGAAGTGATCAAATGCCTCCAGAGAAATTATGATGTCTTCGTCTGGTCGACGCACGAACTGCCTGGAATTTCGCCGAGCATAGTGTAGCACGAGCTACATGTCCGACCGGACGCTCGGCCGGTGAAGCAGAGAAAAAGGGATTTCAGCGCCGAGCAGAATGTCATCATCCGGTCAGAGGTTGAGAAACTTCTGGAGGCCGGCCACATACGCGAGGTCCAATTCCCGAGCTGGTTGGCTAACGTGGTGCTTGTCTCCAAGCCCGGCAATAAGTGGAGAGTGTGCATCGATTTCCGGGACCTTAACAAAGCATGCCCAAAGGATTTTTATCCCTTGCCCCGGATCGATCAACTGGTGGACTCTACGGCCGGCTGCGAGCTGATATGTTCCAAGACCTTGAAGCTTTGTATCAGTCCATAGACTGATTGAGCTTGCACACAAGATGCTCTTAGCACTTTGCAATGAACCCTTCTGGTTGCTTTATATGGATGCTTTCTTCAAGACTTCTATTAAGGAATGCTGTCTTGACATCCACTTGCCAAATAGATAAAAGAATCCGGATAGACTTAAGCATGGCTACCAGTGAAAAAGGTTTCCTTTTTCATCAAGCCTTGCTTTGAAGGTTTCTACCTTCCTGTCTATCCCTCTTTTTCTATTATAGACCTTTTACACCCAAAGGCTTTTACACCACTTGGTGGTTCTACAAGCTTCCAGATTTTATTAGAATACATATATTCTAATTCTATTATTCATTACTCTTTGCCAAGATGCTTCATATTTATCTTGGAGTGCTTCATCATATGTCCGGAGATCGGGTTCATGTCCTTCAGGGATCGAGTTCAAAACTCTCCCAAAACATGAATCTTTTAAGGTTGCTTAACAACCCTCCCACTACGACAAGGCATTTTACGCAATTGTGTATCATTTGTGATACGTGTTGCGATTTTCTTGTGGTATCTCATCTTGTACAATTGGTACTAGATTAGACATGTCTTTTATTATTTTCTTAAGAACAAATTTACTTATGAGCACGTGGTTCATTATATAGTCCTTTTCTAAAATCAGTCATTGATCAATGACCTTCTGATTTTAAGACTATAAACCTACTTTTGTTTATCTAGGATAACTTACAAACAAGTGAACTCCTATCCAACTTATCATTATCTCTCTTTAACATATATGTTGGATTACCTGAATCCGAATATGCTTCAAAATAGGCTTACGGCTATTCAATTCTATATTGGAAGTTACTATGTTCACTTTCATTTTCGAGTTTATCCTTAAAACAAATTTGGTAATTTTCTGAATAACTCATCATCTATCTAATTATTCCATAAGAGTTCTTTACCTTCTTTCTACTACACCATTCTGTTGGGGTGTACCAGATGCAGTTAGTTGGGATTGAAATCAACTTCTGATAAGTGACTCCTAAAATCTCTCAAGAGGTACTTGCCACTACGATCTTCCATAGTGACTTTTTACTTTATTCCTCCACATCAACCTTGTACTCTTTGAACTAATCAAAGTACTTAGTCTTGCGGTACATTAAGTAAATTTATTTGTATCTTGAATAGTTGTCTATAAATTAGACAAAATATTCAATACTACCTCTTGTCTGGATAGTCATAGGATCACACAAATCAGAATGAACCGATTTCAACATATCTTTGACTCCATACCCCTTGGACTTAAAAGCTTCTTGGTTATTTTTCTTCCAAGTAAGACTCGCAAGTTGGAAAGATTTCCACTACCAATGAACCCAAAAGTTCATCAGCTACCAATGAATCCTACTCAAGTATAACCTAGCTTTATATGCCAAAGATATAATTGGTTCATTTCCGAAGGTTGCTTTCTCTTAAAATTAGAAGATGTGTTACTAATTTCCATTTGTTGCATCGTGGGAGTTATTGGATTATAAATTGTCAACCATCATACCAGAATAGATAACTTTCCTATTTTTCTTGATAACAACTTTGTTATCAAAATAGACACAATATCTATAATAGTTTAGAAACTGAAATCAGGTTCTTTCTAAACTTGGTACGTAAAGATAATTACTTAAAATCCATATTTTATTCTTATCAAAGGATAAACATCTCCCACTGCAGTAGTGCCCATGTGGATGGTGATTTACCTTTCATTTAGTTGTCGGGTTTCTTGGAACCCTGCAATGAATTGCAGACATGATTAATGGCATCTTGTATCTACACTCCAGGTTCTGGTAGATAACACCACTGGACATGTTTCAACTAATGAATTAAATACATCTAAATTGTTCTTAGTTCTAAGAAGACAGTCTACCTTAATGTCCAAGTCCTATTTCCAATCATTACAATTGGGACTAATAAGTCTTTTTCTATAGTATGACTACTAGGGATTGACAAACATCCTAAGAATCACAAAAATATTTGGTCAAGATCAACTTCTTAAAATCTCCATGAATTTTGTGTATACAAAATCGAAGAGGAGATTTTATTCATTAATTTTATTATCTCGTCAACTTTACTTTATGACGAATAAAATTAATAGTTGATCTGTCTTTGATCAAATATTTGGTCAAAACTCTTTGAATTTTAAAATAAAATATTGATTCCTCAAACAATATTATTTAAATTCACCAACACCTCAAACACCGTGAATTTTGCATGCCACATTAGTGTGGACGTATACAAATTCAACATTTGTAAAAGGAGGGTTTTTACCCATTAACTATCTTGTCAACGTATCTTTATGACAAATAAAATTATCTCAAACACCGTTAATTTTGTATGCCACGTTAGTGTGGACGTATACAAAATCAATCATTTGTAAGAGGGGTTTTAACCCTTTAATTTTATTATCTTGTCAACCTAGTTTTATGACAAATTAATAGTTGGTTTCATTTGGTCACACAAATAATAGCAGTGACTCCGATGGGGAGGATACTATTAGATGTGTCTAAGTGTATACCATTACTTGACACTAAGTCCATTAATAAGATTATGCCCCTTCCGTTGGGGAAGATCACACGCTCTTAATTAACTTCCTATAGTCATCCAAAAATAGAAGTCTGTTCTAGTGATCCGCAAACAAGCTCATCCGTTATGGAGGAAGGCACTCAGAGCCAACGCGCAAGCTTGTTTGCATCACTTACAAACCAGTAATGGAGACCATGGGATTTATTTAAAAATCCCTCTCCCACTTAGTTATTTATAAACGAGGAATTTTAACTATGCTAGCCTACTAGTCATGTATACTAACATGCACACACAGCACAATATAAAAGCAATAAATAGAAAATCTAATTTTCAACTATTATGGCTTTTATCTCTAGTTGTCCTCCGTGTGTTGTCATCCCAAGCTGTTGCCATATTTGGCCACCGCCATCGGGTCTAGCTGTCGCATCCATCTTGCTACTAGTTCCGCTGCGCCTCTGGTCCTTAGAAGGTTCCACGCTTTGCAAGATTCGATCCGCGACATACATAGAATTTTACATTTTGATCCTATATTCCATAAAAGGAATGTACATGTATCTAGATCAAAAATAAAATCCTAATAAAACTAAATACAGCTCCTGCTGTATTTTAATACAATCATGCACACACAGATAAATGCCCTTGACATGTCCAAGGGTCCAATCACACACATAATAACTAAAAGCCATAATAGTTGGATCCTGCATCCACAAAGTTAGCACATCCTACTATTAACCTGCCTAAATTATGTATGACATGTGCATAATTAAACTAATACCAAATACACAGAGGCAAAACCCTAGCTCTGATACCAATTGTTGGTTGCTACTCGGAAAGCCTATAGGTTCCACTGTACAAAAATTTTGTACAAAGATCTGAACCTTTTCCTAGCTACCATGTGTTCTTTTAAATTAAATTTTGGATCTCCTGCGGAACTTAACACGTTTGATCCAAAACTTAATCTATTTGTTCTTTTAGGTTTTGACTTGGATCTCCTGCGGAACTTAACACGTTCGACCCAAGTCTCCTTAAGTTATTAATTCCATTAAATATTAATTTCCATAAAAGGTTCCCAGTACTGACGTGGCGAGGCACATGGCCTTCTTGGATATGGGAGCAACCACCACCGACTAGACAAAACCTTTAATAGAAAGCTAATATTTAATTTCCTAAAATAACTTTAGGTTAACCAAAGAGAACAATCAAATCACAAGGAAAAGAAAGAAACAAAAGAACACAACTTCGAAAAAACATATTCGAAATTCTAGAACGTAAGCCTCTTGTATTTGGTATTATTTCCATAAATAACTAGCATGATGCGGAAATAGAAATTACTAGTTATACCTTGTAGAACAAACCTCTTGATCTTCTACCGTATTCCTCTTCTAACCTCGGACGTTGTGTGGGCAACGATCTTCCAAGATGAGAAACCACCAACCACCTTCTTCTCCTCCAAGCAAGGTTCGGCCACAAAGAAAAGCTTCACCAAGGAGAAAACCAAAATACTAACCAAGCTCCAAGAGATGCTAGCTTTCTCCTTCTTCTTCTTCTTCTCCGAGTAGTATCCGGCCACCACAAGAACTCCAAGGGAGAGGGAGAGGTTCGGCCACCACAAGAGGAAGAGAAGGAGATGATGGCCGGCCACACCAAGGAACAAAAGAGGGAGAGGAATAATAGATGTTGTATCTTGTGAAGGCACCCTCACCCCTTCTTTTATATTCCTTGGCCTAGGTAAATTAGGAAATTTAATTACAATAAATTTTCCTTAATTTCCTTGACATGATTTAATTGAGAAAAATAAAATAATATTTCCCAAATTAAACAATGATGGCCGGCCAAAACAATAGGAAGCAAATTGGACAAGTTTCAATCAACAATTAAAACTTTCCTTATTTGTTTCCGGAAATTTAAAAAAAAAATAAAATTTCTCTTAAAAATCTCTTCATGGTTAATAAAAGGAAATATCTATAATTTTAATTTTATTAACATGTGAATAATTTTAAAGAGAAAATAAAACATCTCTCCAATCTACAAATAAGGAAAGAGATCTAATCTCTTTCTTTAATCTTTTGTAAATCTTTTACAAGAGAGATATTTTAATTTTAATTCTCTTTTAAATTAAATCTTCCACATAATAATAAACATTAAAATTAAATTTTCTTTTTAATTAATTATGGCCGGCCCTACTAGCTTGGGTTCAAGCTAGGGCCGGCCACCTTAAACCCTAGGCCCTAGCTTGGTTCCCAAGCTAGCTTGGCCGGCCCCTTTAGGTGGGTATAGAAGGTGGGTATATGTGGGTATAGTACTCTATAAATAAGAGGCTACGATAGGGACCGAGAGGAGGAATTGATTTTGGTCTCCGATAAAATTAAGCATCCCATGTTCGAACACACAACTTAATTTTATCAATGATAATTCATTCCACTAGAGAACTATCATTGAACTACCGCACCAATCCCAAATTACATTTTGGGCTCCTTCTTATTATGAGTGTGTTAGTCTCCTGTGTTTAAGATATCAAATGTCCACTAATTAAGTGAGTTCTCGACAACTCATTTAATTAATATCTAAGTCCAAGAGTAGTACCACTCAACCTTATTATCATGTCGGACTAAGTCCACTGCAGGGTTTATCATGACAATCTTTATGAGCTCCTCTTGAGGACATTATCAACCTAGTATCTCTAGGCCACCGTTTCCTTCTATAATCAACAACACACACTATAAGTGATACCATTTCCCAACTTATCGGGTTTATTGATTCAACGAACTAAATCTCACCCATTGATAAATTAAAGAAATAAATATCAAATATATGTGCTTGTTATTACATTAGGATTAAGAGCACACACTTCCATAATAACCGAGGTCTTTGTTTCTTTATAAAGTCAGTATAAAAGAAACGACCTCAAATGGTCCTACTCAATACACTCTGAGTGTACTAGTGTAATTATATAGTCAAGATAAACTAATACCTAATTACACTACGACCTTCCAATGGTTTGTTCCTTTCCATCATGGTCGTGAGCTACTGTTTATAATTTATAAGCTACTGATAACATGATCTTCTGTGTGTGACACCACACACCATGTCATCTATAATATAAATTAATTGAACAACTACATTTATCATAAATGTAGACATTCGACCAATGTGATTTTTATTTCTAGATAAATGTTTATACCAAAAACTAGGCTTTTAGTATACACTCTAACAGGAGTTGAGTCCGCTCGAATCCAAAATTATGATGAGGACAACGCCGAGCGGAGGAACTTGGAGCTGGATTTGGTCGAGGAAGAAAGAGAAAAGGCATCCGTCCGGCTGATGGCATATCGTCAAAGAATGAAGCAAAATTACAACAGGCGCGTAATCCCCAGATCATTCCAGGTCGGCGACCTTGTCTAGAAGAAAGTCAAGCCGGTCGACGACGTCGGCAAGCTGGAAGCTCCCTGGGTGGGCCCCTTTAAGGTTATCGAAAAGCTCCGCTCGGGCGCTTACTATTTGGAGGATCAAGATGGACGATAGCTGGATCGGCCATGGAGTGCGAATCATCTCCAGCCTTATCGTGCCGGATGAAAGGTGCACTGGTGTAACTTATTTTTGTGTATATTCTAGTGGCACATGTCCTTGTAATGCAAGAAGCAGAAATGAAGCAGACATGAAATTAAAGGATGGCTAGTGTGTTTGTCGGGCGGCTATGTTAAAGATTAGCCCAAGACCGTCGAGCTCCGACGTTAAAAATTGAGAGACGAGCCGGCGTCTATAAACCCTTCGAGTGGAAGACCGTCGAGCTCCGACGTTAAAAATTGAGAGACGAGCCGGCGTCTATAAACCCTCCGAGCGGAAGACCGTCGAGCTCCGACGTTAAAAATTGAGAGACGAGCCGGCGTCTATAAACCCTCCGAGCAGAAGACCGTCGAGCTCCGACGTTAAAAATCAAGAGACGAGCCGGCGTCTATAAACCCTCCGAGCGGAAGACCGTCGAGCTCCGACGTTAAATATCGAGAGACGAGCCGACGTCTATAAACCCTCCGAGCGGAAGACCGTCGAGCTCCGACGTTAAAAATCGAGAGACGAGCCGGCGTCTATAAACCCTCCGAGCGGAAGACCGTCGAGCTCCGACGTTAAATATCGAGAGACTAGCCGACATCTATAAACCCTTCGAGCGGAAGACCATCGAGCTCCGACGTTAAATATCGAGAGATGAGCCGACGTCTATAAACCCTCCGAGCGGAAGACCGTCGAGCTCCGACGTTAAATATCGAGAGACGAGCCAGCGTCTATAAACCTCCGAGCGGAAGACCGTCGAGCTCCGACGTTAAAAATTGAGAGACGAGCCGGCGTCTATAAGCCCTCCGAGCGGATAGCCATCCACGTGATACATTCCGGCGGTAAGAGCCGATCGACGACAGAGCCTGTTCTTTAAGGCCAACATACGGCCGAGCGGCTCGCTTAGCAAAAATAGATGAAAAACCCCTTTGAGGTAAGGTGCAAAGCAAAAGATGGTTAATAAGAATTAAAGATGGGAGCGCGTGAACGAATGACGTTCGCGCGCCGAGCGGCTATGCAGTCGCAGGGCGAAAGGCGTTTTTTTTTAAAACAATTGGCTTAAGCTCATGTTAGAGTATGAAGCCAAGCGGAGGAGTTTTAAAGAACACTTTAAACATGCCGAAAGAAAAATTTCTTGCCAAAACAAAAGTTGCAAGATCAGAAAGATGATCTATTTACGTCAAACGCTGGGCAAACAAAGGAAATTACAGCAAAAATAAGTTGTGCCGAACGGCAAGGATACAAAAAAGTTGATAGAAAACACTCCTCACGCATCAAAATCAAAAAGAGCATCGGGAATGGCGCCCATCACGGTAGCCAGATCCTCTGGGGGGATTGTCAGCTCGGCGGGAAGGTGGCCTTTAGCCTTCAAGTAATCCACCGCCACCTTGATCGCCTCTTCGAAAGTGAGGGAAATCTTGTCGGTGAATTTCTCTCCGAAGTCGTCTGAGCGGACAAATGCCTTCCTCACTTCGTCAGAGCGGGCCGACTCCCCATCCTGATACTCTTTGAGTGCGGCCCGGTGTTGGCCCTCCGATGCTCAAGTCAGTCACCGAAATGTGGAGAAAAATGGAGCAACAATAGCCATAGTATAACTCAAGAATAATGAGTACCTCCGCCGGTGATAGACCCCCTTTATGGAGAGCCCTGGTGGGCAGCGTACATGCTTCTAGAGGCATGGGCACGCTCTCTAATGTGTCTCATGAAAGGGCATATCAAGAAAGTACCTCTAACACCATATCTTAACAAGGCATGCATATCCTTTACAGAACAGTAGAAACTTTCATTGTACGATCCGCCTGTCGACTATGCCTCATGTCAGTGGCATTATCTCCCAAAAGAATGTCGAGAGATACTACAATGGCCCCGTTGCTTGGCCGAGCGGGTAGTTGCTTGGCCGAGCGGGTAGCTGCTTGGCCGAGACTCCACTCTGTCCATGACCAGGTTCCGTTGCTTGCCGAGCGAGGTAGCCTCTCGGCAAGGACCATTCCGCTCTATCGACCTTGGTGGTTCTTCTATGCCATGACTTTGTAACACCTGTCTTCCCCTGTTCGGACAAGCTACACAATCTCCCTTGACGTCCTGCTGCTCTGTATCAAGCGTTGGCTATCATACGCATCCTCTCGAGTTAGATCGGAGGTTTGCTCGGACCTGTCTCCCGCCGATCGGGGCCTGACTGCCCGACCAACTATTGCCATTGTCCTCCATTCGACCCTCTGGCAGCCGGGCCTAGACCACCTTGACTTTGACCTCTACCCTGCCAATTGACCCTGTGCCAAGTAGACCTCCCTCCATCGTCGCATCAACCTATATCTATAAGTATAGGTAGATTCAAGAGATGTCTACTAGATAACAAATACAATAAGTAGCAACACTAGACATGAACACACCATACACTTACGCATGCTACAATGTAGCTATAATCAACAAGATACCTCCAACATCACACCGGTTACATATGATCACCAACATAGGTATTATTGACATAGTTCATCCAATAGTATTACTAGACATGTATGCACACAACCACATAAGTATAATTAACAGGAAACTTCTAATAACCACACTAGACACGTGTACACACAATATATGTATAATCAACATGATGTTGGTTGCTACTCGGAAAACCTAGAGGTTCCACTGTACAAAATTTTTGTACAAAGGTCTGAACCTTTTCCTAGCTACCATGTGTTCTTTTAAATTAAATTTTGGATCGCCTGCGGAACTTAACACGTTTGATCCAAAACTTAATCTATTCGTTCTTTTAGGTTTTGACTTGGGTCTCCTACGGAACTTAACACGTTCGACCCAAATCACCTTAAGTTATTAATTCCATTAAATATTAATTTCCATAATTGGTTCCCAGTACTGACGTGGCGAGGCACATGGCCTTCTTGGATATGGGAGCAACCACCACCGACTAGACAAAACATTTTATGGAAAGCTAATATTTAATTTCCTAAAATAACTTTAGGTTAACCGAAAAGAACAATCAAATCACAAGGGAAAGAAAAACAAAAGAACACTATATCGAAAACAAATTCGAAACTCTAGAATCGTATGCCTCTTGTATTTAGTATTATTTTCATAAATAACTAGCATGATGCGGAAAGGAAAAATTACTAGTTATACCTTCTAAAAAAACCTCTTGATCTTCTACCGTATTCCTCTTCTAACCTCGGACGTTGTGTGGGCAACGATCTTCCGAGATAAGAACCACCAAGCACCTTCTTCTTCCTTGCAAGTTTCGACCACCACAATTCTCCAAGAGAAGTAGAGGTCCGGCCACCACCACCAAGCTCCAAGGGATGCAAGAAACAAAACCACCTTTCTCTCCTTCTTCTCCTAGCTAGAACCGGCCACCATCAAGAGCTCCAAGAGAGGTTGCTGCCGGCCATAAGAAGAAGAGAAGAGGAAGAAGCTAGGGCCGGCCACCAAGGAGGAAAAGAGAGGAGAAGAATAGAGTTGATCACCCTGAAGGCACCTCTACCCCTCTTTTATAATCCTTGGTCTTGACAAATAAGGAAATTTTAATAAAAATTCCTTAATTCTCTTGTCATAAAAAAGAAAAATTATTTTAATTAAAAACAATTTTCTTCTTTTAATAATAATGGCCAGCCACTTCTAATTCCCCAAAACAAGAAATTTAATTCACACAAAAATTAAAACTTCCTAATTTGTTTCTAGAAATTTATAAAATTTCTCCAATAATTTTATCCCTTCATGATTGGTTAATAAAAGGAAATTTTATAAATTAAAATTCTTCTTCTAAACATGTGGATAATTTCCAAAAGGAAAGTTATCTCTAAAAATTAAAATCTCTTTTCAATCTACAAATAAGGAAAGATATCAAATATTTTCTTAATCTTTTGTAGAAACTAATAAAAGAGAATATTTAAATTTTAAACTTCTCTTTTAAATTATTATCATGGTCAAAAAGGAAAGTTTTTCTTAAAAATAAAATCTCCTTTCAATCTACAAATAAGGAAAGATTTCAAATCTTTTCTTAATCTTTTGTAGAAAGCTTTAAAAGGAAAGATTTAATTTTTAAACTCTCTTTTAAAACTATGATATCCACATAAGAAATAATTTTAATAAAAAATCCTTTTTAATATGATGTGGCCGGCCACCTAAACTTGGGCTCCAAGCTATTGGCCGACCACCTTAAGGCCAACCTTTAGGCTTGGCCGGCCCTAAGCTTGAGCTTCAAGCTTAGCTTGGCCGGCCCCTATTGGTTGGGTAAGAAGGTGGGTATGTGGTGGGTATAAATCTCTATATACAAGAGGCTACGATAGGGACCGAGAGGAGGAATTAGTTTTGGTCTCCCGATGAAATTAAGCTTCCCGTGTTCGCCCCGAACACACAACTTAATTACATCAATAATAATTCATTCCACTAAAGAACTATTATTGAACTACCGCACCAATCCCAAATTACATTTTGGGCTTCTTTTTATTATGAGTGTGTTAGTCTCCCTGTGTTTAAGATGTCAAATATCCACTAATTAAGCGAGTTATTGACAACTCATTTAATTAATATCTTAGTCCAAGAGTAGTACCACTCAACCTTATCGTCATGTCGGACTAAGTCCACCTGCAGGGTTTAACATGACAATCCTTATGAGCTCCTCTTGAGGACATTCTCAACCTAGATCACTAGGACACAGTTTCATTCTATAATCAACAATACACACTATAAGTGATATCATTTCCCAACTTATCGGGTTTATTGATTCATCGAACTAAATCTCACCCATTGATAAATTAAAGAAATAAATATCAAATATATGTGCTTGTTATTATATTAGGATTAAGAGCACACACTTCCATAATAACTGAGATCTTTGTTTCTTTATAAAGTCAGTATAAAAGAAACGACCTCTAATGGTCCTACTCAATACACTCTAAGTGTACTAGTGTAATTATATAGTTAAGATAAACTAATACCTAATTACCCTACGACCTTCCAATGGTTTGTTCCTTTCCATTATGGTCGTGAGTTACTGTTTATAATTTATAAGGTACTGATAACATGATCCTCTGTGTGTGACACCACACACCATGTTATCTACAATATAAATTAATTGAACAACTATATTTATCATAAATGTAGACATTTGACCAATGTGATTCTTATTTCTAGATAAATGTTTATACCAAAAGCTAGGCTTTTAGTATACACTCTAACACATGATTCCTCCAGTAGAACACATCATACACATAAGCCCTCTACAACATGTAAATGCACAATCAACATGATAACACTTGTAACATATACCAAACATGTGTACACTCAACATCATCTACATAATCAGCATATTAACTCAATCAACAAAACATCACCTACAATACATACTCTATATATGTATATATAATAGAGTATAGATATTCAAAGTCAAGACTGTATTGAAATAACTGGATCATCTCTATGGTCAAGCACATAAGTATCAAGAAGGATAATAATACAAATGGATTTAAGGTAAAGCAGCATAATCCATCAAATAATAAACATGCACTAAGTCCAAAGAACTATATAGAGGATAAGAATGAAATACCCACCTTTAATGGTAGAATGTGTTGAACTATCTCTACTTTGGAACACTTGTCTCATACCAGTGTCCTGCAATAAATCATATAATTACATCCAAATCCCTTCATACATCAAATAACTACTTAAATCCAAACCCAATTAGGAACCCCTAAATAACTTCACCCAATCCATCCACTTCATAAAGGTTAATCAATCCATTTTAACAATCTGATTCTAATAACAACATTAAACTAATATTTTAATCAATCACCAAATAATTATCATGAATCAACTCTAAAACTTACCTAAACTCAAGTGGTTTGATGGGTAGCTCATGATTGAAGAGTGATTTTAGGTCAAAAAGATGGTCGGAGCCATGGATCGCCCATGAACAGTGACATATGGAGTTACAATGGCTGATCTACAATTACAAACATTCCAAAACAAATCACAATCCTCAATCCACAATAACTACAATCAAGCTAAATCCCAAAATCTCAAACTCCTCTATTTGTTACCTTCATGCCATAGCACGTAGCTTAATTATATCCAACTGCCCTCACCACCACCAGGATCGTTGGCCAATAGTGGTGGCCAGAAACTAATACGGAATGGGGATTCATCGTGGCTATGGATATGCTCTTTAGAACATGTAGCTCCAGTTACACAATATGTCGATAGTCGGACAGAGAGAGAAACAATGATAAATGTTACCACATACCTTCTTGTGGCCAGAAAGGAAATCGAGTGATGGCCACGCAGGTCTTACTGTAACAGGTTTGTCGGGAAATATGTGTACCCATATTTTTCCACCACGACGCACATATCGTGTCATTGCTCTTCGCCCTGCTTCTATTTGTCTAGTTGTGATCCAAGTGGGTTCGAGTGCTTTAAGAGCATATCTGCCGAAACAAATATAATTGTCGCGACAAGATATTCCCTTCATTCTTCCTCTATGTTGTTTACGAAATCTGGTTCTTTTGGGGTTATAGTTGATGGTCATTTCTTAATTCGATCTCTACTGCAGAACTGGACATGAAAGTTTCCTTTCATCCAGCTCCTCGCGAATAAAAAGATTCACTAATATGACATATTACAGGTACACATGAAAAAAATAATCCAATAAGACATTTATCAATATTGAATTTATTATATAGGAAGATGTATGTACGGGATATACAGATAGAATATTTCTATTATGCCACGTCAGACGATTGCTTGAGATCTCTTGAGGAGGAAGAAATCACTTGAGATCGAGTGAATCTACAGCGTTGGCAGCACGTAATCGGTGGTGAAATGTGGTGTGGCTTGCGACATTAGCCAAATCGGGTAGCACATACGGAAGGAGAAGATGAGGGATCGACAGTGGTTGTGGCGTCACTGATCTGACCTCACATGAAGGGTGACGACGTCGGGTGGCACTCCAGTGTCGGCGACAGTGGATTAGGAGAGGGGAAGAGAGGTTAACACAACTCAGTGGGGTTCGTAGTGGCCGCAGCCTAGTAGCTTTTGGCCGTGGTGGCCTAACACAAGGTAAGTCATCATCGGAGCAACGATGACCAGTGATCAAGTGAGATCAGAAGAGGAAGGCCCATGGCGGAGACAAGGAGAAAAGGTGTCGACGAGATTAGGGAAGAAGAAAGATTTGGGAGAAAATGAGAAAGAAAATAATAAAACCTAGGTTTTCTAATTAAGCCTTATGTAAATGGAATTAATCAACTCCCACTTAAAGGGTATTCCAAACGGGTTTTTCCCTATCCCAACCGATTCATCTCCTTAAACGTGTCATATAGACTCCGTTTAAATCCCGAAAAATTTCTAAAATTTTCTGTAAAATACAATAAAGTTATTTCTCCAATAATACTTATTATTTAATTTATCGTATCTTACAATTATTATTATTATTATTTTAATAGTTAAAGGGTACATGATTGTAATTAGGTTTATGGAGTTTGAAGTTTTATTTTAGAATTAGCTTTGATTTGTAACCTAGATCTAGATTTTGTGAGTTGGTAAAATTATTAATAATGTTTTCTAGTTTTTTAATTTTAAATTTCAAGAAGTTATTTTGCTTTTCTAATTTTCTTAACTTTGCATTTTTAAATTTTGAAATATTATTTTCTTTGTTATTTAATCTTAAGATAGAATTTTGATTTTTATAATTTAAAAATTTATTTTCTAAATTCTTATGTTTGAAGATTAAAGGATTATTTTTTAAATCTAAATCTTTATTTTTAATTTATAAATTTTTAATTAATTTTTTATTTTTAGTTATTTTTAAATTTTCATTATTTGTATTTAAATTTAAATTAACTTGATTAAATATATTTAGATGTACGTTTTGATCAGATAAATTAAGGTTTGGGTTAATTTGATCAAGTTGAGTTACTTTCGAATTAATTAAAATTTTATTAATTAAATTATTTTTGTTAAATAATGTCAATTCAGAATATTCATGCATTTCTAGTTTTTAAGTATAATCTAAACATGAAAAATCTAAAATATACAAATTTTCTTGAAATTTAAATTGATTTACCTTAATTGCTCCCCCTAAGTCTTTGGGTCTTCTCTCTAGGCATTAAAATTTGTAATATCCCATTCTTTTGCACTTGAAGCATTCGATATGGTCCTTCCTTTTCTGGACTCTAGGCTTTGGTTCCTCCTTTGCCTACGTTTGTGCGGATCGATTCTTTGGACATTTACTTTTGTAGTGCCCTTTTTCACTGCACTTAAAACATGTTACATGATCCTTAAATTTTGAATTGACAATGTTACCTTTTGAAACCTCGGTAGGATTCTCCCCCTTGACCATTGCTATCTTGGATTCGAGCTTGAGCATTTGGTCAGACTTGGGTTCGGATCCATCAGCCATCTCCTTGCCCATTAGTGCAATGAAGTGGATTTGGTCTTGTTCTTCTAAGTCTGACTCTGAGAATAACTCTCTGGATTCGAACTCGGGTTCAAACTCACTTTTGCCTGGATCTTCTAGCCTTGACGGTGTCTCGTGAAGCTTGATCAATTGGGTCCACAACTCGAATGCATTCCTATAATTTTCTAGCAGACACACAATTTTGTTAGGCAAAACACTAATTAAAATATTCGTTACCTTTGTATTTTGCTTCTGAGTTTTGAGAGGATTGTTTCAATGCAATCCAGTTGTCAAAGCTCTCACTTCCTACGAAAGATTCCATTCCCCGCCTTCAATAATTGAAGTAGACTTGATCATATGGTGGAGGTTTGTAGATACTTCACCCTTCTTGATAGGAATTTGATATTCTTGCAATCAAAGAATTTAAGAGACAAAAATTTCCAAGACTCTCGTCTTGGGATTAGTAGTGTGGGAAAAAAGAAATAAGAAACAAAAATTCTATAAGGAAAAGGAAAAAGTTTTAAAATTTGCTCAGAAAATGGTTAAGTAATTCAGAGCAAACCTTGCTATGATATCAATTAAAGGATCGAAAGGGAGTGATAAAGGGGGGTGAATATCACTCTTTTAAAACTTTTTCTTTTCATATCGATTCGTAAAATGATTATCAAAGTAGCAGTGGAAAAACAATATAGAATACTCAGGTGGTTACTTAGTTCGGACCCTATGTTGACTTCTACTCCAAGACCAGTGATCCTTGATCGCACCGTTGGGCAATCCAATAAAACTCTTCTTTCTAAAATTTTCGAAAAGAAGCAATACGTACAATATGAAGAATGTAAGATAGTAACACACTACTATCTTTAGGAAATTAAAATAATGCAAGCTTAAACAAAAGTTATTCCGACACGAGATAGAAGATGAAGCTCAGTCAACATTTCTGATGGAGCAACTTGCTTGTGAAGGTGAAGCAATAGATGATAAGTACTCTAGTTCCCTTATATAAGAACAAACGAGACATACAAAGTTATACAAACTATAGGGATATTAAACTAATAAGTTATACTATGAAACTTTGGAAAGTAATAGGAAAAAAATTAAGGAAGATGACTACGGTGACTGAAAATCAATTTGAGTTCATGCTTGAAAGGTCGATAATAGAAGCTATACATCTTCTTAGACAATTAATTAAAAAATATCAGGAGTAAAAATAAGATCTACACATGATATTTATTTACTTAGAAAAAACTTATGATAGAGTCTCAAGAGAAACTATACGGAAAATTATAGAGAAGAAAGGTGTTAGTTTAACATATATTGAATTAATTAAGGATATGCACAAGGATGTAATGATTAGAATAAAAATTTCATGCGGAGTAACTGAAGCATTTCCAATAAAGATAGAGTTACATCAAGATTTAACTTTAAGCCTCTATCTTTTTACACTAATTATGGATTAACTCATTGCACACATTCAAGACACAATACTCGTGATGCATGTTGTTTGCAGATGATATTATTTTGGTAGATGAAACATGTCAAGGAATAAATACTAAACTAAAATCCTAGTAGGAAACACTAGAAAGGAAAGGTTTTAGACTTAGTAAAATAAAGATAGAATATATGAAATTTAAATTTAGCAATATTAGACATAATAAAATAATTGTTAAGATAGGAGATGATGAGTTGCTTAGAACTTAGAGCTTTAGATATTTAATATTATTTTTGTAAAATGATAGAGGGATTGAGAGAGACGTCTTATATAGAATATAAGAAAAATAGTTGAAATAATGGAGAGCATCAGGAATTTTATATGATTATAAAGTATCTCTAAAACTTAAAGAAAAATTCTACAAAACTGTAGTTAGACTTGTTATATTATATAGAGTTGAATGTTGGGCTATGACTCGAACACATGAGCAGAAGATGAGAGTTGCAAAGATAAGGATGTTAAGGTGGATGAATGAACATACGACAATGAATAGAATAAGAAATGAGAGCATTAGATAGAAAGTAAGAGTTGAATCTATTGAGGAAAAATTCCGAGAGACACATTTAAAATGGTAGGAGCATATACTTAGAGGACCAATAAATACTCTAGTTGGCGATGTGAAACTATGACAAATACACATATCAAATGAGGAAGAGGAAGACTAAAGAAAGACTTGATTAGTAAAATAAACAAGATAAAATTTATTTACATATAGATGATAATATAATATAAGATATATCTTAATGGTGTAAAATAATCCATATAATCAATTTTATTTAGTGAGATAAATTTGAGTTGTTGTTGTTATAAAAAAATATTAAAATAAAATGTCGTATCATTTTGATAATAAATTAAAAAAAGATCGACGATTATAATAAAAAAGATTTTTCTAAAATGGATAGATTCCATGATTATGACTTTTTTTTTAATCTATCACCAGCTCTAAAATTTAACTACTTTTTTTTTCATAAAAAATCGAGCAAAATAAATTTCCCAACTGAGAAAACTTTAGTCGTTGCCATAGTAAATTCCAATAAAACTAATGGACGCGAAGGAAAAAAAAGATGCGGGTTCTAATACCTTATGTCCATTTTTTTTTTTCACAACATATTAACCATTCGGATAGATTAAATTCAGAGAATAAAGTTAAAAAAAAATTCATTCCTAATCAATTTGATAGTATGCGATAAGTTTATCTTTCTTGACCTGAGGACAAACGGTGATGGGAACATGAACATAATTGGATGAACGTCCCATCATGATATCTTTCTCACTTTAAAAAATCTTGGAGTTTTTTGTTTTTTCAAAAAAAATCTCTAGGAATCGTAGTGAGAATGGCGATCACTTTAACGTACGGTGTCATCACAGACATTGGAAGATTGGATTAGGCTTCACTAATCAATCATATCCACGTCATCGACCAAAACCTACTCCTCCAACTCCGAGATTATGTGTTGACTGTTGGTTTAAGTAGTTTCAATTCCAGCCGCCTTTTGTGCCCGTCAACGGGTGTTATCTAACAAACTGTTGATGCAGGAGGCTGATCGATCTTTCTTCGACCTTTTCTCTAACGATCTTTTAATTTATGTTCGATTAATCTTTAGGGAAACAAGAAGAAGAGATTTTATAATTATTTTTTAGAACGGCGATCATTCATGGCTTCATTCAACGCGGTTGGTTTTGACCTGACAGAAGTTGAGTGCAGAGAGGAGCAGGAGAGATCGAGACAGAGGCACGAGAAGTGTTGACGGACGGCGGCTACCTTTCGCCATGACCCCTTCCTTCCTTCCTTCCTACTCCGTCTCCTCCCTGTTTATATCTATCTCCTCGATCTCAAACCACCGGAAATTAAGACAATTAACACGATCTCCGACCATGAAGCTCACCGTCCTCCCCCTCCTTTGCTTCCTCTGCTCGCTGGTGCAGATCTCCACCGCCCAGAGCTGCGACGGTGTGAGCTTCTCCGACGGCGTGTCCTATGACACCTGCAACGATCTCCCCTACCTCGGCGCCGCCCTCCACTGGACCTACCACCCCTCCAACGGCACCGTCGACGTCGCGTATCGCGCGCCGCAGTCCGACCGTGGCTGGGTCGCCTGGGCCATCAACCCCACCGGGCGAGACATGGTCGGCGCCAACGCCTTCCTCGCCTTCCACTCCGCCGCCGGAGTCGTCACCGTTTACACCACCCAGTTCTCCGGCACCGAATTCCCCCCGTCAAGCGTCGCCGACCAGAACCTCACCTTCGCCGTGCACAGCCGCCGGGCCGAGTACTCCGCCGATGGCGGGTACTACACCATCTACGCCTCGCTGGATCTCCCCGGAAACCGTACGACGCAGAACACTGTGTGGCAGGCTTCCACCTCCTTCACCAACGGCGTGCCGTTCCGCCATGATTTAAGCGGCGACAACGTCATGACGATGTCGTCGGTGGATTTCCTCTCCGGCCAAGCATCTTCATCCGGAGGCGTACCGAGGCTTCGCCGGAAGAACGTACGCCGTGCCCTGTTTTCTCTTTTCTATTTTTCGATGCAAATCTTCGCTCAATTTTCGGTGACGATTCCTTCCAGACGCACGGCGTGGTGAACGCGATCAGCTGGGGAATTCTGCTGCCCGTCGGAGCCATCATAGCGAGGTACGTGAAGGTGTTCAAGTCCGCCGACCCCGCCTGGTTCTACCTTCACGTCTCCTGCCAGTGCTCCGCCTACATCGTCGGCCTCTCCGGCTGGATCCTCGGCCTCCAGCTCGGCAGCGACTCCAAGGGAATCACCTACCACAAGCACAGGAACCTCGGCATCGCCATCTTCACCCTTGCCACCGTGCAGGTCTTTGCCCTGTTTGCGAGGCCCAACAAGGATCACAAGCACAGACTCTACTGGAACATCTACCACCACGCCGTCGGGTACGGCATCATCCTCATGAGCATCATCAACATCTTCGAGGGCTTCGACGTCCTGGACCCCGCCAAGAAATGGAAGCGCGCTTACATTGCGATCGTCGCCACTCTCGCCGGCGTCGCGCTGGTGCTGGAAGTCCTCACCTGGCCCATAGTGATACGGAGGAGGAACTCCGACAAGGCGACTGGCCACGCCGTCCACGTCGCGAATGGATACGCTTGAATCCACGGCCGACCTCTGCGCCAGCAACATGAAGCAGATCGATGTGTTATATTGTTCTTCATACTTCAGATTGTTATATATATTTGTAGCGGGCTCAGTCTCTTGGCAGATCGATGCTCTATTTCTTCATTTCTTTCCGATTTTCCTCTCTTTTTGATATATTTTACTGCCTTTGATGAATCTTTATCAGACGTTTCCATTACCTTTGTCCATGTTTAAGCGTGTTCACGGATAGATGTAGTGGCTAGTACATAAAGTGTTATCATCATGAGATATGAGATTCGAATCTCAATAAAATCGAGATAAATACTTCCTTTATGTGCTAGTCATTATTCTAAAGGTTAATATTCGCTCGTGATTTACCTCCTCCGTGTTGACCTTGTGACGGATTGACAGAAGTGCTGAATGCGAACGTATTCATCTTTTGTTACCATGTTTAAGCTCATAGTCATCCCTTTCGGATGATCTAATGACTAGTATACAAAGTATTATCAAATTATGAGGTTCAAATTTCGATAAAATCGAGAAAAATACTAATCACTATTCCAAGACCCGTGAATGATTTACCCCCTTCTGTCCTGAAATAAATTAATTGGGACGGGAGGTGAAGTTATTCGTCTTTTACCTTTAAGCTCACAACTTCCAAGCCATCAATACCTTAGTCGCCTTAGACGCCACGTGGCGCACTTTCGAAACGTACATCGTGAGATCAACGGAGAGGATCATTATCTTAGCACGGTCGCAAACTTGTGCAGGCAGCGAGAAAGTGAAAGCTCAGCAATTTACCATACAGCCCTTGTCCCAGATTCATCGTAGAACGAAAGAACAAGCGTATTATGGTCTTTTCGGAATTGCCAATAAAATCGAAAGGTAGCCGTCGCCAGCTCCGGCTCCGAGCGAGACGAGCGAGTGCGAAAGGGCGAAAGGGAAGAAAGGAGAAAGAGACGGGCGAAAGGAGAGAGGAAAGAGAGACGGAGAGAGAGAATCTCCAGAGAAACCCTAATCTTCCTCTCTTCGAAGCCTGTCTTTCTGTCGGTTCCATCAGGATAAGATAAGGAGGAAGGAGTTAGGGTTCTGCTCGCCATATCAAAAATGGTCAGCATATGTATATATTATGTTTCACTCGTAGACCCAGAATTCGGTTCGTTCTCATGGCTTTTTGATTACTGATCGGCTTTTTAAAGGGTTGACCGATGTTTAATTAAGTTTTCAATACAATGTTTTGTTTAATTAACGTTGTTCTCGAGGTCTGTAAATTTGATTCTGGAAGTTGATTGGAATCCGTATCGTTTGAGGAATCGGGACAGCATAGCGTAGACATGTAGAGTCGTACTGTGTATTTAGTGGGAAAATAGTTAACCAGAAAGAATCAAAATTGCTTGCTTGTTTGTTTCCTCTCTCTTCCTTGTGAAATAAATCAAGTTGTTAGATGCTGAACTTGATGGCGCTAGTGTCCTGGATCATTCGTGTTTGTTTTGTTTGTGCTTTTGAGCTGGCAGCATTTGTAGTTTTGATGTTAAAAAAAATGGCATATTGCTTCTTATTCATCAAGTAAATTTATATTTTCGAGCTTCAACAGCATAAGTTGGGAAGAGGACACCGGGATAAAATTCAGCAGTTTATGGCTATTACTGGAACCAGGTATTATTTTTTTGCTAATGATGTGCACGGTTGACCTTAAGTTCCTGAAGAGTTGTATTTTTCTGCTAAAACTAAATTATAATTGAATTTTAATCTTTATGTGGGTTAGATGTTCGTGGCTAAAATTGAAAATTACTACCTTACTCTTCAATTTCACTTTAAGTTCAATGGCAGAGAATCCATGGAGCTGAACCATTTTTTTTTCTCTAACATTGCTTTATCTTGTTCATCCTGTTACTTGTTGTTTACAATTTAGATTTACTTTCGGATGCAACATTTATTACTTTGTAAGGCATAATCACAATGATGATCAGATACTGGTTCAATTCTTTGGCTACAACACCCTTTTTTTTTTTCCAGATGTAGCTTAAGCTTTTATTTACTGTTTTGTACAAGCAATGTGTTGCACATTTATCCAGTGTTGACTTAAACAGATGATGCAGTTGATGAAACTTATCATGAATATTGCATATTAAAGTCTTTTTTTCATGTTGTCATAAGAGCAGCTGCAAACTATATATTTTTCACTATACATTCTTCCATTGAAGGTTTAGAATACTGCTATTGGAACTGATTTCTGTTCCAAATCAAACTATTTCTGTATTTGTACCAACTTGGCACTAGTTGGTGTAGGAGGAGGAAGAAGAAGTGGTGGTGGAAGTGGTAAAAGCAGCAAAAATCAGTTGCTGTTTGTCGCCTAGGAAACTGGGGTTAACTGGAGAAGTTGCTCCTCTCCTTCCTTGAGACCACAAACACTTTGTTGGATCTTTCATTATCTTTTCTCATCAGAATCTTCTTCGCACAGATCAATGGTGTGAAATCTCGTGATCTACGTGTTGCCCCATTCTGGCAATGTTCTATGCCTCAGTGTACATTCAAAATGAGACGTTTTACATGTCTCCAAGGAAAATATATGATTTAAAATTTTAATTCTGTTAGCTTAAAAACATGTTTTATTTGATGTGATCATGTGATATGAAGGTATTTACAGAATTTGTCAGATCTATCTGGGCTAACTAAAGTTGAGACTCCTATCAAATGTAGATATTACATAAATAACTCAAGTTGTCATTTTTTTTAATTCAATATATTTGGTTTTATACTATATACTCTGCTTAAAAGGAACACTGGAATTCCAAGGTACTTTACATATGCCTCAATATATGTAGTATCTCATTCCTCTTTTACAGTATCTCTTATGTCTTAATATTTTCACTTCTTTTAATTTTGCCATTTTTGCAGTGAGAAAGTTGCTCTTCAAGCTCTGAAGGCAAGTGATTGGCATTTGGAGGGAGCTTTTGACATGTTTTACAGTCAGCCACATATTAGAACTACCACCAATACCAGACATCTTGAAGATCTCTATAACAGATACAAAGGCTAGTTTTTTTCCTTTAGTAGTATTTTTCTTTTTATGAAAGCATCACTACAGGCTCATTTGCATCAATTAATATAATATTTTGTTTATAAGGCAACCACTAGGTTCTGATTCTCCAAGTAAAGCTTCATGGCATCTGTGATATGCAAGCCTAAGTAGGTTGCTAAACCATGCAAGTTCTGGTCATATGCTCATTCTTTTCGTGTTTGTTAAGCATCTTCAGACACCACCCACCAGAAATATGCTCAAAATTCAAAATAATGTCTTCTTTATTTCCCACTGTACATCTAATCTAATCTTGATGCATTCTCTAGTGTTGGGCTCTGTATGGATGTGTTAACGCTTTGTGAGTAGGTTTTCTTTTCTCATTAAAAGTATAGTATTGATGTGACTTTCCTATTAGATAAGTACATTTACACATAGGGCGTATGCAACTACTTTCTTCTTACCATTCTCATCACTCAAATTTTTACTGACTTCAAGTACAAACACGGCTACATAGCTTTATGATGATGATTCTCGTTAGTAATAATTTACATCAGCATTCTCAAAACACTACAGTTGAACTCATTTATTATTGGTGCTCAACTTGTTAGAAATCTATCAACCTGACAGATGTCTAAACTTAGATGAGAAAACCTATAAGTTAATCATGAGAATTGTCAAAAAAAGTACAAGTATAGTTGCTTTATTTCTTTTCCTGCATAAAAATAATACTCAACTTGAAATATTGAATTTAACGTGACATGCAAAGATGCTCAATTGTCATATCATAGTTACATGAATTACAAATAAACTATTCATCTCTACAATTGGGTGCTTGTGACAAAGTAGCTTGCTGGTAATTAATACTTGCATATTCTTCTTCTGAAGCAGATGGAACAATAACCTTTTGATGATACTAGGCCTTGTTTATTATCAAGTAAAGTTGGATGGGAAGAATTAATGAGGAGCAACAATTTGATTTGGGATGTTAGAAAAACTTCATTAGGGACAACATATGAGAAGTTACATTCTTAATATTTTTAAGAGATACCCAAAGAAGTAAAATTCTGTGACTCCAACCATAAAGAATGCAGTTGTCATCTTGTCTATGTCATTATTATCAGCACTTGTAGTTGTGAATCCTTGGGAATAATCTCCTTAATTGTATTGATTTGTGCACCTAATTGCATTCAACGATGTTAATTATTCATAAGTAGAAGCAACAATCAATTTCTAGATTTGATGCTTAATTTTTATGACGATCTTTAAGAGTTACTTGGCCTATCTTCATTTAAATGGATATTGAATTTTTGAACCATTTTTATCCCGTTTCCACACCATAGATTGATCTCAGGGATAAATTGCAGTATGCATCTAGGAAAAAAATATCCTATAAAGCACCATAATGTGTACATGAATAATTATTCATCTACCTTAATGCCCAATGGTCACCTAATATTCATGTTTTGCAAATTGGTTATTTCCGTTAAGAAGAAAGCATTATTTGTTTCTTGCAGATCCATATGTTGATATGATACTGGTTGATGGGATATCCCTTCTTTGCTCCGATTTGCAAGTAAGATTTGGTTTAGGTGTTCATCATATGTACCAGTTCTCCCTTTTGCACCGCTGAATTCTGTTAGTGGTTTTGAAGTGGCATCTAGTCATGCTCCTTGAACTTTATTATCTTTGATCAGGATGTCTGACATCAATGGTGATAGAGACCCTTGATGCATTGCTATCCATGATGCCTACTAACTATAATAAATATTTTTCTTTCAGTGTTTTTTGGTACTGATGGCTATTGTGGTTCAGTAGTAACCTTTTATGTTGATTGAACTATTCTCTTGCTAATCCTATTGCCACGATGATTAAAGAAAGATACCTGTAACTTTAAATGCTTATTCCTTCATAGGTATTAAAAATTTCCTTATAATTTTTGTTTATTCAATTTATTGATTTTCATGAGACTTTGATAATTGTGACTCAACCATGATTTGATAAAAACTTTCTAGAAAATTGGTCATTCTGTTAGTTTCTTATTTGCTCCATAGAGTGCATTAAATAAAACACTTTATGAGGTATAAGATGTCACATATTTATACCATGCCTCTTTTTGATTCCTGTATCAGTTTCCCTTGCAAACTATTCATTTGCTTCTTCATATAGCTAATAGCAACCTGGTTGTTGCAGGTGGATCCTCAAGATATCGTTATGGTGAGTGTCCTTACAATGCGGATGAACTACTTTCCTTCTGGTATTAAGTTTTGAGGAATGAGAAGGATTTCAATAGGCCTAAGTTTTTTGTTTCTGATAACCTATCAATTGCCTTGGAGTTAATAACTTGTCTTTGTGTCATTTGTTTTTGATGTATATATTAACTATCTGTTTTAGTATTCGAAATTTCAATCCATAAATTAGGAATCAGTGCCTTTTCCTTATCTGTTATTTGATGTGATAATTTTAATAGAGATTTTACATGCTTTGCAATGATGAACAAGATGTTTCTGTTGTTTGAGTCTGGACTCTAGGACATATCTTGATGTTAGTGCTTCCAGTCGTTGAGCATGTTGACGGTTACATTTTTTAAGCCTTATTGAGATATTTATAATTGTACGAGAAATTGCCCATGGAAATATTTTCACCTTGTTTTCTTGCATGTTGTTCATATTGTCTCATTTTATCTATCAATGTCGGCTCGGTGACATTTTTTATGGCTGGACATTACTTTCTTAAAAATGTTTTAGCATCTCTGTATGCGGCACACTCAATCTGAGTTTTACTGATTATCAGCATGATTAACTTCAAATTTCAGCATAGTTTAACCTGAGATGGTCATGTCAATGTTTTCCAGTATCTCACTATTTGTATTGTGCTTATCCTAACAGCCTAAAGTAGCCTTGTTGCAATATCTTGCTAAATACCTTCCAAATATTAATTTTGGTACATCACTGGCCTGTGAACTAGACACATGTTCTCTAACTTTTTAGTTATGTATAGTCTTTTAAGAACCTTTCTTCCTTTAACATTTGGTTTAAATGTTATTAAAGGCACAAGGCATCTAAGGTGCCAAGATCCTTCACTGCTTGAGGCTCTTATATATTGTTTAAGGCTTTGAATCCTTTATAAACTAAAATTTTATAACATCAGTGGAGCAACATAGTATTGATTTATCACCTCAATCAGTGATCTCAGCAAGATAACACTTGACAGAACACGGGATAGGTCTGTAACCCTATGCTGGCTATTTACAAAGTTGTGTGCCTTGAAATGGATCTTGTGAAAGTGGAGAAAATATAACTGTAGAAATCATGTGTTATTACTTGACTACAATGGGACGAAGGTTACTTTTGTCATCTTTACCATGATATGGTATCATTAGGAGTTGGGCAACCATACCACAAATAGTTGGGACAAGCACAACTTGATGCAGATTCAAGCAAAATGAAGTAGATGAATTAGCAATATTAAAAATATA
This sequence comes from Zingiber officinale, assembly GCF_018446385.1. NCBI lineage: Eukaryota > Viridiplantae > Streptophyta > Magnoliopsida > Zingiberales > Zingiberaceae > Zingiber > Zingiber officinale. The sequence goes on from NC_055999.1 coordinate 74,662,256, forward strand.
GTAAAATATAATTATATAAACTGATTTATTTTTTTATTTGCTCAGTTCATTTTTCAGTGATCTTTTTTACTTGTTTGCATCATAGGTATATAACATGAACTAGAAGAGAGGAATTAGGAAGTAAAAACAGAGTAAGATCTAGAAAAATGAGAAAACAGGAAGAAAAGAACAGCAAACTAGGAATAGAAAAAACAGTAAGAAATTAAAAACAAATACAATTTTAGCAAACTAGGAATAGAAAAAAGAGTAAGAAATTAAAAACAAATACAATTTTAGCAAACTAGGAATAGAAAAAACAGTAGGAAATTAAAAACAAATACAATTTTTCTTAGAAAGGCAATTCAAAAAAGCAAAGAACAAGCAAATGAGAAATATAAACAAAGAAGTAGAAAAAACGAGAACTAGAGAGGAGAAAGTGAAGAGCAACCGCTAACCTCTGGCTATCTAATCTAAAATATTCAGAGTGAGCTGTATTCACATTTGTTATGCTATGCATAATCAGAAAGTTGGGATAAGGACCAACAATAGCATGGTATGGTGGTAAGTGAGTTAGATCCCAAGACTTTCTGCCAATATTTGGGTTTTAATCTGTAAAATGGCACCGTTGGAATACACTGTTGGAGGGGTTTAATTTTTTCATCTCCATCCCGAACAGAATATATATATTTTTTTCTTTCAATGTGGTGGACCTGTGGTGAAGACCAAAAAGGATAAGGTACAGTATGCTGGAACCTCAGTATGATATATTTTAATTGACATTCCAGCACTCATATGAACCATTATATCTCCAGCTCTTATACATTTTATTGTACGATAATACCCTTCCATTTCTTCTGTGGCAATGATAACAGGGAATTAAATAACTTATGGATCTGAGCATGTTATTGGTGAATTCTCGACTAATGTGCACTCTACATTATGTTCTCACACCCATATATATATATATTCTTCTTTTCTTAAGTTACCTTCACTGCTTTCTCCTCTGTTTCTATTGTCTGTTTATCTACCAACTGCATTTAGAAAAAAAGGACTCCACTGACTCTATCAATGGGCTCTTCATATTGTTGTGACAATGTTAAAGTTTATATGGCTTATATGATTAACCATTTGCATTCAACCAACCATATTTATATTACTAACATAAGGGTCTGATCTCATATGGTATCTTGTATATTACAATTGCTTGTATTTTTTTTAAAATATTATGCAGTTGGTTGTATCTTGGCACATGAAGGCTGCCACGATGTGTGAATTCTCACAACAAGAATTCCTTGGCGGATTACAATCTCTAGGGTAACCTTTGATCTGCTGGTTAGCTGTGAGGATGATGGTTTAATAATAGTTGTGCTGAAAGTAGCACTGTTTAATGCAGGATAGATACAATTGAGAAGTTTCGTGAGAAGCTGTCATACATGCGTAGCGAGCTAAGAGATGATCGTTAGTAATTTCTATTCTGTTCATTCTATGTATCACATGCTATTTGCAACATTTGGTTTCTTGTCATGTTAAAACTTCATAATTTTTCTTTTTGTTTTTCTTGAATGAAAACAAAAAAATATCTTTGTTTCCTAATGCTACTATATGGCTTCTGTTCCTTCAGAAAAATTTCGCGAGATATACAACTTTGCATTTGCCTGGGCTAAAGAAAAGGTATTCCTAATGCTACTTTATGGCCACTTGGTAACACATTTGTACAGTTCAGTGAAGATTATGGCTCCATTTTTGATGGAATAATAATGACTTGCTTAATAACTTATTGGCATGACCACATGCACTGTTCATTGTATTCTGTTAGGGATGCAACAGAAATATTTTGTGAACTGTGAATCATGTATCTTTTTTTATGGATAAATTGAATAAACATGGTATGAAGATCATACGTTTAAACAACGTCACTGCATGTATAGTTCATGTAACGGTTATTAATTATACTCATTACTCATGCTGAGAGAGTGAACCTCCGGAGATGTTCATTATGATATTTTTTATTTTTGCTAAAGAAATTTTACATTTGGGGGACTGGTTCGCCTTGTTTTAAATCTGTTTTATAAGTCGTTTGAAGGATAAAGAGCAAGCCATGTTGGATCTAAGTCATGCATTCATTTGATTAGTTAGTGATTTGTTTTCAAAGTCGTCATCTATGCACTATGCTGCACTAACAATTTTCAAGGATCCATTAGTATATGAAGGTAACATGTAATTTCTAAAAAATATTTACCGATTGTACTTCACTAGGGGGTTGCACGAACTCTACTTCTCTCATATCAGGTGAGAAGAATCAATCAGATATTAAGAATGGGATTGGTCCTAGATTATGATCTCTTGAATTAGGTGATACAGAATGAATGTCCATGGTTTCTCAAGATAGTAAATGATTCAGAATCACGTAATTGAAGAACTTATTGACTAGACTACTATTTGCATCCCATTGTGGCCATTAAATAATATACATTTTGAATATAATATTTAATTCTTAATAATCATTAAAGAGGAAAATAGAAATTCCTCAATATTGTATATAGATTCATTTAAAGGGCATAGTAACAAGATATGCATTGAATACACCTCAATCAATGATGATACTAACTCAGCGTATGTATTCAATATGATCAACTATTTTAGCTTGTTACATAGAGTAAAAGAAAACATGTTAGTAAACTAAAACTAATAAATTAAGGGCTTGATGCAAACTAAAACTAAATAACAACAACAATCAAACCTTATCCCACTAGGTGGGGTTTAGGCTTCATCCCTTACTATATTATCATTTATATTTAAATAAATTTTATTTTATTTTATTGTTACTAACAAGTCTTTTTTTAATGTCTCTCTTCCACATTTGATGTACACATTTGTCATATTTTCACATCAGCTAACTAGAGCATTTATTTGTCGTTTAAGTATATGTTTGTACCATCTTAAACGTCTCTCAGAATTTTCTTCCAATAGGTGCAATCCTGACTCTCTCAAATATTTTCATTTTTAATTATGTCCAATCCACACATCTATTTTAATATCCTCATCTTTGCAATTCTATGTACTCGCAGGGACAAACCCAGAAATTTTGTTTAGGGGGCACAATTCATATAAAATCATAAAAGTATAATTTATATCAACTAAAAGATGAGCAAACAAGTTAACATTATCATCAATTCAAATGTGACATTACGGTCTTTCATTTTTGGATAATAATTCATGAAACAATCATTTGATAAGTTACTAAATATATTTTTTTCAATATATGTCAGTAAAGAGTTATTTAACCATTGATCACCCATTCTATTGCAAAGTCGATTTTTCATAATTTTCATAATTGAAAATGCTCTCTACTATGGAAGTTGCAATCGGCAAAATCAAAGCCAATTTTAAAAGCTTGTAAACCAATGGATATGCTATGTCTCTTCTATTTTCCACCATCAGTCGATTAATGTCATTCAATCCCTTCAAATTTGAAAAATTAATATCTGGTCAATATTAGAAAAATCTCTTGGATAGAATTCGGCTAATTAAATCAACTTTTGACATGCAACATAAAGAAACAATTCAGTCTCATTAAATCGACTATTTAGCTCTTGTAATTGCATATCAATGACGATGTTGAATAATTCAACGTGGTTGTGATGGAGATTTGTCATATGTTCAGTTATGCGTTGTGATCTTCCTTAGCTACAATTGTATCATTCATATTGGGAACATGAATAAAATGTTTCCCACAAAAATTGGAAGTCACATCCAACAAAAACATCACTCATCATCCCTCATTGATTGAAGGCGTTGTTTAGAAATATCAACCAATCTCATAACATTCTTAATATCTTGATCTTTCCTTTGCAAAGTTTGTGACAACTCATTTGTTATTCCCAATAATTATTGTATCAAATGAAGAGTAATCACAAACTCAAAAGATTGTATTGCCTTTAGCAAACGAGATGCTTCAAACTTTTTATCTGAAAATAAGCCCTCTTCCACAATTACATCAAGTACATCAACCACAAATGCAAATAATGTAATGAAACCATTTAGAGTTTTGTAATGTGATCCCCAACGTGTATCACTAGGACGAGCGAGAGATGTCTCTTGATTCAATCACCGTCCACTAAGGATTTCTTCATTTTCTAGACTAGCAATTATTCTAGCAACTTGTGACTCTCGTAAAGCATCTTGCCGCTTACATGAGGCTCAAACCACATTAACAATATCAAAAATTAAATGGCAACAAGTAATTTTTAAGGGTATACTAGTAATGTTTTGTTAAAAAATGAGGGGTCTAGGACCCCCTTGCCCCTTTATGAGTTCGTCCCTATGTACTCGAATCATAGCCCAACATTCAACTCCATATAATATAGCAAGTTTAACTTCTGTTTTATAAAACTTTTTCTTTAAGTCTTAGAGGTACTTTATGATTACAAAGAACATGACATTTTCTTTTATTTCAATTATCTTGCTTGTATTCTATGTAAGCTCTCAATTCCTTCATTCTTTTATAAAAAAGACCAAATACTTAAAGCTCTTAATTACAAACAACTCAGCTTCTATCCAAACAATTATCTCATTACGTCTAAATTGTTAAATTTAAATTTCATATGTTCTGTCTTCACTCTTTTAAACCTAAAGCCTTTTACTTTTAGCGTTTCCTGTCGAGATTTGAGTTTAATATTTACTCCTTTATGTGTCTCATCTACTAAAACAATATCATATGTAAATAACATACACTATGGTACAGATTCATAATTATAATTAATGTAAAAAGATAGGGACTTAGAGCTGATCCTTGGTATAACCCTATCTTTATAGGAAATGCTTAGGTTAATCCACTTGAAGTTTTTCACTTTTGTCATTACATTCTCATATTTATTCTTAATTAGTTCAATATACACTATACTAATACATTTCTTTTCTAGAATTCTATAATTCTCCTTGAGACTCCATCATAAATTTTTTCTAGGTCGACAAATATCATGTGTAAGTCTTGCTTTTGTTCCTGATAATTTTTAATTAGTTATTTGAGAAGATGTATAACTTCTATTGTCAACCTTTCAGAGATAAATCCAAATTGATTTTCAGTCACCATGATCTCCTTTCTTAGTCTTTTTTTTTTATTATTCTTTTATAAAGTTTCATGGTATGGCTCATTTGCTTAATATTCCTATAGTTTACACAATTTTGTACGTTTCTTTTTTTGTTCTTATATATGAGAACTAAAACTAAATCAACCTGCAAAATTGAAAAACAAATTTGAAAAACAAAGCTAATAGTTGAAGGGGATTTTTTATACTAATGCTACAAGATGGTCATAAATTGATGATCGTTGTACTAATATTCTTGTATATGGCAAGTTGGTTGTCTTTGATGAATTGGAAATCACTATGCTTGGTGTTCTTAGGTTGTTGGCAATTAATACTGTGGCTAGATTGTCATAATGCATGCTTGCAAGCTCTGAGTGATAAATACGCTCCATGTGGAATAACTCACCTTTTTAATCTGCCTTTGTATTTCAGCAGGTCACCACATTTTGTCTTTTATTTCTCTAAATTACTAGATCTCCATTAAACAAATGACGTAACCTAAGAGGGCTTCCTACTCTTTATTGATTCGGGATAATTAGCATATGAAAAAGATTAGATGCAAAGATGTCCATTTTTACTAGCTAGTGTGTGATCTTTTGGGTAACAAGATATATCTAGCTTTGTGATTATTTGATAAAGTTCCAACTAGTCAACATGAGTATGTACAATCATTGAATTATGCGGTAAAAGGTAACTCGCTCACCCCAAGCACTGCTCATAGTCGGCCCCACAGCGAGATGAAGAGAGTAAATCTTGGTGATTGAGCGATTTCTCTAGGCGGGAGGGATTTTATTTTCCAAGGGATTGTTCTATGGGGGATTCAATCCTTGTTCTCATGTGACAATCTACCATCCAATTACAATCATTGAATTATGTATCTTTGTTAACCAAAGAATTTGACTTTGGATTATTAGAGCATGTTTTAGTTTGCAATTGTATACCAAAATCATGTATGCACAAATCCTTTGGTGACAAAAAAGGATTGTAATGATCAACGAATCTATCAAGAATTTCACTGTAGTTCCTTTGGCAACATAACATCCATCTCACACTAATTTTGATATTATTTTATCCATCATGTCTGAGGAGGCCCTTTTATACATCTAACTCCAATTTTACTGGAAGATTCTTGAGAGTAAGAGTTCCCTTTGTTCTATTCTTTTGCAGGGTCAAAAATCTTTAGCACTAGAGACAGCTATTGGCATGTGGCAGTTGCTATTTGCAGAATGGCATTGGTCTTTAGTTGATCATTGGTGTCAATTCTTGCAGGTATGGAACTGTTACCAGGGGTGAATCATACCACTGAACATGGAGAAGTTTCATGCTTTTAGCATAATATAATGTTTAACACACATGTTAAGAGTTTGATGCAGTGTACCAGATGATCATTGGTTACACAGGAGTTGCGATAAATATTTGCTTTTTTGTCTTGCTAGGTATCTGAATTTTAAGTAATATTATTTCCAAAATAATAAAAGGTCACGGGTTCAAATCTTGGAAACAGCCTCTTGCAAAAAAGCAAGGTAAGGCTGCGTACAATGGATCCTTCCCCGGGACCCCGCATAGCGGGAGTTTCGTGCACCGGGCTGCCTTTTTTTTTTATTATTTCCAAAATAAGTAAATTGATGAGGCATAGGAAAGAGAGGTTATCCATAGGGTATAATTTGGAAAAATAACAAAAAGTGCTTATAAAAATCTCACAATTTCCTGCTCTTGTTTAACTTGTGAGGCTATATTGTGGCAGAATAACCTAAATGTCAGGATTATATTGTAGCAATTTGAACTTGTCAAAAAAGCCTTCGACTAACACAACTCAAAATAATAGGAATGTTATTTTACTTTATCTTATTTTTCTTAATCATATTCTTGCAATATTTTTGATTACACCTCCATTTTCATTTTCACTATATATGAAAACTATCATGATTACGTTTTGTTTCTATTAATCATTTTGAATATGAGTATAAAAGTAATAAAATTAAGAATTTGAAGTACTATATTTCTATTTTTAGGTTGGTATGGGAAATTTTTTAAATAAGTCTAGTAAATTGAAATGGTGAATTTTAGTAATATTTGTCTAATTTGGTAGTTTTGCAATTTAATAAATATGAGAAAAAAATAGAAGTTTGGAAGTTCCAAGTGATTGTTTTTAGAAGATTAACCTCTTTTATTGGTTTTGTAATTCGGTATTTATGGTAGTAAAGCTCACCATGAAGTACTAAGCTTCCGTGAAATCCCATTAATCAGAGATTTTTTGTTCATTTTCATTTGCTGGTAAATTTTTAGCAACATAATATCAAATGGTTTTTTGGGGGTAGATAATTTTGTTAGTCAGTTTCCCATAATAGCAGTTTCTTCATTATGTATTGAGTGCATAGCTGTTTCGTTTGATCTTTCTAAATTTTCGTTATCAGCTAAAACATAACAAAGCAATATCAAGGGATACCTGGTCTCAGTTATTGGAATTTGCTAAGGTATGTACTACGTACTTGTAATTTTTTTGCAGATATGTAATTCTGTTTTATATATATACTGCATGTGATGGCTGTAATTGTAGGATGATGTTTCTAGTGGCCAGTATTTTATTTAGTTCTTTTGTAGTGTATACGAAGTCCCATTAGATATTTCTCCCTTAGTCATTTTATATTCTAATTTAAGTAGACATGTGGGAAGTGTGTCAACTTTTGCATGCATTTTTTTTATTATTGATGTTTGTAATTATATAGTCATGAATATTGGAGTTTTGTATTTTCCATGTGGGTTCCTACTTCCTATATAAGGACTCTAGTTTCGTTATATAAGAACAAGGGAGACATACAAAATTATACAAACTACAGGGGTATTAAATTAATGAGTCATATCATGAAACTTTGAAAAAAAGTAATACCAAAAAGATTAAGAAAGGAGACCTCGATGATCGAAAATCAATTTGGGTTCATGCTTGGGAGGTCGACAATAGAAGCTATATATCTTCTTAGACAATTAATTGAAAAATATCGGGAGTAAAAACAAGATCTACACATGGTATTCATGACTTGGAAAAAGTTTATAATAGAGTCTCAAGAGAAATTATATGCAGAATTTTAGAAAAAGAGAGGTATTAGCATAACATATATTGAACTAATTAAGGATATGTTCGAGAATGTAACGACCAGAGTAAACACTTCAGGCGGAGTAACTGAAACATTTTTTAATAAAGATAGGGTTACATCAAGGATCAGCTCTAAGTCCCTATCTTATTACACTAATTATGGATGAACTGCACACATTATATAGTATCGTGGTGCATGTTGTTTGCAGATGATATTGTTTTGGTAGATGAGATACGTGAAGGAGTAAATGCTAAACTAGAATCTTGGTAGGAAACAGTAGAAGGGAAAAGTTTTAGGCTTAGTCCCCGGGATCCCGCATGGCGGGAGCTTCGTGTGTCGGACTGTCTTTTTTAATATTAGATGTAATGAGACAATTGTTAAGATAGGAGATGACGAGTTGTCCAGAACCAAGAGTTTTAAATATTTAGGATCATTTTTGTAAAACAATGGAGGGATTGAGAGAGATGTCTTACATAGAATACAAGCATGACAGTTGAAATGGATGAGAGCGTCAAGTGTTTTATGTGACCGTAAAGTACCTCTAAAATTTAAAGAAAAGTTCTACAAAATCGCAGTTAAACCTGCTATGTTATATGGAGCTAAATGTTGTTCTATGACTCGAGCACATGAGCAGAAGATGAGAGTTGCAGAGATGAGGATGTTAAGATGGATGTGTGGACATACGAGAATGGATAAAATAAGAAATGAGAGAATTAGAGAGAAAGTCGGAGTTGCATATATTGAAGGAAAATTCTGAGAGACACGTTTAAGATGATACGGGCATGTACTTAGATGACTAATAAATGCTCTAGTTAGACAATGTAAAACTATGACAAACACGCATATCAAATAAGGAAAAAGCGGACAAAAAAGATTTGGTTAGTAACAATAAAACAAGATAAAATTTATTTAAGTATAGATGATAATATAAGTAGGAAATAGAGCTCAATGACGTAAAAGGATTCATATAGCGGACTCACCGAGTAAGATAAAGCTTTGTTGTTGTTGTTGTTATTCCTACTTCCTATACAGAACTATCAGAATTCTTAACATATTCTAAACCAGTGAAGTAGATTGGTACATTTATGTAATTGCTGGATGCAGTAAATGTAGACAATTAAATGGAGACAACCCAATGCTACCCCATTAGCTTTTGGCCAAGCCAAAGTAAATGCATTCATTATTCAAAATTTGTGTAACTGTAGAATGCCATGTTTAAATCTGTCTTTTTCTGCCATGGTCTTTATCCTGTTCTCACGAGCTTCTCATTTGTCACCATCTCCATGGATGGTTCATAACTGTGCCCATCCTAGCAGACGGTTAAAATTGATAATAATATTTTTGGGTACATATTTTTATGCAAAGCATCTCATTTTCATTTTGCAGAGGAAAGTGGTATCATAGTGGAAATGGAAATAACATCAATATTAGTAACAATGGTTAGAATAACATCAATATTAGTAACAATGGTTAGTCAAAATGGAAAGGATCTTCGGAGTCTGTGTGATCGTTGTGTTCCCCTTGGTTAAAAGAAAATTTTTATAAGATTTGTGGACTTATCATACTCTATAGATTAGAGTGTTAGGTTAAGAATTAACACGCACAAAATGTTTCTGTTGCAGCTTTGCAGGGATGAGAATGGTAAAATGGATATGTAGAGTTATTAGGAAGGACAAAAAAACACTAATATTCAAAGAGCAATTAGATCTAAGTTAAATACACAATAAACGCGTTCAAAGGTCACTAATAATTAACCAAGTAAATAATGTTTGGTTCGGTTATAATACAAAATAATTTAATTAAGATGAATATATTGTTTTGATATTACCTTGTATATGTCTCGTGTAGTCAATTGTAAATAGTTGGGATAAATTTGGGTTGATGATGATAATGTTGCCATTTCAGCCAGGCAGAGAAAGGGGGAGTGTCTGTGTTCATAGGAGATAATTGGAACTAAGACTTTGATAAAAGCTTACAAAGGTGGCAAAAATTTTGCATTGGTTTGTGTAGCTGATTCAAGACTTTGATAAAAGCTGACAAAGGGAGACAAAGACTTTGGATTGGTTTGCGTAAGGATGTATAATTGAGATTTAAGAATGGGAAGAACATAACTGTATGTCTTAACGAGTCATTTTAAAAGCAGCAAAGTAGTAGATTGCAAAATTGGGAGAATTAGGGTATAGATCAGAGTTTACACAATATCCTTATAGGATAGAGAAGAGAAGAGTGTATGTAGTAGAAGAGGCTGAAAAACAGGCTAGCTATGGACTGAGTTGATACTGTAGGATTGTTGTAGCTTCATTAATGGGGAATTGTTTTTGGCACTGGTAAGGAAGGGGAATGTGGTTTGGATTTTCATTTCAAATTGAGTGGAAGATGAAAATTAAGGATGCATTTTTTTATGATAGTGTGTGTTCATACGAACTCCATAGTAGGTACCACGAACCCACATTCCAATAAAATTAAATTGGAGAACACATGAGAACATTTACTATAATATAAAGCCTTTCTTCTAAGAATAGCACTTAGTGATGTTGAATCGTCCATAGTTGAGCAATGTTGAGTGGCTTTGAGACAACTTTTGTTTCTTGGATGTTTTGCATGGCTTTGTATGAATAGTCAGTCATACTTCTACCTGCTAACTTGTATACATATGGAATATATTTATATCCATCTTAACAAGAGATCCAGTTAATAGCCATGCTAATCCTCCAAATATTATGTTAAATTTTGTGAAGCTATCAAAAGATAAAAGAGGAGAAGCAAATCTCAATCTTGCAGGTATAAGCAAACAAAACTCTTCTAGTTATGAATCCATGAACTAGTTGTATTAAAAGTGAAACTATTAGAATATTTTTGATCTTAATTTGTTTTTTCTTCAAAGTGTCCTCCAATGACTTTCTTTGGTCTGTATTGACACTGGAAGTTTAATACAGTTAATTTTATCAGCAGTTAGTTTATTAGTTATCTGTGAATTGAATCAACTGTCAAATAGGTCTAACTTTTTACCTCATGGAGTGGTTCCACATTTAATTTTGTAATTATGGGCACATTCTTAATTGGCAAAAAAAACATAATACTTGCTAGCTTGTTTTATGCTTTTGCAAAATTGGACAAATCAGTCAATTGTTTGTTTGCCTGCCTGACTTGTTTGTATATGAAAGTTAGGAGTAAAAAACAACAATTGTAGTTTTCCTTGCTGACGGTTATATTTTGAGGTACTTGTTTCAGACTATCGATCTTCAACTCTCCAACTATGATGAAGAGGGTGCTTGGCCCTATTTGATAGATGAATTTGTTGAATACTTGACTGAAAATGGAATCGTCCAACGTCCTCGAAATTGAGAAACCATACATTATACCGGCGGTGTAGATTCTTCTCGTGCATTGAGATTGGCTCATGAAAGCATTATGCTTTGGATTTGGTGGTTGTTCAAAAACAAAATCAAAGCCTTCAAAACTTGCTCTAGGTATGACATGTGAGCCTGAAGCAAGATGAAGAAACATTTATAACCTGATATTTTTTTCTTTCTATTTCATATCACTCTCTGGTTATTGTAGGTTTGTATTGCCTTCCTTGAGTTGTTGCTACTCTGATACTTTGCTGCGTGTGATTGCGAACTCTACATTTTTTTATGAAAATTAATCATCAGCACTTTTGTAATAACGCTCATGCTAAATGGAAAGGAACTATTCGATCTGATAATAAAATTGCATTTTCGACATCTCTTGGGCTTTTTGACCTTGCAAACTATGGTACTTCTACCAGAGGCATATCCATGTTTGATGCAATGCTCAGCTCTTTCATCTTATCACGTAGTGTGCTTTGATTCTTCTTCTTTATTTTAAAATTGTGCAAATCATTCCCCAAAGGATTCCTTATTGGTGATATTTCAACGCAGCAACATTTGTGTACGAACACGGTTGAGAAGGAAGTGCCTAGATTGAACTGGTGTGCAAGTTTTTGTTCCTGTCTGGAACTCTACATTGTAAGTTGAATACTGATGCACATTCAAACTACCGCTATGTATTGAACAACAAATTCATCACCCTAAGAACTTGGTTGAGAAGGAAAAAAAAGCAGATAAATTTGGATAGTGTAATCTTATCTTATAAAACTTGAGCAGAATATTAATCTCCTCGATCAATCTCATTATCATGATTAACAACTGTATCGTCAATGAGCCTTAGGCATCAGCTGATTGATTGTCTTCCTTTGTAAAACTTGTCTCTTTTTTCATTGAGCAAAGGCTGTTGCTTCTCCATCATCCCGCATAATCCTAGTTTTGGCGACCACTCAAAGACAAATTCATCAGCCTAAGAACTTGGTTGAGAAGGAAAAAAAAGCAGATAAATTTGGATAGTGTAATCTTATCTTATAAAACTTGAACAGAATATTAATCTCCTCGATCAATCTCATTATCATGATTATGAACTGTATCGTCAATGAGCCTTGGGCATCAGCTGATTGATTGTCTTCCTCAGCTGATTGATTGTCTTCCTTTGTAAAACTTGTCTCTTTTTTCATTGAGCAAAGGCTGTTGCTTCTCCATCATCCCACATAGTTTTGGAGACCACTCAAAGACATCATCGATAATATTGTAGACTATCTACAAATGATATGTAAAATGAAGGATATTATATGGATGTGGAAGCTAGTAAGAATGATCATAATTTATCCAAAACAACAGTGTAACTCATTTCGAAACAGGTTCTAACAATGAGAGGTTTGACACAACGATAAATAAAATTATTACCATGTGATTTAGAAGTCATGGGTTCAAGTCGTAGAAATATCATCCTATAAAGTTAGATAAGACTATATATTGATCAGAGTTTCACCACCGGGCTAACCTTTCTAACCAGAATCATTAAGATTTGGAAGGATAAACTTACCTAGCTCTGGCTGCCTCATCAGGAGGAGCACGATGCCAGAGCAAAAATATGAACAACACAGCTCGACTGGCATATGTAATCCTTGACGTCCACTTTGACGGTTCTTTACCATCTTTCTTGGGCGAAAACAAAAAAACTCCCTAAATATTGTTTCTTCAACATTGATATTGGGGAAAAATCAGATGGGCATTGCCAATATAATATATAATATGGTACAGCGGTCAGACCTTCCAAATGATTAACCCCAAATGTTTAATATTCAAATCTCAACTGCGACGTACTACAAAGATCTTATAGTGAAACGACAAATCTAAGAATATTGACCACTTATATGGACCTCCGCAAGAATTTTTCCGATGAAAAACTTTCGTGGGATACCTCTTCTCACTGCTACGAATGAATTGAGATCGTGTAATTTTCAGATCATTAGCAGCGACAAATTCTGAACATGGCAATGAATCAAGTGGCAAAGGCATGTGGATGGTTTGTCGAGGTAATAAACATATCGTTCACATAACTTCAGTTAAATCAAGTAGTAGACAACAAAACTTCTTCATGCTTTTCTTGCATGTGTATACAAAATTCTCAATGCAAATCTATCTATTAAAAATCTCAACAAGGATAGGAAATTCCAGACAAAAAAAGGAATTAGTAGCAAATTAAGACAATGATAGACTTATTATGCATGATCTGGATCTCCATTTCCCAAAGGAAAAAAATAACAATAAAAACTCAAATATACCTAAACCGAATAATCTGGCATTGCAGAACTTACGTAGTAGTAGTAGTGTAACAACCAAGAACAACAAAGATCCGGCACAGGCATAGAGAACAACTATCTTGCATTGATAAGGGTAAATAGGGAACAGGCATACAGCAAGAGCAACCAAAGGGCAAAGCAATGAAAGAATTGTTTGCCATCGGGTCCGTCTTTTCATGAAGCCAAAAAGCCATCATTTTCAGAGAATTCTTGCTCCTACAGATAAAATATGGCGATAAAATCACATTATCCAATTTTTTCTTTCAATGCAGCCAATGAATCAAAGGAAAGAAACTCAAAATTTCAGAGGATAAATGTATTAAGGGTGCTTAAATCAATTAAATTGGGCAAAAATCACAATGCACCTGTTTTTATTTTACAAATCATTAAAAAGACGTCCTATTTTAATTTTTTTTATCAAAAGAGTACCCCACCTTTTATTCTACCTAAATCCTAAATTGGTTGTAAAAAGGCGAATGCACTTGTTCCCAACGCCCCCACCAACCCTTCCCAGGGTCAACACGGAACCTAAATCCTAAATTGACCTGACGTATTGTAGCTACTACAATATGGGGGAAAAAATTAAATTAAGATTAAAATTATTCAGAGTATCCGAAAAGGATTTAAACAATATTTTTTAAACCTGAAACCGGTTGGGTTTCACCTAGTACCCAGTTGTAGATAAACGAGCTTCAATTTGATATATTGTACGTCCTGTGGTTCAACCCAATTTAATATTCACGTTGTAACTACTACGAAACCGTAACTACTACACAGTTATAACAATTACAGCTTCTAGCTGCTAGAACATGAATATTAAACCTTAACTTTTGAGAAGCTATAACTTTTGACGCATGATATATCAAATTGAAGATCGTTCAGAAATCTATAAACGATTACTGAGTGAAACCGATAATGGCTCGATTTTAGACTAAAAAATATTGTTTAAATCCTTTTCGGAGGCTTTGAACAATTTATCTTATTTTTTTTCTCATTTTGTAGTAGCTACTACAACTGTGTGACAATTTAGTTGTAGCATTTATAAAACTGTAGCTGTTACAACTGTGTAGAAGCTACAGTTTCATAGTTGCTACAATGCACCCGACTAGTTTATGATTTAGGCCGGAGATGAATAGTACTAGAGGCCCCTTGTGTCATTCTACAGGGGATGAGACGCCCTTTTGATAAAACATCAACATAGGACGCTGACACAGAAAAGTTTCAGAAGCCATAATATTTTCTGTCAACTTCAACTATTAATCTACTTTTATTGGGAACAAATTACAGGACAAGCCTATATCATCAGAAAGACACATATGTCTAATTTCCAACAAAAAAAATGGTGCCTAAAAATAATATTCCTATAGGAAGTTATGTTCATTTTGTAAATTTGAACGTTGTTAGAAGACATCTCAAATTTTATTAACAACTTCCGAGATTAATCTGCTTTTATTGAGAATAAATTATATAGTTATATATCATGGAAAACCACGGATGTCTAGTTTTGAAAAAAAAAATTATGCTAAAAAATAATATTTCTACAAAAAGTTATGACCATATTGATTGAAGTTTGGCAGGCTAGAAATACTACTCGGGGAACCTTAATAATATTGTTCTAGAAAGATAAATTGTTTAGGAAAGACAAATTACATGGGAAATACAAATTTCTCGAGAAAAGCTAAGTGCTGGGGAATTGGAAAAAATCAATCTACATTTTTTGATATTCTTAGTGACTTTCTTAGAACTTGAAAAAACTAATGATGCCTTAATATCATTGCATGCTTGATCCAATTGTTAAACACACATTTTCATTCTTAAAGCCCTAGGAAATATCAGTGTTCTAAATATCAGCTGCTAGATGGGAGGCAGCCATTAACCGCACCATCTTAGGCAAAGGCGATAACTCACTTCCCACGCCTAGAACGTCCATCGTTGTCGTCGTTTGGACACTGCGACTCATTGCCTGGTCCGACGATAAGTTCGGATGCGTCTCACGAGCCCGGACGCGTCACTTAGGCCTAGTGATAGGCCCGAACGAATCGCCTAGGCCTATCTACTTGTCCAGACGAATCGTACGAGCTCAGATGAGTCACTTAAGCCCGATGATCAGCCCGAACGTGTCACCCGGGCTCGACGACATGCTCAGATGTTGGGACCAAGGGGAGCTAGAGGGGGGGGGGGGTGAATAGCTCACTCGCTTCGATGAATATGATTTGTAACAGAATACTTGAAGCGAAGAACTCTCCCATGCTAATGCCTTGATTTACTTGATATCTACCTTCTTGATGTGACTAATCCACGGATCTGACCCTCTCTCGCACATACATTGTGAAAGAGCTCCTTTTCGGAAACAATCTTAAGATGGAGAAGCCTCGTACAAGCTCAAGAACAAGAATACAACTCAAAATAAGGAAACAAATGCAAATACAAATTGAAACACGACTTAGCACTTTGAACTGACTGTGTAGAGCTTTGTGGGAAACATTCATCCTTTTCTAGGGTTACCTCAAGCACCTTAATCATTTAAGCTTCTCCTTAAGTGATGACCACATCAGCAACCTGCTCAGAACCTACATAATGTATATATTTCCAACCTTAAGAGATTAGACCAATCACTTAAGAGGGGTGAAATCAATTAGCTTGATCGATTCAGCTCCCTTCTGCTCGATCGCGAGAAATACCATAAGCGATTTAGCTTCCCTACTTAATCACTTACCACAACTTCTGTTTCGAAGACAAAATGCCTTAAGTGATTTCTCTAAT
Organism: Zingiber officinale; assembly: GCF_018446385.1. Lineage (NCBI taxonomy): Eukaryota > Viridiplantae > Streptophyta > Magnoliopsida > Zingiberales > Zingiberaceae > Zingiber > Zingiber officinale. The sequence continues at coordinate 74,678,833 of NC_055999.1, forward strand.
CGCTTAAGCCATGCTGAATCGATTTGCCAGATCAATTCAACACCATTTTGTGCTTTCGCGAAGAAGAACTCTTAATCGATTAAGATTATCCCTTAATTGATTACCACACGTTGAATCTCTTATCTTAAGAGATTTGGCAACCCTAGCTCCTAAACTTGAGTCCTAGGGTTCCTTGCCCAACATTTGATCAATGATGTCCTGTTGGAACTCCTTATTGCTTAGCATCCGATCACCCTTAACCTGCTGGACTTCTCCACCAAGTGGCTGGTCAATCCTTTTGACTCACTTGGACTTTTATCTTTATGTCAAGCGTTTTGTTCTCCATGATCCACTTGGATTTCCAAACACTAGGTGCCTAATCAACTTTGACCCACGTAGATTTTTTAATGTCTGACTTCACTCACTAGGACTTTTCTCCACCTACCTTCACTCACTAAGATTTTCCCACCTGGCTTCACTCATCATGATTTTCTCACCGCCTAGCTTCATTCACTAGGACTTTTCAATTGCCTGGCTTCAAATTATCAAACTATTCGAATTATTGCTCGAAATAAGTATTTGAAAGGCTCAAAATTTATTTATTTAATATATATTTAATTTATATTAATAAAATATTAAGGCCCGCAAGTTCGCGAAATATCAAACAATATAATTTAGGCTCAAGTTCTGCTCAAAAAAAAGTTCGAACATGTTCGAGTTCGGCTCAAATTCGATAAATTTGAATACAAATCAAATAGTTTTCGAGATGACTTAAAAATCTCGTGAGCCAGTTTAATTCATTTTCACCCCTAGTTAACTTGACTAAATATAGCTTAATGGACTGAAATCATACAATTTCATCCAAAATCAACATTCTTAATTGATTGATTTCAGCTACCAATCGATTACAACCTCTTTGAATCGATTGAAGTTGGGTTTCAATCGACTACCGCAATGATAATCGATTAGACATTTTAATTGATCGCTTGATCGATTCCGCGAGCCTCTGTGCTTGTGAAAATTCACTCCAATCAATTGCTCTAATCGATTGGGGTGGATCAATCAATTACCATAACTGAATTTTTTATTTTGATTTCAGACCGAATTTCAGAAATATATAAATAATTCTAAACAATTCAAAAAATCATGAAACTTTTGGTCAACATTACTTATGTTATTTATTATTATGGAAAAATAATTTTCAATGAAAATAATCTTTATTTTCAAAGATTGACACATAATTGGAAACTATTGAAAACTTCAATGTTTCTCTCAAGTTCGTGTCTAACTATAATTGCTATTAACAAATAGTGTTCGCCAAGGTTTTCAAAAATATTTTGAAATAATTTTTCATAACTAATTTCAAATTATGATTTTTGGGTTAAATGCACATGACTTATACATTTGCTTTCCTAATGATAGGATAACACATAATCTATGTGTTTTGATGAAACTAAAATTCAAATAGATGCACTAAATCAACATTTTGAGTTTTGTTCATCCTCCTAACATCTCACTTATATCTATATGCATTAAAACACATACAAGCCACCTTATTATCCTTATGAGATGTAGATATTGGTATTCCCTAATCTAAGGGATCATGCATTTCTAACTAGGCATTTTTAATTCTGATCATCCACCGGGGATGCCATTTGATAATTAATGTCATTGTCTTTAATTATAAGAAATTAAAATAATGCATGAATATGTTGGAACCCTGTGGTAGTTTTGATGTGATCAACCAGATTAAGTTAGGTTATGTTGTGTTTGATCCTTGTGTCTAAGTGTGTACGAGCTTAGGAACACAAGAAGTCAAGCGGAAGATGCAACTAGTGAGAAGAAAAGTACGAGAAGGGAGTCGATGAGCTTGGTGCATCCGAGAGACGAGATGTTGCGAAGAGTACATCGGTGGATGAGAAGGATGTGCGCGATGTTCCGAGGAACGAGAAGCCGGAGCGGAAGCCTACTCGAGAAGGTCGGAAAATGAGTTCGGGTAAGCCCTATCCCGAATGGCCGCGATCACACAGATGATCGGAGCTGCAGAAGAGTACATCGGTGGACGAGAAGGATGTGCGCGATGTTGCGAAGAGTACATCGGTGGACGAGAAGGATGTGCGCGATGTTCCGAGGAACGAGAAGCCGGAGCGGAAGCCTACTCGAGGAGAAGGTCGAAAAATGAGTTCGGGTGAGCCCTATCCCGAATGGCCGCGATCACACAGATGATCGGAGCTGCAGAAAAGCAAAAGGAAGACTGGAAATACTACTGGAAGCACCTTCAAAGGGAGTTGAAGGCGCCTCCGCACACCTTCGCACCTTCACTATGGAAGGCGCCTTCCATGGTTGGAAGACACCTTCGATGAACAGTACGAAGGCGCCTTCTAGCCTTATGGAAGGCACCTTGGACCAGCCTGAGTTTAGTCGTTGCCAAAGGATAAAGTTGTATCCTTTGGCGCCTCGCTGGAGGCGGCTTCCAACCTAGGATAAGATTTTTCAGGAGCTATAAAAAGACCCCTGGACCTAGAAAATATCAATCAACTCTAGTATTCATTTCCTAGCACATTTATGAACTTTTAACGAGTGTAATAGGCTTCTCCGCCTACACAAAGGAGATATTTTCAACGCTTTCTTTTGCCTTTGATTAACAATCGCCTAGGTTGTAACCAAGTAATTCCTTTGTATCTCTTGTTTAATTATTTGTCTAATTTCTTTTTATAAGAGTGCTACTAATTTGAGTTGAAAAATCGAGAAGGTATTACTTTTCATTTTTGATAGACAATACACCCTCAAACCGCCAAGGGTCCTAACAATTAGTATCAGAGTCCAACAACCTTAGAAAGACTAAACACCGACTAAAGCATAGAAACAATGGTCTGACTGACAATTTATCCACCAAAATTTGAGGGAGAATTTGCGTCTTGGAGGAAACGCATGGAGATATTTTTTAAAACCGATTTTGAATTATTGTTAATATTAAAATATGAATTTTTAGCACCGAAAGACGAAAAGGAGTATCAATGGACCAAAAAGTAGCAAGCAGATTTAGCGGCAAATGGATGAGCTGAATTCCATCTACTGAGCGTGCTACCTCCGCAAGAAGTCCACAGAATTGACACCTATAAATCAGTATAGAAACTTTGAGAAAAGTTCCTGGAACTACACGAAGATACATCTGAAGCTAAACTCGTAAAATGGGATGTACTCCAGAACTAAATAAGCAATCTATGAATGGAAGAAAGCGAATCAGTTGCTTAACTACACGAAAGAATCAAGGAGTTAATCACTGGCTTAAATAACCTCGGAGAAACGGTAACCAATCAGGACACGCTAAGGTATGCTTTAAATGCGTTTCCCAGAACACTGGAATGGACATCTATAGTAGACTCCTACTATATCTCCAAAGATCTCGAGGCGAGTGCTTTAGAAAATATTTTCTCCACTTTCGAATTACACGAATCTTGATGTGCAGGACAAAGAAAGGGACCGAATCAGAACATTGTACTAAAGGCAAGAACGGATGATGCAGACTCTGAAGAGTCAATTGATGGAGATGAAGCGGCTCTAATAGTAATAAAATTTAGTAAATACATTAAATCTTATAAATTTAATAAGTCACAGGCAAAAAAAATACACTACAACAAAAATAATTTTTCACAGCAATATACTATTAATAGTGCACATTAAAAATACACCGTTAATAATAATATTATTAACAGCATGCATATTAAAAGCATGCCATTAATATTATTGTTAATGACATACATATTAATATGCACTATAAATAATTAATAACAACAACGACGTGTAATAATTAACACGCTGCTAATGCATGTATTTATTATTTCTACCTGTATGTCCTTCTCTTTCTCCTTTTTTTTTTTTTTTTTTTTTTTTTTTTTTTTATCTAGGGTTTTTTCCCACTTTCTCATCCGCGACTCTGCTCCTCCCGCCGTCTCTTTCCTGCAACCCCTCCTTCTACGGCTCTTCTCCTCGCCGGCTCTTCTCCTCTGACAACTCTCCTTCCCGTCGACTCTTCTCCCATGATTGCTTTACTGCTCATGTTCTCGTGATTGCTCCCGCACCATTGGTGCTACAACTCTTCTCCTCCTCGCCATCTCTTTATTTCTTTTTTTATTGCTTCGTAGAGAGTCTTCCTGTGGTGAAGACAGTGGTTTTTTATGTATTCTTTTTTTTTTCTATGATCATCTTATCGTTTTAAAGGTTCGGGCCTTTTGTGGCATTGCGTGTTCTTAAAGTTGAGTGAAGAGGAGTTGTGTTTTAAGATGTATAAAGTATTATGTAGAAACTTTGGAACCATTTTTACAAAATTTTAACAGTATTTTTGATTAACTATTCCAAAATTCATGGATTCTCAATATGTAGTTCAACTTGGGAACCTTGCATTTGATTTAATCTCATACTGCCGCTGGTTTGCTTTTGTAGGATTTTTTTTTTCTATGAAGTGCCTCACGGTGCGATGCAAGCATACAGAGAAGCCGTGGAAACCCAATGGATTCATTACAAAGTAAATCCTTGTTACTGAAACTTATAAAACGAAGTAAGCTGTATGCAACCATTTCATTTTTCTTGGAGAACAATACTTGTTGACATTGGCAATAAAAATATCCTTTAGTGCTTGTATCCTACAATCTTTTTCAGAAATATTTGTTTATGAAGTTTAAGTTCTCAAATAGATAACTATATCAAGTTAAAATTATTTTCACTAGTTTATTATGTGAATGCTCATAAATTGCATAGTTTTAATTTAAGCATGCTGTGAGGCTTGGCTAATAAGGTCACTAACAATTTTCTTTTATCTTACTGTCATCAAACTTCAGAAATATTTGATTAACATAAATCTTTTACTTGATCTTTCCTAGCAACTTGTTAATTCTGTGCATCAGAAAGAGTGCGAGACATCTCTTTGTAATTCAATTGCAGGTGACCATTATTACTTTCAAAAATTGTAATTTTGATATTATGGTGAAGAAACCCTTATTGTCATCATATTTTGATATAGGTGAATATGTTGAGGATGTATATAAAGAAGAGGAAGGTGAAATTGACACTTATCTTCTGCCTATAAAATTTGAAGATGGCCCATCATCAAGGCTTGCTCACAAGAAAAGAAAGCATATGAGGCAAAAATGAGATCTATGGTCAGAGTTCATTACATGTGTATCTATGGCCAAGAAAAATATGGGAGTTGAAACTATTGCAGACTTGGATAGGCAGTTGCCATTTGAAGGTGAAATTTTATCAAAATCTAAGAAAAATAAGAAGAAACCGAAGCATTTAGGATATAAAAAGGTGGTTCATCTCTAGAAAAAGCATCTTCCTACACATTTTCACATAACATGAATGACCATTACGTCTAGATCAAGAGAAAAAACATACTAAATGGAGAAATGTAAAATGTGGACATCAGCTTATGTCACAAATACCTACATAATTAGTGATTGCTGATTATTTTGTGAAACTTAAGTCAAATCTGGGTCTTATATTATTGGTATTGGAAACAGAAACTGGTGATAAAGGTAAAGTTGATCAATCTATTGGCCAGATTGAAACTGACATACTTTTAAGTGTTATTTCTATCTTATTTAAGATATATATTTTTACTTAATTTAGTTTTTATCTATAATCCTTTAGTCAACTTTTATAATTTTATTTGTATATGTTTCAGGTAATTATTGATATTGCTAGTTCTGAAGCTGGAATTATTCAGAAGGTTAGAGGATCTATTTTTTTATTTATGCTTTGTTTATATTTTCACATTTTTCTCATGGAACTTAATACTATTGAATTTTTATATAATTGATAGTTCATTGCCAAAGAAGGCGATACAGTGACTCCTGGGACCAAAACTGCTGTTATCTCTAAGTCTGCTCCTACTAACACTCATGTGGCACTATCAAATGAGATGGTAAGGATACTTCACCTGTTGTTCCCGTCCAGAAGAACAATGATACACAAGTGCCAAAAGTGGAAGCTTCCGTTAAAGAGAAGTCAACTAATTTATAGTATTATATATATATATATATATATATATTAATCAACTTAAGTTTAATCGTTATTATATATGTACTAGCTAGTTTGTTAGAGATTCATATGTTGTTTTGGATCTTCAGTCCTTTTATTTTAGTATAATAAAAAATAATGACTTTTATTAATTTTGTGTGTGGATTAAACTTAAATTTGCACTAAATTTGTTGTAAAATTTGATTTATCATTTTTGTATGAAAATGTTTTTTTTAATAAAGATAAAAACATCAACAGCGTGCAATGCACGTTGCGAATTAGAATATTAACAGCATGCATTTGCATGCCGTGGAAAATATATTCCATAATGTATTCGTAGCACGCAATGCATGCTGCGGAATGCATTTTCTGCAGCGTGCATTGTGCACTGCAGAATGGTTTTTCCACAGCATGCAAATGCATGTTATCAATAACTTATGTCTTTCAACAGCTTTTAATTGTGCAGTGTGCAATGCGTGCCGCGAAAACTGAATTTGCACGCTACGGAAAGTCATATTTGTTGTAGTGACATTTTCAGAGTAAAAGAAAGGTCCGATGTTGCAACTGCCAAGAGGTAGGGCACATCAAAGATGAATATCCTAAACTAAAGAGGAAGGAGAAAGACAAGGGCAACATACCAAAGCACAAGAATTTAAAGGCCACATAGAATGAATCATCATCCTCTGAGTTCGAGATCGAGGTCTCTGGACTAGCCCTACTGGTCGACCATCAAGAAGAAGATGAAAATAGCTCAGAAATGAGCATCGATGAAGGGAAAGAATCATCAGAAGAAAGCTGCGATGAAGGAGAGCATCAGAACATGAGGTAAGTGAGGTACGTGCACTATCTCCCAAGCAGTCATTTAATTTCATTAAGATTCTTTCCAAGGATTTGGTAAAATTAGAAAAAGTGAACATTGATTTAAAAAGACAATTAAATAGTTTAAAACTAGAAAATGATAAATTGAAAATGTAAATCGAAAGAATGGAAAATATCTCTAGATGAAAATACCTTCCTAACCTTAGATGAGGTAGTCCTAGTATGAAATGATTTATAATTGACCTTAGATTTTTCATGTTTTCTATTTTCATGACAAATAACATTAAAATGATAGAATTATATCTAGCATGCTCTTTATCATAATTTAAAGAAATACCATCAACTCATTGTACCTTAGTTTTGTTTTTGAAGACTCCCCCTTGACTTGAGCTTCCAATTCTCTTCTTGGTCGGATCTCTTCCCTTGGGCATTGGTTTTGGTAATGTCCCTTTTGATGGCAAGAAAAGCACACAATATGCTCCTTGCCTTTGTGTACCAAGGGGCTAACCTCTTTTGGCTTCTCCTTGCCCTTAGGTGCCACTTAGGTCTTCTTCTTCCCCAATTTAGGATATTGACTCGTGCAATGCCCTTTTCGCCTATACTCACGGTAAATAATATGATCTTTATTTTTACAAATTAAAATTGGTATACCTTCTTTGCTTGTAGGGATGACACAAGCTAAGATTCTTTTTTATTTGATCCGGAAGTGGAGGATTCTTCTTGCTCTGGTGTCAAAGATTAACGCTCCCCCTCACTCCTTGAGGTAGATGCCTCTTTAATTTCCTTCTCGAATGTTGAGCATCTCTCAACTTCCAAATCCTTATGTACATGAAACAAAGAGTATCTCTCTTTGTTTTTGTCGTTGCTCTCCATTGAGGATGGATCTTCATGGAGTTTCACCAATTTACTTCATAGCTTCTTGACATCTTCATAATCTTCAATTTAGTTCAAAATGTTGTTTGACAATAAATTGACTAATAATTTGGTCACTTTGTCATTGACCTCACATTTTTGGATTTATTCCTAGCTCTACTTGCTCTTCTTGAAAATCTTTCCTTTGCCATTTGTTAGAGATTGAAAAATTTCCATTAGAGCAAACTATTGCTCTATCTCCATCATCAAAAAAATTTTAATCCTTGTTTTCCAAAGATCGAATCTTGCCGATATGAATGGTGGAGTCACTCTAGTATCTTATCCGAGTCCTGTTGGGCGCTGGAATTCCGTTCTGTGTAGATCCCCTGTACAAAAATTTTATACGAACACAGAACCTTTCCTAGCAACTCACATACTCGATCAGGCATGTGTTTGATCAATCAAGCAAGATCTTGATTGATCAAAGCACACCTTAATCGAAGCACAAGATCGCTGGCCTCTTGTGTTGGTATTCAAATCGATATCCAAAATCGACATGAAAAAAACAAAACCAATTACGTAGCAGAATTAAAGAACTAGTTGTACCTTTCTTTGTAGCTAAAGACCTCTTGATCTTCTGCCGTATTCCTCTCCTCTTCTTGGACGTCGTGTGGGCGACGATCTACCAAGACAAAACACCTGAACCTCTTCTTCCTTTCCAAGCCGCCTACTACCAAAGAATGCAAAGCAAAAGGGGCGCCTTCTTCTTCTTCTTTTCCTCCAAACTGCCGGGCACCTAGGTGTTTCTTCTCTTTTTTTTTTCTTCTCCTCCAAGCCCTGGCCACCAAGGGGAGATGGGGCGCCGGCCCTAGAGGGAAGAAAGGGATGGGGCATCGACCCTAGAGGAAAGAAAGGGAGGGGCTTTGGGCGCCGACCCTAGAGGAAAGAAAAGGAGAGAGTTTTGGTTGCGGAGAAAAACTTATCACTTATTTTTTATGGCACAACCTCCTCTCCTTTTATAATCCTTGGCGACAGATAAAAAAGGAGAAAAATTAACAGATTTTTTTAGAATTCTGTTAAGAGAAAAAAATCTCCCTTTCATAACTCTTTTTTTTTTCTTTTATTGTGGTCGGCCCCTTACTTGGGCACCAAGCAAGGCTTGGCCGGCCCTATGCTTGGGCAACAAGCAAGGCTTGTCCGGCCCCTTGCTTGGGCACCAAGCAAGGATGTGGCCGACCCCTTTCTTGGGTAGGAGGCAAAATGAAAACGGGTGAATGCGAGCCTTTATAGATGCTACAACAGGGACCGAGAGGAGGAATTAGTTTTGGCCTCCTGATGGACTTGAGCTTCCTGTGTTCGACCTGAACACCCAACTCAAGTTCATCAATAATAACTCATACCACTAAAGGGTCATTATTGAACTACCGCACCAATCCCATATTACAATATGGGCTCCTACTTATCATGAGTGTGTTAATCTCCCTATGTTTAAGATATCGTATGCTCGTTAATTAAATGAGTTATTGACAACTCACTTAATTAATATCTGACTCCAAGAGTAGTACCACTCAACTTTATTATCATGTCGGACTATGTCCACCTGCAGAGTTTACATGATAATCCTTATGAGCTCCTCAAGGGGACATCATTAACCTAAATAAATAGGACACAGTTTCCTTTTATAATCAATAACACACCATATAAATGATATTATCTCCCAACTTATCGGGCCTATTGATTTAATGAATAAATCTCACTCATTGATAAGTTAAAGAAATAAATACTAAGTATATGTGTTTGTTATTATATCGAGATTAAGAGTACACACATCCATAATAATAGATGTTCTATTCTTTTATGCAGTCAGTATAAATCAAACAACCTCAAATGGTCCTGCTCAATACACACATAGTGTATTAGTATAATTTTATAGTCAAGACAAACTAATACCAAATTACACTACAACCGTTCCAATGGTTTGTCCCTATCCATCTTGGTTGTGAGCTACTATTTATAATTTATAAGGAACCGATAACATGATCTTCTGTGTGGCACCACACACCATGTTATCTAGAATATAAATTAAATGGACAATAGCATCGACATATATATAAATATAAAATACAAATATTTGACCAAAGTGATTATCATTTCAAAATATCTCAAGAACAGATGTTCATACAAAAGCTAGGCTTACAGTATACATCCCAACAAGTCCATCTCGAAAATCCATCTTGAAGTTAAATTCCCTTGATGATAATCTTTGACTTGTTGAAATTTAGGGCTTCAACTTCTCCCTCTAGCTCATTTCCCTTTTTGGCGATGAGTCTAGTGAAGAGCGGCCTCACTCTGATACCACTTATTAGGACCAAGGGGAGCTAGAAGGGGTGGGGGAGTGAATAGCTCACTCGCTTCAATGAATATGATTTGTAGCGAAATACTTGAAGCGAAGAACACTCTAATGTTAACTCCTTGATTTACTTGATATCCACTTCCGTGAGGCGACTAATCTAAGGATTCGACCCTCTCTCACACATACACTATGAAAGAGTTCATTTTTAAAAATAATCCAGAGACGGAGAAGCCTTGTACAAGCTCAAGAATAAAAATACAATTCGAAATAAGGAAACAAAAGTAAATACAAATTGAAACATGACTTAGCACTTTGAACTTTGATTTGCTTGAGCTTTTCATACTTTGGAATACTTCTTGAAGGTGGAAAATGCAGCAGCACTTGTCTCCCCTAAATCTCAAGAACTGGCTGTGTAGAGCTCTATGGAAAATGGTCACGAAAAACCCTTTTCTAGGGTTACCTCAGGCGCCTTAATCGCTTAAGTTTCTCCTTAAGCGATTACCATGTCAGTAACCTACTTAGAACCTGCAAAATAACTATATTTCCAACTTAAGCGATTAGCCCAATCACTTAAGAGAGGCGGAATCGATTAGTTTGATCGATTCAGCTCCCTTTCGCTCGATCGCGAGAAACACCGTAAGTGATTAAGCTTCCCTGCTTAATCACTTACCATAGCTTCTGTTTCAAACAGAAAAGGCTTTAAGCGATTAGAGCCCTGCTGAATTGATTTGCTAAATTGATTCAGCACCATTATGTACTTTCATGAAGAACAACTCTTAATCGATTAAGATTATTCCTTAATCGATTACCACATGCTGAATCACTTATCTTAAGCGATTTAGCAACCCTAGCTCTTAAACTCGAGTCCTAGAGCTTTTTGTCGAATATCCGATCAACCGTAACCTGTTAGAACTCCTCATTGCCTAGCATCCAGTCACCCTTGACATACTGGGACTTCTCCACCAAGTGTTCGGTCAATCCTTTGACTCACTTAGATTTTTCTTCTCATGCCAAGTGGCTGGTCCTTCATGACCCACTTAGTGTTAGAGTGTATACTAAAAGTCTAGATTTTTGTAAACATTTATTTTGAAATAAAGAATCACATTGGTCAAATGTCTACATTTATATGCTAAGTGTAGTTGTTCAATTAATTTATATTGTAGATAACATGATGTGTGGTGTCACACACAGAAGATCATGTTATCAATTCATTATAAATTATAAACAGTAGCTCACGACTAAGATGGAAAGGAATAAACCATTGGAATAGTCGTAGTGTAATTTGATATTAGTTTATCTTAACTATAAAATTACACTAATACACTTTGAGTGTATTGAGCAAGACCATTTAAGGTAAGTTCTTTTTATACTGACTGCATAAAAGAACAAGACCTTTGTTATTATGGAAGTGTGTGCTCTTAATCATGATATAATAACAAGCACATATACTCAATATTCATTTCTTTAATTTATCAAAGGGTGTGATTTAATTCGATAAATCAATAGACCCGATAAGTTGGGAAATGATATTATTTATATGGTGTGTTGTTGATTATAGAATGAAACTGTGTCCTAGTAATCTAGGTTGATGATGTCCCCAAGAGGAGCTCATAAGTATTGTCATGTAAACCCTACAGGTGGACTTAGTCCGACATGACGATAAGGTTGAGTGATACTACTCTTGGAGCTAGATATTAATTAAAGTGAGTTGTCAGTAACTCATTTAATTAGTGAACATTCAATATCTTAAACACAGGGAGATTAACACACTCATGATAAGAAGGAGCCCATATAATAATATGAGATTGGTGCGATAGTTTAATAATAACTCTTTAGTGGTATGAGTTATTATTGATGAACTCGAGTTGGGTGTTCGGGGCGAACACGGGAAGCTCAAGTTCATCGGGAGACCAAAACCAATTCCTCCTCTCGGTCCCTGTCGTAGCCTCTTAATTATAAAGTCTTATACCCACCTATACTTACCTTCTTATCCATCCTTAGGTGGCTAGCCAAGCCAAGCTTGGAGCCCAAGCAAGGGTCGGCCAAGACATGGCTTGGATGGGTTGAAGTGTGGTCGACCCTAGCTTGAACCCAAGCTTAGGTGGTCGGCCACAATAAATTAAAAGGATTTTATTTTTTAAAATCTTTCTTATGTAGAAGGCATGATTTTAAAAGAGAGTTTAAAATTTAAATCTTTCCTTTTATAGCTTTCTACAAAAGATTAAGAGAAATGTTTGATATCTTTCCTTATTTGTAGTTAAAAGGAAGATTTTAATTTTTAATAAATCTTTCCTTTTTTGTAACCATCCTCATGATTTTAAAAGAGAGTTTTAAAATTATAAATCTTTCCTTTTATAGTTTTCTACAAAAGATTAAGAGAAAGATTTGATATCTTTCCTTATTTGTAGTTAAAAGGAAGATTTTAATTTTAGAGAAAAATTTTCTTTTTGTAAATCATCCACATGTTTTAATAGAGAGATTTTAATTTATAAAAGTTTCCTTTTATGACCAACCATGAACGGAATTTTTAAAGAGAAATTTTTATTTTCAAAATTTTCGGAAATAAATTAGGAAGTTTTAATTTTGTGTTTAAAACTTTCCTTGTTTGGAGGAGTTGAGGTGGCCGAGATAAGAAGGAGGCTTGGGTGGATTCTCGTCTCTGTAGATCGTCACCCAAACGACGTCTGAGATAAGAAGAGGAATACGACAGAAGATCGTGAGGTCTATAAGCTATAAAAGGTATAACTAGTTATTAGTTTCCGCATCATAACTAGTTCATCCTTTTATTTAGATCTTGAAATACCAAACATAAGAGGATAACGTTTCTATGTTTCGAATTTATGATTCGAGTTTGTGTTTCTTTTATTTTTTCGAACTTGTGATTCGATTGTTCCTTTTGTTTAAACCTAGGGTTACTATAAGTAAATTAAATAAATTTCGTTGAAAGGCTTTGTCTAAGAAATGGTGGATGCTCCCATACCCAAGAAGGTCTAGTGTCTCGCCAAGTTTAACCTGGAAGTCGATATTTGAAATTAATAGTTAATTGAATTTGTAACATAGGTGGATTTGGATCAATAATGTTAAGCATCGTTTACGATCTAAGTCTAAACCACTAAGAACAGATAAGTTGAATTTGGAATCAATGATGTTAAATTTCGTCTGTGATTCCAAATTTAATTTCTAAAGAGCACAATAGGTTGTTAGGAATGGTTCAGGACTTGTACAAAATTTTTGTACAGGGGAACCAGTACGATATTCCGGAATAGCAACCAACACTTAGACTTTCAACCACCAGGTGTCCAGTCAACCTTTGACCCACCTGAATTTTTTAATATCTGACTTTACTCACTAGGACTTTTTTCCACCTAGCTTCACCCACTAGAATTTTTCCACCTGACTTCACTCACCAAGATTTTCTTACTGCTTACCTTCACTCGTTAGAACTTCCCAATTCTCTGGCTTCACTCACCACAACTTTCTAATTACCTAGCATTACTCACCAGGACTTTTCATTTGTCTGGTACGAGGGCTTTTTATCTGCATGACTTCACTCACCAGGACTTTTCCACTGTCTGACTTCACTCACCAGGACTTTTCAACTGCCTAGCTTCACACAACAGGACTTTCTAACTATTTGGCTTCACTCATTAAGACATTCAAACTATCTTGCTTCACTTATCAGGACTTTTTATACCAAGTGTTTGATCACCATTGACCCATTTGGTTTTTCTTCTTTTGCCAACCATCCCATTGGTCTTGCCCTTGCCTAACCTTCAGTTAAGACTTTCATAGTCAAGTATCTAGTCAAACTTGACCTATTTGACTACTCTCTCATATTACATTAGTCAACCTTTGACCAGAGGAGACATGCACCAACAATCTCTCAAATAGACAATTACACTTATAATCTCCATATATTGTCAAATATCAAAACTCAAGCTTGAGTTAAACTGGTCAATTTTGACCCAGAAACAATTGCACCAACATAAGACATGTCGCTCGGTCCTGACGACGCATAAGACTTATCGCCCGACTAAAACAAGATAAGTGATTTAAATAAATTTTAATTAATTCCTATTTGTTATTATCTCCTATTTATCTTACACTTTCATAGGTTAGACGTCCTTGACGATTTGATATAACAAAAGAGGCGCATTTTGACTTTTGCCCCTTAAATCGAGTAGAGTTGTCAGACGGGTCAATTTGTGGTGGGGCGGGTCAGCCCGTGGTGGGCCAACCATTTGGCGGGGAGGGGCGGGCTGACCCGTCAACATGGCGGGTTTGAAAATTTCCAACCCAGCCCAATCAAGGCGGGTTGCAGGTTTGGCGGGTCAACCTGCGGGCCCATCAAAATTTTTTAAAAAAATTAAAAAAAATATTTCATATTTTCAACGTTTTACTTCGGAAAGGTTTCATCAATTAAATATATCAACAAATATGTATTTTAAATATAAATGAACACAAATAAATACTTATATTGAATAAAAAGTATTATTTTTATTTCAAAATTATAATAAAGAAAGATAATAAAATGACATAAAACTTAATTTACATGTGTTTCTCAACTCGCAGGCCAACCCAAACCTGTCACGAGCCGACCTGCGCGGGTCGCGGGCGTAGGCGGGTCAGTCCACAGCGGACTTGGATTGATAAAATTCTAACCCAATCTACTTAAATTGTTTGACGGGACATGTCAATCCGATGAACCAAATCCAAATTGACGGTTCTAAAATCGAGTGAAACAAAAAACGTACAGTGTGACTCTCAAGATAAGCAGGCCATGAAGACAACTTCCCAGGTCTCACAGTTTTGATCACACGATCACATCTTACCAAAAGGTTCTTCATTAGTAGTGTATTTATGATGTCATCCATTTCCAAATCCTAGTCAGAACCAAGAATTTCTTTGACCTCTGGATAATTTTGTAAAAAGACTGTAAAGTCTTTCCCTGTGAAGTATTCGACTCTTGTTTCCTGATTCCAGCTTTTTGTTGTCTCTTAACTTTTTCAGCAAATACCTGAAAAAACATCTTTGCCTGAAGTATTCTTCTGCAGAGTCCAAGATGTTAGACACCACAATTGTAAGAGACGTGGGGACTCACATGGTTGTCATCATATTAAAAACATCAAGCTCACGACAAAAGAAATTACAGGTCATACTATTGGATAAAACAATATGTTGTAAGAGATATTTATTTAAGATTTTATCAAATTTAAATTACATATGGAATTAAATCCAATTTATCTATCGAGATGATCTTAGTTGATAATCTCACACTATCAGTAGAGATTGATGTTACCAATTACTGAGTGTAGACCGAGTACCGAGTCCGAGCAACAAAGTCCTAGAGGACTAAAATATCGGTCGAGTTCAGTAGCCAACCGGGTAGCAAGGCCGACTGAGTTGCTGATCAAACTGAAAAAGTCCAACCGGGTAGTATGATTGAACGAGCTAAGCAGCCGAGTGAGCTTGTGGTTGGACGGGTAGAGAGGCACATGTGACCATGACAAACTGAGCACCAAGCATAGGTGACCATGACGAACTGAGTGGTACCCATCTGCTATCACGGGCACTCCGACGATCAAGAATTGCAAGATAAAGAGGGGCGTAGGTGGAGAGCTTCAACTGCTTTTCAATGTGCGTAACATCTTTTCCTATGATCGCAGCCTCCTTATATAAGAACTCAGATTAACGACAACGTTAATGATCAATTAAAGATCATTACTCGACGAGCTGTGAAACGCTAGCGTTTCGCTCGACCGTTTTGATTCTGCATTAATCTTACTTAATATATCTGTTACACAAGAAGCAAAAAGTTTATGTGGCAAAATATTGATTATTCCACTTGGACAAATTTTGCCCCGACTGGTTTAGAATTCGGCACGTGTAAGTTGTGCCCGCACACGAATAATATGATTTAATACAATCCGGACTTTAAATTTACATTTTTATTGTGCACCCACGCGTAAGAAAGAAAATATATATATATATAGTTCTTCCCAAGAATTAATTAAATAATTTCGATAAATTATAATATGTAACAAATCCAAAAAGATTTGAATTTCTTAGGCTGCAAGATAAGTATAGAGACGTTGCATGT
Source organism: Zingiber officinale (assembly GCF_018446385.1). Classification (NCBI taxonomy): domain Eukaryota; kingdom Viridiplantae; phylum Streptophyta; class Magnoliopsida; order Zingiberales; family Zingiberaceae; genus Zingiber; species Zingiber officinale. The sequence continues at coordinate 74,694,957 of NC_055999.1, forward strand.
AAGTCGTGAAGATTCATGCAGTTCGTGCGAGAAATATTAGGTTGTATTCTATATTTTAAATAATATTGATTATAAATATTATATAAATAAATTCTATCATTATATATAATATTAATTGGATCAATATAAGAAGAATCTTTAATTAGAATTAAAGTGTTATAATACAAAGTTAACATTTCTTAAATTTCTAATTTAAATCTAGGATCTAAAGAAAATGTAATTAAATAAATTTAAAAAATAATATAAAAATATTGTTTCCATTTAATTTTCATAGCTAATACGCAAGAAAATTGCATTCCTAAGGGTTATTTTCATAGCTAATACGCAAGAAAGTTACTTGCTTTTCAAAATGTTATTTGTACTACAGTAACAATATACAAATATTCAATTGTCTAGTTTGAATAAATCCAAAGTATTCAGGGTTATTTTCAAGCGTGCACTTTGAAAACAACATTATTAAGGAATTCATTGTAGCTTGGAGGCACATTTACTTAATAGACCTGACCACGATTTAGAACCGATGGTTCGACGGTTTCGAACCACCAATTCGACGATTCTCGATAGGTCGACCCTTAATCTTTACAACCCAAGATGGTTATGGTTCATGGTTCGGAACCTTCGGTTCACGGTTCGCCACTGTTGTTCAAGATTATTATAGTAAAAATTTTAAAATTTAAAATTTATTAAAAAAAAAAAGACTTGCACTCATTTAAGTTGCCTATGTATCCCTTTAGGGTATAGGGGAATCAAAACTCACTTAATTCTTTTACATTTTTATCCTTTTACATTAAGAAGTGACATTATTACATATTTCCATTTCCTGTTTCCGTTGTATTCGTTCCTTCGATATCAAAATCTTTGACTTCGTCATTAGAAAGTTGCATTTCTTAGATTCTTTTTTCGACTCTGGTCCAATCGTCAAGTAATGCTTGAGCTTCCGGTGAGTCAGGAGACAAAGTCAATCGTCGTTCATCTAATATATTGCTACCGGCACTGAACATTTGCTCCACGGCAACGGTTGACACTAGGCAAATTAAAATTTCTTTGACGATCACAGAGAGGACGAGAAAGCTTTGAGTCATTTATGACCACCACTTTAGGATATCGAAATTTTTACTATCTGCTTCACTAAAATCAAAAGAAGTAAAATAATTCTCAAGTTCTTGTGTGGAACTTGAGGATCCTCGTGGACATTTCATCCATTCTTTTAATAAAAGTTATGTTTTTGTAAGTTTTAAATTACTACTAATTGTTTGTTGTATTTTAAATATATTAGGTTGTATTCCATATTTTATATAGTATTGATTATAAATATCATATAAATAAATTCTAATATTATACATAATATTAATTGGATCAGAAGAAGAAGAATCTTTAATTAGAATTAAAGCATCATAATATAAAGTTAACATTTCTTAAACTTCTAATCTAAATCTAGGATCTAAAGAAAATGTAATGAAATAAATTTCAAGAATCATAAAAATATTTTTTCCATTTAGTTTTCATACGCAAGAAGATAAAATTCATTATTAATATGTTCATTTAAAATTAATACTATATTAGAAAATTTTTCTAAAATTAAATGAGTAGTAGGATAATAAACACCTGAAAGTTGTTCGATTGCATTGTTAAATACTTTTAAAATTTCATAAATATTACTATAAATATTTCATTATTGTGAAAATAAATATATATTAGTATTAGTATTTTATGTAAAAATAAACATAATAAATCTTTATATTGAAATAAATATTGTAATAATTGATATGATGAATTCCAATGTGTTGGTACGTCACATGAAGATTTTTTAGGTATCATTCCATTAATTTTACAAAACTTACTCCATTGTTTTATTATAGATGGATGCGACCATAAATAAGAAATTACAATTCTAATTGGTTTATTATGATTTTGTAAAATTTTTAATCCATCTTGAACACATAAATTTAAAATATGATATACAAACGGTATTGGAACTAGCATTATCTAATGATATTAAAAATATTTTGTGAGTTAATCCATATTATTCTAAAATTAAACAAAATAATTGTGTGATATTATGAGCAGTATGTGATTCATTAAAAATTCTATAAGCTAACAATCTTTTTTGGAGGTTCCAAGAGTTATCGATCCAATGGCAAGTTACACACATACGAATGTGTTTGCCAATGATCACTCCAAATATCGGAACATAAAGAAACTTTATTATTTAATTTACAAAACTCATCAATTAAATTTATTTTTCCTCGTTTTACTAAATTTTTAATTGTATGAGTAAGTGCAGTCCTAAGAATATGTTTTACACATAGATCAAGAGATTCTTTACAAAAATCTTCAAATGTGCATTTAGATCCAAAACTAAAAGAAAGATGTTCTAAGGAAATAAATTTAGCTAATGATTCTTTTAATTTATTATTAGAATATAAAAATAGTCTAAAATCCATACTATCGCTAGTTAGTATTCCGTCGAATAATTTAGCTAAATGTTCTAGGAAAATTTAGATAATTGTGTTTAAGAACGACCGAGTCCATATTCCATCGGGTGCTTCGTTTCTACGTGTCGTTTCAGCGACTCATAGTCGCCACCTACTTGAAATTTGTAGGAAGCATTGCAGTGCTTATACTTTGCGCGTAATTCTCCTGACAGAAGAGTGACTTTCTCAAAATGTTTATGAAAATAGAAGATCTTAGAGGAGAAATTTCCCAAATATTAGAAGTAATTATTGTTGGTACCTTTGGAGGTCGACAAGATGGGAGGGGTGAATTGCCCTACAAAAATAAATCAACCCTTTCTCGACTTATAGCTTGAATAAGAACACTTGTAACAAAAAATAAAGAGACTAATAAAAAGAAAATAAACACAAGAAGAATTACTTGGTTTGCAATCAGAAGATTGCTAATCCAAGGAGAATGAAGCGCACTTTTCTGAAGATCTCATTCGGGCGGAGTAGCCTCTTACAACGTTCACAGCTCACAAACAAAAGTAAAACAGAAGAAATGGAATTACAAGTTGTTACTTCAACTGTTGAAATCAGCGCTATATTTATAGCACTGTTCCGAGCACCTGGAAGGGTTTCAGACGCCTAGAGGAGGATAGAATTCTATCCCTGATGCGTCGGTCAGCGGCCACGTCACTTGTGATAACATTTGGGTTCCGGGCGCCCAGAAGGGTTCAGGGCGCCCGGACTCTATAGTGTTGGTGCAGCATCCCTCAGGTCAAGGTTGACCTGGTTGACCAAGCTTGAGTCTTGGTTTGGGTTTCAATGTTTGACAATACAAGGTTGATTGTAGAAGAGTCAAGTAGGTCAAGGATGACCAGATACTTGACTGGGAAGTCCTAACTGGGATGTTAGGCAGAAGAAAATCCTGGTGAGTGAAGCCAGGTGAAAATCCTAGTGAGTGAAGCTAGGTGAAAGACCTGGTGAGTGAAGCTAGGCAGACTGGAAGTCCTAGTGAGTGAAGCCAGACACGGGGAAATCCAGATGGGTCAAGGTTGACCAGACATCTGGTGAAAGTCCAAGTAGGTCAAAGGATTGACTGGATACTTGGCACGGGGAAATCCAGATGGGTCAAGGTTGACCAGACATCTGGTGAAAGTCCAAGTAGGTCAAAGGATTGACTGGATACTTGGCACGGAGAGATCTAGATGGGTCAAGGTTGACCGGACACTTGGTGAGAGAGTCCTAGCAGGTCAAGGGTGACCGGATGCTAGGCATGATGAACCAACATGTCAAGGTTGACCGGATGTTTGTTTGGGAGGCGTGGGACTTGGTTTTGGGCAAAAACCAGAAGCTGAATCGATCAGTCGATCGATTGGCTGGAGCCCAATCGATCGGTCGATCGATTGGGGTGTCCCTGCGAGAAGCCTTTGTCCCAATCGATCAGTGGATCGATTGGGAGGAAGTCGCGAGCGCACAGAGTGCCTCTGGATCGATCAACCGATCGATCCAGAGGTCCCAACCGATCAGTGGATCGATTGGGAAGGTGTTGTATGTCGCGATAAGCCCTGGATAGATCAGCCAATCGATCCAGGTAAATTTCCAGAGCACAGAGGTGCTCTGGATCGATCCATGGATCGATCCAAAACCTCCCCGATCGATTGGGAGCAATCCAATCGATCGGGATCCGACCGTTGGCACAGATAAAGGCCGTTGGCGTGCATCTTCTTCGGTAGAACTTCTACTGATCAATCACGATCTTCACCAGCAACTCCACAGCTCTCACTAAGCTCCAGATCGCCAGTTCTTGAAGGTTCTTGGAGGTTCTTCCAAGTCAAGAGGCGGATCAAAAGCAAGAAGAAGAAGCTAGGGTTAGGGCTTTTGTACTCATTATAAGCTTGTGCTTGTATTTCATTACCTTTCCCTTTCTTCTTGTAATGAGAGTCTTGTAGGGCTTCTCCGCCTTTGGTAGTTACCATAAAGGAGTGTTTCATAGTGGAGGGTGCGTGAGTAGGTGTGGATCCTTGGACTAGTCACCTCTTGTGAGGTGGATACCAAGTAAACCATCTTTGTTAGCGTTGCGTGTTTTTGTTTCTTGTATTTCCGCTGCATATCTCTGAAGAAACAAGCAACGTCAAGCACGAAGATCGCACCGAGCTATTCACCCCCCCTCTAGCTACATTTTGGTCCAAACAAGTTGTATCAGAGCAAGGTCGTTCTTCACCGGAATCATCGCCGGAAGGGGCAAACAAAACAAACAAAGCTAGAGGGTGAAGAAGTTGGAGCAAATTCATCAAAGCCAAAGAATTCAAGAAGCTCAACTTCAAGATGCAATTCCAAGATGGACTTGGATTTGACACAAGGGTGGCTCCACCGTACACATCTACTAGTTTCGATCTTTGGAAATCAAGGATCGAAAACTTCTTAATGGTGGAGATAGAGCAATGGTTTGCTCTAATGGAAGGCTTCGAGGCTCCAAGAAACTCAAAGGGTAAAGTCCTCAAGAAAAGCAATTGGAGCCAAGAGCAAATCCAAAGATGTGAGGCCAATGATAAAGTGACCAAGCTTTTGGTCAATCTATTGCCTAGCCACATTCTTGGAAAAATTGGAGAGGTCAAGGATGCCAAGGAGCTTTCGAGCAAATTGGCATCAATTCATGAGATCCCCTCCACCGTACCGAATCAAGAGGAATCCAAAGAGGGCGACTCATTGAAGCAAGACCAAGAGGAGGATTCCAAAGTTGAGAGATGCTCAACTTCTGAAGAAGAAGAAGTCCAAGAAGAAGCTTCATCTTCGAGGGAATGCAATGAAGGGAACAAGGAGGGAGCGTACTTCTTGTTCCATGTACAAGATGATGAAGCCTCCACCTCTAGGATTGAGGGGGAGCAATCCTTGGTGACGCCGGATCAAGAAGAAGGAGAAGCGTCTAGATCCAGGTCAAGAGAAGAAGAGGAGGAAGAGACTTCCACCTCCACAAGTCAAGCAAAATCAAATGGTGGAGTATCATCCTCGGATCAAGAGGAAGCCTCTACTTCCAAATCAAATGGAGGAGCAAGTGCCGTCCCTACACATGAAGGTATAAACATTTCAATAAATAATAAAGATCATATTATTTGTTTTGAGTGTAGGGAAAAAGGGCACTACAAGAACAAGTGCCCTAAATTGGCCAAGAAAAAGGGCCAAGTGGCACTAAAGGGCAAGGTAAAGCCCAAGGAGACCATCCCCACAACAAAGAAGAGCAAGGAGCACATTGTGTGCTTCTCTTGCAATCAAAAGGGGCATTACCGAAGTCAATGCCCAAAGGGGAAGAAGGTGGTCAAGGCTCAAGGAGGAAGCTCAATTCAAGGGGGAGCCTCCAAGGTAAAAAGAAAGGTAACTTTCATTGAGCCTACCCCTTTAAATTATGGTAAAAAGCATGCTAATTCTAATCTATATCATTTTAATGCTATTTACCATGAAAATAGGAAGCATGATAGCATTAAGGAAAAATATATAGCTTATCATGCTAAAACCTCTCAACCTAGGTTTAAAAAGGTAGATAGAAATTTAGGCAAGAACCCTAAGGATTCTAGGTATTTGCCTAAGAAGAAGAAAAATTAAGGTTTTAGTGAAAAACCTAAGGTTGAAGAATTATGACAGGAAAATCAAGTCTTGAGGTCAAGACTTGATAATTTAGAGAAGACCCTTAGAAAAATCACAAATATGACACAAGGGTCTAAGGGTAAAAATCTAGGTCTAGGAGTGTCAAAGCCATCCAATTGCCATAGAGGTTTGGGATACAACCCAAAGGCCAAGAAGGATGTAATTTCCTATCATAGGGTTCTATATAGTTATGAAACCAATCCTAGGTCTAGTGGGCAAGCCAAAAATACTAGGGAGGTCATCCCTAAGAGTATTTTTGCAATAAATGTGACTAAGGCTTCTAAGAAGTCTAAGAAAGTCACAAACAAGGTTACAAGGGAAGCAATCCCTAGAGTTGACCTAGAAAAAGTGACCAAGGCTTCTAAGAAGCCAAACAAGGTCACTAGGAAGGTATCTAGGGAAGTTATCCCTAATGAATACCTAGAGCATCCAAGGAGCACGAATAGATTTTGGGTTCCTAGGAGCATCTTCTCTACCCCATAGATGGGCTAGAGAGTGTCAACTCTAAGAAGAAGGGTAGTTAACCCAACTTTGAAGAAATTGACACTCAAGGAGCATTTTCAAGGTTATTATTAACCTTTGAAAATGAAATGGATTTATGATTTACTCTTTGAAAGAGTAAAATGTGCCAAATTGGAGAAGTATTGATTTTATTTTAAATTGGCACAATTTGAGAAAACATAAGAACTACCAAGTTGGGATTTTGGTATGTTCTTAGGAAATTAAAGGCAAGCTAAGCCTTAATTTATAGTGCTACTCTTGTGGAAAAGTGAAATTTGCCAATATTTAAGGAATACGCTTAATTTCAATTGGCAAAAATTAATCAAGATAATTAGAAATGCCAATATAAGTTTTGGCATTTTCTTGAAGCACTTTTGGGCAATCTAGGTTTAATTTTTAAGTTAGCTAAGATTAAGGATACATAGTTAGGTAATCTAGGTAATTTTATTTATGCTAAACCTTGCCATGTTATGTTTGCCCATCACATGCCATGACACCATATTTAGTTTTGTATTTCTCATTCATGACGTATTATGAAAAATATAAAAATACCATGTCATGTCATACATACATCATGTAATTATAGGAAATTTTCTTTTGAAAGCTATTTCATTTTGATGTATGCCATAACATTATCATGCATTATGTTTAATTCCTTAAAAGCAAGGACAAATGGCATTTATCAACAAGTGTTTTCAACAAGTGTTGTCAACAAGTGTAGTCAACAAGTGGTATTAACAAGTAACATCCTAAGTGGATGTTCAATATCCACAAAATGCCTAGATAGATATGCATGATCCCTAGATTAGGGCAAAACCAAACTTTACATCTCACAAAGACCAATAAGATGACTTGTATGTGTTTTAGTGCACATTAGATACAAGTGAGATGTTAGGATGATGAACAAAACTCAAGATGTTGATTTAGTGCTTTCTTTTGAGTTTTAAGTTTATCAAAACACATAGTTATGTGTTTTCCCATCATTGGGAAAGCTAATGTACAAGTCATGTGCATTAAGCCCAAGGAATATAGTGGGATATTGGTTTTGAAAATGTTTTTAAAATAATTTTGGAAAACCTTGGTGAAGGCTATCTTTTGAGAGTAATCACCATTGAATAGTTAAACACAAACTTGAAGAAAACACTAAAATTTTTGCAAGGTTTTAAGTTTGTGTCAATCTTTAAAAATATGAAGTATTTTCTTAGAAAATTATTTTTCCTTGATAGTATATACCCTAAATAATGTCTACACAAATTTTTACGATTTTTTGAATTTTGTAGATTTTTCTAAGGGCTTCTGAAATTCACAGAAAGTGGGTTTCAGCAACTATCATACCTCAATCGATCACCCAATCGATTGAAGGGTCTCAATCGATCGGGCGATCGATTGAGAGCAAGCTTCTCACGAACAGAAGCTTCCTGGATCGATCCATCGATCGATCCAGCCCTCCTGAATCGATCAGTGGATCGATTCAGCAAGGTTCAATCGATTGGAACCCAACTCCAATCGATCCAAGTTGCTGATTTTGGCTGGGAAGGCCTGATTTCATCATCTTTGAACCTATTTTAGTCTAGGTAACCATTCCAAACCCCTGAAAATATATTTGTATACATAAAAAGGGTGTTTTCATGTGGAAAACAAGGATGGATTGGTTAAGGAAGGCTAAGTTGAAGTTTAGGTTGAGGTTTGTTTCAAATTTTGAATATTTGAACCTCAAAACTTCTAAAATTGGGTTTCCTAAAGTTTTAGGGATTCCAAGTCATTGTTAGTGTAATGACAGAAGTTACCACCATGTCTTTAGGGGGAGGGACTCTTTAAAGACATGAAAATTATTTTTCATGAACCTTGGAAGGTGGTTAACCTTCCGTTAAGAACATGCTCAAGGTTGAGCGTTTGAACTTTAATAAGGAGTGGATATCCTCATTGTTCAAGTGGTTTCAAGTGGATAATGCTCAAGGATGGGCATTTTCCTACATTGGGGGAGAATGTAGGGTTAAGGATAATGAAGGGTATGAGACCTTCATTATCGTGTTGATCACAACGAGTGAAATTGTGAACAACGATGAGCAACTCTTCAGGGGGAGAGTTTTCAACAAGTGAATTTGTTGATGTGTGCCCAAAAATGGGGCATGGTTTGATGTGTGCCAATAGGGGAAGAATGAAAGAGAGTAAGTTAGACTTTCATTACCTAGAGGGAGTTTGCCCTCTTAGGGGGAGAATGAAGGGTTTAACTTATGTATTCATTACCTAGTGGCATGAAGAATGTTTGGGCTATGGGATTAGCCTAACTTACATGTGGTATTGTAAGTGATAGTGTTGGTATTGTCAAACATAAAAAAGGGAGAGATTGTTGGTGCAACATCCCTCAGGTCAAGGTTGACCTGGTTGACCAAGCTTGAGTCTTGGTTTGAGTTTCGATGTTTGACAATACAAGGTTGATTGTCGAAGAGTCAAGTAGGTCAAGAATGACCAGATACTTGACTGGGAAGTCCTAACTGGGATGTTAGGCAGAAGAAAATCCTAGTGAGTGAAGTCAGATGAAAATCCTAGTGAGTGAAGCTAGGTGAAAGACCTGGTGAGTGAAGCAAGGCAGACTGGAAGTCCTGGTGAGTGAAGCCAGGCACGGGGAAATCCAGATGGGTCAAGGTTGACCAGACATCTGGTGAAAGTCCAAGTAGGTCAAAGGATTGACTGGATACTTGGCACGGGGAAATCCAGATGGGTCAAGATTGACCAGATATCTGGTGAAAGTCCCAGTAGGTCAAAGGATTGACTGGATACTTGGCACGGAGAGATCCAGATGGGTCAAGGTTGACCGGGCACTTGGTGAAGGAGTCCTAGCAGGTCAAGGGTGACCGGATGCTAGGCATGATGAACCAACATGTCAAGGTTGACCGGATGTTTGTTTGGGAGGCGTGGGACTTGGTTTTGGGCAAAAACCAGAAGCCGAATCGATCAGCCGATCGATTGGCTGAAGCCCAATCGATCGATCGATCGATCGATTGGGGTGTCCTCGATCGATCAACCGATCGATCGAAACGCGATCGACCGCGAATGGATCGATTAGTCAGGCCGGATCGATCAGCCAATCGATCCGTAAATTCTGTAAGCGCCCGGATCGATCCGTGGATCGATCCAAAGCCTCCCTGATCGATTGGGAGCAATCCAATCGATCGGGATCCGACCGTTGGCGCAGATAAAGGCCGTTGGCATGCATCTTCTTCGGTAGAACTTCTACTGATCAATCACGATCTTCACCAGCAACTCCACAACTCTCACTAAGCTCCAGATCGCCAGTTCTTGAAGGTTCTAGGAGGTTCTTCCAAGTCAAGAGGCGGATCAAAAGCAAGAAGAAGAAGCTAGGGTTAGGGCTTTTGGACTCATTGTAAGCTTGTGCTTGTATTTCATTACCTTTCCCTTTCTTCTTGTATTGAGAGTCTTGTAGGGCTTCTTCGCCTTTGGTAGTTACCATAAAGGAGTGTTTCATAGTGGAGGGTGCGTGAGTAGGTGTGGATCCTTGGACTAGTCACCTCTTGTGAGGTGGATACCAAGTAAACCATCCTTGTTAGCGTTGCGTGTTTTTGTTTCTTGTATTTCCGCTGCATATCTCTGAAGAAACAAGCAACGTCAAGCACGAAGATCGCACCGAGCTATTCACCCCCCCTCTAGCTACATTTTGGTCCTAACATATAGGCTCTGGGCGCCCAAACCACAAAAGTCAACAGGATTGACTTTTTACGATTCGGTTCCTCTACTCCGGTTATGCTCGTCTCGCTCCGAGTCTTTCGCCCCGGCTCCGCTAGCTTGGGTGATCTCAACCATCCGAAATAGGACTCACCCGAACCCAAGTTCTGACCTTCTCCTCGAGCAACCTTCCTCCTCAGTTTATCGTCCCTCGAACGTCGCCTACGTTTTTCTCATCCACCGGTGTACTCTTCCGTGGCACCTCGTCCCACGGACGCACCGAAGCCGTCGGCTCTCTCCTCATGTCGTCCTTCTCGCTAGTCGCGTCTTCCGCTCGACTTCCTATGCTCCTAAGCTCTTGTACACTTAGACAGAAGGGTTAAACCAAACAGTGTTAGGACCGAAAAGTAGCTAGAGTGGGGTGAATAGCTCGTCGCGTGCTAGGTGCTCGTCGTTGCTTGTTTCTTTAGAGATATGCAGCGGAAATACAAGAAACAAAAACACGCAACACTAACAAGGATGGTTTACTTGGTATCCACCTCACAAGAGGTGACTAGTCCAAGGATCCACACCTACTCACGCACCCTTCACTATGAAACACTCCTTTATGGTAACTACCAAAGGCGGAGAAGCCCTACAAGACTCTCAATACAAGAAGAAAGGGAAAGGTAATGAAATACAAGCACAAGCTTACAATGAGTACAAAAGCCCTAACCCTAGCTTCTTCTTCTTGCTTTTGATCCGCCTCTTGACTTGGAAGAACCTCCAAGAACCTTCAAGAACTGGCGATCTGGAGCTTAGTGAGAGCTGTGGAGTTGCTCGTGAAGATCGTGATTGAACAGTAGAAGTTCTGCCGAAGAAGACGCATGCCAACGGCCTTTATCTGCGCCAACGGTCGGATCCCGATCGATTGGATTGCTCCCAATCGATCGGGGAGGCTTTGGATCGATCCACAAATCGATCCAGAGCGCCTCTGTGCTCTGAAAATTCGCCTGGATCGATCGGCTGATCGATCCAGGGCTTATCGCGACAGATCGCAGCTTCCCAATCAATCCACTGATCGATTGGGACCTCTGGATCGATCCAGTAGGCTTCTGTGTGTTCGCGACTGCCTCCCAATCGATCTACTGATCGATTGGGACGAAGGCTTCTCACAGGGACTCCCCAATCGATCGGCCGATCGATTGGGCTCCAGCCAATCGATCGGCTGATCGATTCGGCTTCTGGTTTTTGCCCAAAATCAAGTCCCACGCCTCCCAAACAAACATCTGGTTAATCTTGACATGTTGGTTCATCATGCCTAGCATTCGGTCACCCTTGACCTGCTAGGACTCCCTCACCAAGTGTCCGGTCACTCCCTTTGACCCACTTGGACTTTTCTTCATCTTCCCAAGTATCCGGTCACTACCTTGACCTACTTGGACTTTCACCAGATGTCTGGTCAACCTTGACCCATCTGGATCTCTCCGTGCCAAGTATCCAGTCAATCCTTTGACCTACTTGGACTTTTACCAGATGTCTGGTCAACCTTGACCCATCTGGATTTCCCCGTGCCTGGCTTCACTCACCAGGACTTCCAGTCTACCTAGCTTCACTCACTAGGACTTCTCTTCTGCCTGGCTTCACTCACCAGGTATTTCACCTAGCTTCACTCACTAGGATTTTCACCTGGCTTCACTCACCAGGACTTTTACCTAGCTTCACTCACTAGGATTTTCACTTGGCTTCACTCACCAGGATTTTCTTCTACCTAACATCCCAGGTAGGACTTCCCAGTCAAGTATCTGGTCATCCTTGACCTACTTGACTCTTCTTCAATCAACCTTGTATTGTCAAACATCGAAACCCAAACCAAGACTCAAGCTTGGTCAACCAGGTCAACCTTGACCTGAGGGATGTTGCACCAACAAACAGGACCTAACTTAACTTGTTTGATCACATCAAAACAACCTTGGGGTTCCAACAATCTCTCCCTTTTTGATGTGAGCAACCTAAGTTAAGCTAGGATAAACAAATGCAAAAAATGCAATGTAAAGATAATTAATTTTGTAAATAAGTGCAAAAAGATTTTTCAATTTAAAAATTAGATTATACCTCCCCCTAGACTTAATATCCTTCTCCCCCTTTGATTATATAAAAAATAAGGTTCCTTAATAAGTCTAAGGTTAATTTTAAAAAATTTGCAATAAATTAGAAAGTTTTAAGTGTTAAAAAAATTTCTAAGTTAGAAAATTTTCAAGAAGAAAATTTCTAAGTTAAAAATAAAATTTTTGTGCAACAGATTAAAAAAAATTTAACAGAAATAATTTAAATGAAGTCTGCTATACAACAACAACAAGCAAGCCTTTTTCCATTAAGTGGGGTCGGCTATATGAATCCTTTTACGCCATTGAGCTCTATCTCTTATTATATCATCATCTATATTTAAATAAATTTTATCGTGTTTTATTGTTGCAAACCAAGTCTTTTTTGGTCTTCCTCTTCCTCGTTTGATATGCATGTTTATCATAGTTTCACATCGCCTAACTGGAGCATTTATTGGTCGTTTAAGTACATGTCCGTACCATCTTAAACGCGTCTCTTGGAGTTTGTCCTCAATAGATGCAACTCCGACTTTCTCTCTAATGCTCTCATTTCTTATTTTGTCCATCTTCGTATGCCCACACATCCACCTTAACATCGTCATCTCTGCAACTCTCATCTTCTGCTCATGTGCTCGAGTCATAGCCCAACATTCAGCTCCATATAACATAGCAGGTCTAACTGCGGTTTTATAGAACTTACCTTTAAGTTTAAGAGGTACTTTACGGTCACATAAAACACCCGACGCTCCCCTCCATTTCACCCATCTTGCTTGTATTCTATGTAAGACATCTCTCTCAATCCGTCCATCATTTTGTAAAAATGATCCTAAATATTTAAATCTCTCGGTTCCGGGCAACTCGTCCTCTCCTATCTTAACAATTGTTTCATTACTTCTAATATTGCTAAACTTAAATTTCATATATTCTGTCTTTAATTTACTAAGCTTAAAACCTTTCCCTTCTAGTGTTTCCCTCCAAGATTCTAGCTTAGCATTTACTCCTTCACATGTCTCATCTACCAAAATAATATCATCTGCAAACAACATGCACCACGGTACTGTGTCTTGAATGTGCGCAGTGAGTTCGTTCATAATTAGTGTAAAAAGATAGGGACTTAGGGTTGATCCTTGATGTAACCCTATCTTTATTGGAAATGCTTCAGTTATTCCGCCTGAAGTCTTTACTCTGGTCGTTACATCCTCATACATATCCTTAATTAGTTCAATATATGTTACGCTAACACTTCTCTTTTCTAAAATTCTCCATATAAGTTCTCTTGGGACTCTATCATAAGCTTTTTCTAAGTCAATGAATATCATGTGTAGATCTTGTTTTTGCTCCCGATATGTTTTAATTAATTGTCTAAGGAGATGTATAGCTTCTATTGTCGACTTTCCGGGCATGTACCCAAATTGATTTTCTGTCACTGTGGTCTCCTTCCTTAATCTTTTTTCTATTACTTTTTCCCAAAGTTTCATAGTATGACTCATTAGTTTAATACCCCTATAGTTTGCACAATTTTGTATATCTCCCTTGTTCTTAGATAAGGAAACTAGAGTACTTATCCTCCATTGATCAGACATTCTTTTTGTTTTCAATATCATGTTAAATAATTTTATAAGTCATTCAATACCTTGTTTCCCTAAGCACTTCCATACCTCTATCGGAATATCATCTGGTCCAACGTCTTTTCCATTGTGCATCTCATTTAAAGTTTGTTTTACTTTTGAAGTTTGAATTCTACGATACAAATTAAAATTTCTATGCTCATTTGACCTAATTAAATTACCTAAGTTAAGTTGGTCACCTAAACCTTCATTAAAAAGTTGATGAAAATACCTCTTCCACCGCTCTTTTATTTCTCCATCATTTACTAATACCCTATTACATTCATCTTTAATACATTTTATTTGGCTAAGATCTCTTGTTTTCCTTTATCTCACTTTAGCTATTCTATAAATGTCTCTTTCCCCTTCTTTTGTATCCAATTTTTGATATAACCGTTCAAAAGTTTCATTTTTTGCTTCACCCACTACTTTCTTAGCTTCTTTCTTGGCTATTGTATATTTTTTTAAGTTTTCCTCGTTCTTACAAATATATAATTCCTTATAAGCTATTCATTTTTCCTTCACTTTCTCTTGTACTTTCTCATTCCATCACCAAGATTCTTTACTTAGTGGTGCATGTCCCTTTGACTCACCGAGTACACTCTTAGCTACTATTTTCAACTTTGATATCATCTTATCCCATGTTGTATTAGAGTCATCATATATTTCACTTAATGCTTGTATTTCTACCTTCGCCTTAAATATATTTTGTTTCCCATCCTTTAACTTCCACCACTTAATTCTAAGAGTTGTATATATTTTCTTTCTATTGATACTATGTTTGAGGTGTATATCCAACACTACTACCCTATGTTGGGTAGTTAAGCTTTCTCCAGGGATGACTTTGCAATCTTTACAAATCTTTCTATCCTTCTTCCTAATCATAAGAAAGTCAATTTATGATTTATTATTCCCACTTTTGAATGTAACTAAGTGTTCTTCTCTTTTCTTAAAAAACGTATTAGCTAAGAAAAGGTCATATGCTATCGCAAAATCTAATATAGTTTTCCCTTCCTCATTCCTCGTTCCAAACCCATAACTCCCATATACTCTCTCATATTCCTCAGTTTTCACTCCGACATGCCCATTTAGATCACCTCCTATTAAAATCATTTCATTTGGTGGAATATTTTGTAATATTTCATCTAAGTCCTCCCCAAACCTTGATTTGGTAGCTTCATCTAATCCTACTTGTGGTGTATATACGCTAATTATGTTCATAGTTTCTTTCGCCACTATTATCTTAAGGGTTATAATTCTATCCCCTTTTCTAACTACTACAACTTCATCCTTTAACAAACTATCTACAATGATACCCACTCCATTTCTTGCTTTACTCTTTCCAGTGTACCATAACTTAAAACCCGAGTTCTCTATCATCTTTGTCTTCTCGCCTGTCCATTTTGTCTCTTGTACACACAAAATACCAATTTCTTCTAATCATCATATCTACTACCTCCATTAATTTACCAGTGAGAGTTCCTATATTCTATGTTCCAAATATTATATTATTAGTTTTCCTATCATATTTGTTCTTATTTAACCTATGGTGTGAGAACTCTTGCCTATTTAACACTACACCCAAGTTCTCATGGAGATGTAGCGGTCCTTGCTGAGACATTACAGTCGGACCCTGTAACGCGAACTCTTGCATATTTATCACTACGCCCGAGTTCTAGAGATATAGCGGTCCTTGCCGAGACGTTACAGTCGGACCCTGCAACGCGTTCCTTCCGGGGAGCAACCTAGGATTAACACAATAGTTTAATAGATTCATTCATTGAATATTTACCATAGTTTGACGCTGGCTGGCAACCTAACGCAACCCTCCTCCTTTATCCGGGCTTGGGACCGACCATGACTGGTCATCATGGGCGGAGTTTGAAGTTTGCTATATAAAAAAAAAATTGCTGAGTTAAGTTTGAAAAAGTTTTCTAAGTGAAGTAATTTTTTTTTAGAAGTTTTAACAAATGTTAAACCATTGACAAAGATTGAGGGCAATTAATTTTTATGTTTATCAGTTTGTCAATTAAATATTTAATTCAGAAATTGGCTTCAAGGCTATGGCGAGGCATTAGGCCTTCTTGGTTATTGGATCATCAACTACTTCTAGACAAAGCCTTTTAATGAATTTAAATATTCAATTTTCTACCTGAAAGCCCTAAGTCTAATTTCATTTTTAATTTAAACAAGTTTTTAGAACCAATATAGGTTCCTTCCTATAGGGTTAATCATGTATTTTCTAGGTATATAAACTTTTGATATTTTTCTGATCTGACTTTTGTGAAACCTATAGTACCAGTTGAATCCTTTATAGTTTCTAAAAGCAGAAATATTTGAACAAGCAGAATTTTTCAAATATTTTATTTCTTCTTTTAATTTATCATTTTCAAGTTTTACTTTATCAAATCTTCTATCAGACATATTTTTGCTAAAATTCTTTTTATTTCTAAGTTTTCATTTTTTAATTTATTATTTTAACTTTTTAATTTGTACATAGATTTTTCCATAGACTTAATATCGTAATAAAGTTGATCAAGAGGTAAGAGGTGTTAGTGCCAAAAGTAGCTAGAGGGGGGGTGAATAGCTCGTCGCGTGCTCAGTGCTTGGCGTTGCTTGTTTCTTCAAGGATGCGCAGCGGAAATACAAAAAGACAAATACAAACATGCTAACACTTGGATTTTACTTGGTATCCACCTCCAAGGGAGGTGACTAATCCAAGGATCCACACAACGCACGCACCCTCCACTAATGAAACTCTCCTTTATGGTAACTACCAAGGGCGGAGAAGCCCTACAAGACTCAATACAAGAAGAAGAAAGGGTAGTAAAGAAATACAAGCTTACAAGCTTACAATGAGTGCACAAACCCTAACCCTAGTTTCTTCTTCTTGCTTTGATCCGCCTCTTGACTTGGAAGAGTCTCCAAGAACCTTCAAGAACTGGCGATCTCGAGCTTGAGAAGAGCTGTGGAGGAGCTGGTGAAGATCTGAAATGAATCTGTGAAGAGATGCCGAAGACAACGCTCGCATGCGGCTCAAATACGACGCAACGGTCAGATCCCAATCGATTCGATTATTCCCAATCGATCGGGGAGGCTTTGGATCGATCCACGGATCGATCCAGAGCGCCTCTGTGCTCTGGAAAAACGCCTGGATCGATCCACGGATCGATCCAGCGTTTATCGCGCGAAGCAGCAGCGTCCCAATCGATCCACTGATCGATTGAGACCTCTGGATCGATCCACTGATCGATCCAGAGGCTTTCTGTTCGCTGGGAAAGGTCTGGATCGATCCACTGATCGATCCAGAGCCTAGATCAATCCACTGATCAATCCAGCACTTGGTTTTTGCCCAAAACCAAGTCCCGAACCTCCCAAACCAACATCCGGTCAACCTTAACCTGTTGGTTCGTTATGCCTAGCATCTAGTCACTCCCTTGACCTGCTAGGACTCCCTCACCAAGTGTCCGGTCAATCCCTTTGACCCACTTGGACTTTTCTTTCATGCCAAGTATCCGGTCACTCTCTTGACCTACTTGGACTTTCACCTAGCTTCACTCACTAGGGTTTTCAATTTGCCTAGCTTCACTCACTAGGACTTTCACCTGACTTCACTCACCAGGATTTCCATCTGCCTAGCTTCACTCACTAGGACTTTCACCTGACTTCACTCACCAGGGTTTCCTTCCAGTCAAGTATACTTACTTGACTCTTCTTCATTCACACTGATCAGTTCCTGATCAGAATCTCCCCATATGAACAACTGCACCTGCATTGTCCATGTGTCTACATGTATTGTCAAACATCGAAACTATGACCAAGACTCAAGCTTGGTCAAACCAGTCAACCTTGACCTAAAGGATATTGCACCAACAATCTCCCCCTTTTTGATGTTTGACAATACCTTTAAGTTTGGACCATTCTGAGTTAAGCTAATCCCATAGCCTTAACTCCATTCATGCCAAAGTATGAATGTTGGTTCCCTTCATTCTCCCCCTATGACCTCCCCCATAGGTAATGAAGGTCTAACTTAAACCACACATTCTCCCCCTATTGGCACACATCAACCCATCTTTAAGCACACATCAACTCGTGCCTCAATTTTTGGGCACACTTCAATAAATGCCCCATTGTTGAAAAACGCTCCCCATGAAGAGTTGCTCATCGTTGTTCACAACTTCACTCGTTGTGACCAACACGATAATGAAGGACCCATTCCCTTCATTCTCAAATAATGCTCGCTCTGGAGCATTAACATGGTCTAATGACTCAAATGAAGGTCCCATACCCTTCATTTATCCTTAACCCTACATTCTTCCTCAATGTTGGCAAATGCTCATCCTTGAGCATTATCCACTTAACGGAAGGTTAACCACCTTCCAAGGTTCATGAAAAATAATTTTCATACCTTTAAAGAGTCCCTCCCCCTAAAGACATGGTGGTAACTTCTGTCATTGCACCAACAATGACTTGGAATCCCTAATCCTTTAGGAAACCCAAATTTAGAAGCTTTGAGGTTCAAATATTCAAAATTTGAAACAAACCTCAACCTAAACTTCAACTTAGCCTTTCTTAACCAATCCATCCTTGTTTTCCATACGAAAACACCCTTTTTATGTATACAAATGTATTTTGAGGGGTTAGGAATGGTTACCTAGACTAAAATAGGTTCAAAATGCTGAAAATAAGCTTTCCCAGCCAAAATCAGCATCTTCAATCGATTGGAGTTGGGTTCCAATCGATTGAACCCTGCTGAATCGATCCACTGATCGATTCAGTCTTCTTGGATCGATCGGCTGATCGATCCAGCGAGCTTCTGCTCGTGAGAAATGCCTTCTCAATCGATCGGTTGATCGATTGAGGCACTCCAATTGATCCACTGATCGATTGGAGGCCTGAAATTGCTGAAATTTCATTTCAGCCAATTTCAGAAACCCCTAGAAAATTCTACAAAATTCCAAAAATTGTAAAAATTTGTGTAGACATTGTTTAGGGTATACTTTATTATGGAAAAATAGTTTTCTATGAAAATACATCATATTTTCAAAGATTGACACAAGCTTGAAAACTTGCTAAAACTTTAGCGTATTCTTCAAGTTTATGTCTAACTATTCAATGGTGAGTACTATCAAAAGATAGCCTTCACCAAGGCTTTCCAAAATCATTTTGAAAACATTTTCAAAACCAATTTCCCATCACATTTCTTGGGCTTAATGCACATGACTTGTACATTAGCTTTCCCAATGATGGGAAAACACATAACTATGTGTTTTGATGACTCTAAAACTCAAAAGAATGCACTAAATCAACATATTGAGTTTTGTTCATCATCCTAACATCTCACTTGTATCTAATGTGCACTAAAACACATACAAGTCATCTTATAGGTCTTTGTGAGATGTGAGATTTTGGTTTTGCCCTATTCTAGGGATCACGCATATCTATCTAGGCATTTTAGAGATATTAGACATCCACCTGGGATGTCACTTGTTAATAAGTATTGTTAAATGCCATTTGTCCTTAATTACAAGGAATTAAACTTAATGTATGATTATGTTATGGCATACATCAAAAGGAAATAATTTTTCAAAAGAAAATATCCTATAACTACATGATGTATGAATGTCATGACATGGTATTTTTGGATTTTTCATAATAAAACATGAATGCAAAAATAGACATGATGTCATGGCATATGATGGGCAAACAATCATGGCAAGGTTTAGCATAAATAAAATATACCTAGATTTCCTATCTAACTAAGTATCCTTAACCACCTAGCTATTTCCACTTGTTTTAACTTAAAACGTTAAACCTAGATTGCCCTAAATGCTTCAAAGAAGTGCCAAAACCTAAATTGACATTTCTATTTCTCTTGATTTGTTTATGCCACTTAAAAATTAAGCATATCCTCAAATGTTGGCATATTCCATTTTTCCTCAAGAGTAAACACGTAAATCAAGGCCCGGATTGCCTTAAATTTTTTTTTTTAAGAGAGTACCAAAATCTCAACTTGGTATTTCTCTAGGTTTTCTCAATTTATGTCATTTAAGATAAAATCAAATTTTCCACCATTAGGCACATTTTACTCTTTCAAAGAGTGAAAAATAATTCCATTTCATTTTCAAAGGTTAACAAAAACCTTGAAAATGCTCCTTGAGTGTCAATTTCTTCAAAGTTAGGTTAACTACCATTCTTCTTAGAGTTGACACTCTCTAACCCATCTATGGGGTAGAGAAGATGCTCCTAGGAACCCAACACCTATTGGTGGTCCTTGGATGCTCTAGGTACTCACTAGGGATAACTTCCCTAGATACCTTCCTAGTGACCTTGTTGGGCTTCTTAGAAGCCTTGGTCACATTTCTTAGGTCAACTCTAGGGATAGCCTCCCTTGTGACCTTGTTAGTGACTTTCTTAGACTTCTTAGAAGTCTTAGTCACTTTGGTTGCAAAGATACTTCTAGGGATATCTTCCCTTGTATTTTTGGCTTGCCCACTAGACTTAGGGCTTGTTCCATAACTATATGGAACCCTATGATAACTAGGCACATCCCTTTTGGCTTTGGGTTTGTATCCCAAACCTCTATGGCCATTGGATGGCTTTTGTACCCCTAGACCTAGGATGCTCATTTTGCCCTTTTAGGATATTTTCCATCCTTTTTAGGGTCTTTTCCATTTTATCAAGCCTTGACCTCAAGACTTGATTTTCTATCACTAAGTCCTTAGTTTTTGGTTTTCCATTAAATTTATGAGCATTTTTATTTCTAGGCTTGTAGCTAAAATCCTTTGAGTTTTTGCCTAGACTTTTACCTACATTCCTAACCCTAGGTGTAGTGGTTTTAGCATGAAAAGCTATATGTTTTTCCTTAACGCTATCATGCTTCATATTTTCATGGTAAATAGCATTAAAATGATATAAGTTAGAATTATCATGCTTTTTGCCATAATTTAAAGGGGTAGGCTCAATAAAAGTTACCTTCCTTTTTACCTTAGAGGCTCCCCCTTGACTTGAGCTTCCTCCTTGAGCCTTGACCATCTTCTTCCCCTTAAGGCATTGACTCCGGTAATGCCCCTTTTGATTGCAAGAGAAGCACACAATGTGCTCCTTGCTCTTCTTTGTTCCGGGGATGATCTCCTTTGGCTTCTCCTTGCCCTTAGGTGACACTTGGCCCTTCTTCTTGGCCAATTTAGGGCACTTGCTTTTGTAGTGCCCATGTTCTCTACATTCAAAACATATAATATGATTCTTATTATTAATTGAACTATTTATACCTTCTTGTGTAGGGGTGGCACTTGCTCCTCCATTTGATATGAATGTAGAGGCTTCCTCTTGATCCGAAATCGATTTCCCTCCAATTGATTTATCTTGACTTGTGGAGGTGGAAGCTTCTTCATCCTCTTCTTCTCTTGACCCGGATGTGGAGGATTCTCCTTCTTCTTGATCCGGTGTCACCAAGAGTTGCTCCCCCTCAATCCTAGAGGTGGAGGCTTCACCTTCTTCTTCATCTTCTTGTACATGAAACAAGGAATATGCTCCTTCCTTGCTCTTTTGATTACACTCCCTTGAGAATGAAGCTTCTTGGATTTCCTCTTCTTCGGAAGTTGAGCATCTCTCAACTTCGGAGTCCTCCTCTTGATCTTGCTCCAATGAGTCACCCTCTTTGGATTCTTCTTGGTTAGGTACAGTGGAGGGGATCTCATGAGCCTTTTCCAATTTGCTCCATAGATCTTTGGCATCTTCAACTTCTCCAATTTTCTCCAAGATGTTGCTCGGCAATAGATTAACCAAAAGCTTGGTCACTTTGTCATTGGCCTCACATCTTTGGATTTGTTCTTGGCTCCATTTGCTCCTTTTGAGAACTTTGCCCTTTGAATTCCTTGGAGCCTTAAAACCTTCCATTAGAGCAAACCATTGCTCTATCTCCATCATCAAGAAATTTTCAATTCTTGATCTTCAAGAATCGAAGCTTGTGGATGTGTATGGTGGAGCCACCCTTGTATCAAATCCAAGTCCATCTTGGAATTGCATCTTGAAGTTGAGCTTCTTGAATTCTTTGACTTTGATGAATTTGCTCCAACTTCTTCACCCTCTAGCTTTGCTTGTTATGTTTGCCCCTTCCGGCGGTGATTCCGGTGAAGAGCAACCTGGCTCTGATACCACTTGTTAGTGCCAAAAGTAGCTAGAGAGGGGGTGAATAGCTCGTCGCGTGCTCAGTGCTTGGCGTTGCTTGTTTCTTCAAGGATGCGCAACGGAAATACAAAGAGACAAATACAAACACGCTAACACTTGGATTTTACTTGGTATCCACCTCCAAGGGAGGTGACTAATCCAAGGATCCACACAACGCACGCACCCTCCACTAATGAAACTCTCCTTTATGGTAACTACCAAGGGTGGAGAAGCCCTACAAGACTCAATACAAGAAGAAGAAAGGGTAGTAAAGAAATACAAGCTTACAAGCTTACAATGAGTGCACAAACCCTAACCCTAGTTTCTTCTTCTTGATTTGATCCGCCTCTTGACTTGGAAGAGCCTCCAAGAACCTTCAAGAACTGGTGATCTCGAGCTTGAGAAGAGCTGTGGAGAAGCTGGTGAAGATCTGAAATGAATCTGTGAAGAGATGCCGAAGACAACGCTCGCATGCGGCTCAAATACGACGCAACGGTCATATCCCAATCGATTCGATTATTCCCAATCGATCGGGGAGGCTTTGGATCGATCCACGGATCGATCCAGAGCGCCTCTGTGCTCTGGAAAAACGCCTGGATCGATCCACGGATCGATCCAGCGTTTATCGCGCGAAGCAACAGCGTCCCAATCGATCCACTGATCGATTGAGACCTCTGGATCGATCCACTGATCGATCCAGAGGCTTTCTGTTCGCTGGGAAAGGTCTGGATTGATCCACTGATCGATCCAGAGCCTGGATCAATCCACTGATCGATCCAACACTTGGTTTTTGCCCAAAACCAAGTCCCGAACCTCCCAAACCAACATCCGGTCAACCTTAACCTGTTGGTTCGTTATGCCTAGCATCTAGTCACTCCCTTGACCTGCTAGGACTCCCTCACCAAGTGTCCGGTCAATCCCTTTGACCCACTTGGACTTTTCTTTCATGCCAAGTATCCGGTCACTCTCTTGACCTACTTGGACTTTCACCTAGCTTCACTCACTAGGGTTTTCAATCTGCCTAGCTTCACTCACTAGGACTTTCACCTGGCTTCACTCGCTAGGATTTCCATCTGCCTAGCTTCACTCACTAGGACTTTCACCTAACTTCACTCACCAGGGTTTCCTTCCAGTCAAGTATACTTACTTGACTCTTCTTCATTCACACTGATCAGTCCCTGATCAGAATCTCCCCATATGAACAACTGCACCTGCATTGTCCATGTGTCTACATGTATTGTCAAACATCAAAACTATGACCAAGACTCAAGCTTGGTCAAACCAGTCAACCTTGACCTAAAGGATATTGCACCAACAAGAGGCATACCTCACTTACCATATCAGACTTGAAACCTGACTCTCCCTCTGCTTCGCTGCATTCATCTGAAGTCATTTTCCCTTCGTCGATGCTGGCTTCTGATGTGCTTTGTCATTCATAGCTCACCATAGTGCTAGTCCGGCATACTCTTTTATTTCTGACTCTGATGATGAGCTGTCATCCTAAGTAGCAGTTAGAGTCTTGTGTTTCTTGGGCATCTTGCCTTTTTCCTTCTTGAGTTCTGGACAGTCCTCTTTTAAGTGTCCTTCCTTTTGACACTGGTAGCATCGAACTCTTCTTCTGTTTCTTGGATTTTTCATATTATGCATTTCTTTAAATTTATTAGATCTAAAGAATTTTCTGAAATTCCTTACCATATAAGTTTCTTGATCTTCTTCTGAGTCTGACTCGAGTTCATCCTTCTTGGTTGCATTTAGTGTCATAATCTGGCTTGATTCTTTTGTTGTCCCTATACATCTGATTTCATGTAATTATAAAGTGGAAAAGAGTTCCTCTAGGGTACTTACCTCCGGGTCCTTTGAGATATAGTAGGCGTCGATTATTGAGGTCCATTCTAGAGTCATGGGAAAATCATTGAGTGTGTAGCGTATCGTGTCCCGGTTGGTTACCGTTTCACCGAGGTTTTCGAGCCTGATGATTAGTTCTTTTACCTTCACGTGTAGATCGACTACCTTTTCACCTCTTTCCAGACGAATATTCGTCAATTTGTTCCGAAGTATGTCTCTTCTTGCGAGCTTGGGTTCGGATGTGCCTTCGTGGAGTTCCAGGAATCTTTCCCAGAGTTCTTTTACCAACGAGTAGCTTCCGATGCGGTTGACTTCTTGAGGCGGCAGTACGCTTATAAGTAATACTCCGTTCAGTTATTCGCTACGGAATCATTTTGCTCTTTCTTCATCCAAAGACTCTCTTTTTTTTCTCTCCATTTTGATTCGTAGGAGCTACAAAATCATATTTTATTATTAAACGAATCTCAAAGTCTGTTTTCAGGAATACATCTATATGGCGTTTCCAGTGTGCGATGTCTCCCTTGAATTTTGGTGGAATGATGCTTGGTCCGACCATTGGTTGCTTTGCTTCGGTCGGTGGTTAGTCCTTCTGAAGAGTCCTCGCTTTGATACCACTTGTTGGTCCCTTTGGAGACCGACAAGAGGAGAGGGGTGAATTGCCCTAAAAAATAAACCAACCCTTTCTCGACTTATAGCTTGAATAAGAACACTTCTAACTAAAACTAAAGAGACTAATAACAAGGAAATAGACACAAGAAGAATTACTTGGTTTGCAATCAGAAGATTACTAATTCAAGGAGAATGAAGCGCACTTTTCTGAAGATCTCCTTCGGATGGAGTAGCCTCTTACAATGTTCACAGCTCACAAACAAAAGTAAAATAGAAGAAATGGAATTACAATTTGTTACTTCAACTGTTGAAATCAGTGCTATATTTATAGCACTGTTCCGGGCGCCTGGAGGGGGATAGAATTCTATCCCTGACGTATCGGTCAACGTCTACATCACTTGTGATAACATTTGGGTTCCGAGCCCCCGGAAGGATTCCGGGCGCCTAGACTCTATAGGCTTCGGGCGCCCATACCACAAAAGTCAACAGGATTGACTTTTTACAGTCCGGTTCCTCTACTCCGGTTCTGCTCGTCTTGGTCCGGGTCTTTCGCTCCGGCTATGCTAGCTTGGGTGATCTTAGCCATCTGGAATAGGGCACACCCGAACCCAAGTTCTGGCCTTCTCCTTGAGCAGTCTTCCTCCCTGGTTTCTCGTCCCTCGAAAGTTGTGTATGTTTTTCTCATCCACCGGTGTACTCTTTCGCGGCACCTCGTCCCTCAGACACACCAAGCCCATTGGCTCTCTCCCCGTGCCGTCCTTCTCGCTATTCACGTCTTCCGCTCGACTTCCTATGCTCCTAAGCTCCTGCACACTTAGACACAAAGGTTAAACCAAATATGACCTAACTTAACCTGTTTGATCACATCAAAATAACCTTGGGGTTCCAACAATTATATCGGTACTTCCTTGTGTTTCGGGCGTCTGAATCGAAAGGTGCTCTGTCTCATTATTAGTGGATTGAATGTTGAGGTCCTTGTGCAGATTAACTATTTCCTTTCCCCTCCTAGATCGAGATGTTGAACCTCCATGATCTCCTTCCATTGTAGTTGAAAATTGAAAACGAAACTGCGTAGAAATGGAGACTTGGAGTCGAAAATGTGTAGAGAATGCGAAATTGAAATAAGAGTTGAGAAGATGGGTGTGAAAATAATAAAATGAACTCTCTATTTACGAAGTTTGGATAGAAATAGACACAAAGATACTAAATTATAGTCATTGATAAAAAATGGTCAAATGATCTTAACTGTTGAAAAAAAATACCCAAAAAAACATCCCCACACTCCTCAATGATTAGGAAATGCGGGTTCTAATGCCTAGGAACTGCCAGTAACTGCCACACACACACAAAAGAAATCGACGGGCAGGACCAGCGATTAACCGACAGTCCACCGATCTTGGGAGCCTAGAATCGAAACTGGTCAAGTCAATTCTAGTTTAACTTGGTGACCCGGGTTAATAGCTCGTTGACTCAATTATGGGTCCATGCCGGACCTGTCCTGGGGTCAAGTCTATTACTTAGTCTGAGTGCATCATTGTGGTGGGAGTAAATAGTTTCTTAAGGAAAGTGAGTGTATGCGCTTTGGATTCATTTTCTAATATATTGAAAGATTTACGAAGTTCCTCGATAGCGGTAGCTCCCTGACAAGAGCAAATTTGAAGAAGGAGAATCTTGCAACAATTAAAAGCAACAACAAGTTTCCTAATCGAAGCAATATCAACCATTTTTCCTACCAACAATCTTAAGAAACTATTTATGGCTTCTCAAGGAAATTCTCTTCATAACTTTGATGTAGACTTTGTTAAGTTGGAAAGGTTCGATGGAGAAAACTTTCAAAATTAGCAAAAGAAATTGCATTTCCTTCTCACTTTGCTAAATATAGTATATGTTCTTACTACACCAAAACCAGCAGAAAAAGAAAATGAAACTATGGCACAAACAAGGGCAAGACAAAAATGGGATCAAGACGATTATATGTGTAAAGGGCATATTTGCAATGCAATGACCGATGCTTTGTTCAACCAATACTACAATAAGGAAACCGCAAAGAAAATGTGAGACTCACTTGGAGCTAAGTATCAATTTTAAGATGCTTCAAGTAAGAAATTTCTTGTTTCCAAATTTTTTCAATATTGCATGGTCGACATTAGAAAAATTATTGAGTAATTCCATGAAGTCATACACATTTATAATCAATTTGCATAACATGGAATGCATATAGATGAATCTATTGTTGTGTCTTCAGTGATTGACAAACTCCCTAATTCATGGAAAATTTATAAAAATTATCTCAAGGATAAAAAGCAGGACTTGTCTCTACAAGAATTGGCTAGTCATCTTTGTATTGAGGAAGATTTTCATGCTAACAATTCAGAGGCATAATCCTCTAAGGTGTTTGTGGTGGAGGAAGTCAAAAATTCAAGGAACAATAATAATGGTAACTCCTCTAAAAATAAAAAGAGGAAAGTTGATAACAACAAACAGAATTCCAAGAAGCAAAAGATAAAAGACAATTGCCATCATTGTGGCAAACCAGGGCACTACAAAAGAGAATGTCGTACCTAAAGAAACAAAATCAGACGGAAAGGTTTGAGTATGTGGTGATGATCGTAGAGGCATGTTTGGTTGAGGATTCCCAAGATTGGTGGATTAATACCGGTGCTACAAAACACATTTATATCAATTCAAACCAATTCTCTACCTATTCACTGATAAAAGAAGAGATAATTATCTATATGGGAAACCACTGTACGACAACCGTCAAAGGAATTGGTACTGTCAAATTGGAGTTCACTTCAAGGAAGACACTTACATTGACTAATGTGTATCATGTTTATGAAGTTAGTAGGAACCTTATTTCTAGAAGCATCCTTAACAAGTGTGGCTTTAAATTTGTCATTGAATTTGATTTTGTAACCATCCTTAAAGGAGGTGTATTTGTTAGCAAAGGATTTGTGTATATTGGAGTGTTTAAGATGAATATAAATAAAACTGATGTTTCTACTTATATGGTTACCTCATTTAATTTGTGACATTTTCATCTATGACATATTAATTCTATAAAAATGCATTTTCATCTATGACATATTAATTCTATAAAAATGCATGACAAGAGCAATATGGGTTTAATACCAAAATGTAAGGATAATATGCTAGAAAAATGTAAAGTATGCATGCAAAACAAAATAACTAAAACTCCATTTCCTAATATAAAAAGAACTAGTTCTATATTGGAATTAATACATAGTCATGTATGTGATTTAAATGCTACACCTACTAGGGGAGGAAAATGTTATTTTGTTACCTTTATAGATGATTTTTTCAAGATATTGTTATGTTTATTTAATGAGGAATAAGGATGAAGTATTGGATAAATTTAAAATTTATAAGGTTGAAGTAGAAAATCTATGTAATTCTAAGTATTGAAGAGGGTGAATATCACTTTCCTAAATATTGTGAAGATATGGGCATTGTAAATGAAACATCTTTTGCGTATACTCCTCAACAAAATGAAATGACAGAAAGGAAAAATAGAACTCTCATTGAAATGATGAATACTATGTTGAGTAATTCACAACTAAGGATTATTGAGGTGAAGCGATAATGACTGCATGTCACATTGTAAATCATATTCCTTCTAAAGGAAACAAAGTCATCCCATATGAATTAGGGAAGAAACGCAAGCATAATCTATCTTACTTACGAGTTTGGGGATGTCGAGCTATTGTTAGACTTTCTAAACCAAAAGTGAGGAAGTTAAGAGAGAAGGGCATTGAGTGCATCTTCATGGGTTATACTGAGCGTATATTTCTGTCAATATTATATTTGAATCATGTGATGTTTTAATTTATGAGAACATATTTTCTACTATACCTAAAGCCTTAGATTTTGATGTTTCTCTTGATTCTACTACTAGTGCACCTAATAGCCAATAATGAAGCAATTGTTTATGCAAATGTTGATGTTAAGTCTCTTGAATTAAGGAGAAGTAAAAGGGCTCGAAAGGATAAATCCTTTGGACCTAACTTTGTTATGTATCTTTTGGAGGGAACTAGAGATTCAAATGTGAAACAGATAATCATATATGATTCAATGGAATCTGATCCCAAAACATATGAAGAAGTAACGAAATCTAAGGATGTTGCATTCTAGAAAGAAGCAATTAATGATGAGATGAAGTCTATTATAAGCAATAAAACATGGAAATTAGTTGATCTTTCACATGGCTCAAAACCAATCAGTTGTAAATGGATCTGTAAAAAGAAGATGAAAATTGATGGAACTATAGACAAGTTCAAGGCAAGGTTAGTAGCAAAGAGCTTTAAATAAAAAGAAGGTCTTGATTATTTTGATACCTATGCACCCATTAGGTTTGCTACTATTAGAACCCTGATTGCATTAGCATCAATTTATCATCTTAAGATATATTAAATGGATGTAAAGATATATTTTCTTAATGGAAACATATTTTCTTAATGGAAAGCTAGATGAGGAAATCTATATGGAACAACTGGAAGAATTCTTTATTCTTAGACAAGAACATTAGAAATCCAGTAAGTCATTATGGAACAATCGTAAATTGATTAAGTCATTATACAGGCTTAAACAGACTCCTAAACAATGACATGAAAATTTTGATCAAGTGATAGTTGCTAATGGATTTAAAATTCATGAATGCGACAAACGTGTGTATAATAAGTTTAACAATAATAAAGGTGTAATTATGTAAATGACATGTTGATTTGGAACCGATATGGTTAGTGTCAATGACACTAAATCATTATTGTCATCCTGCTTCGGTATAAAAGATTTTGGTCCAGCAAACGTGATCTTGGGCATAAAGATCTTGAGGTTCTTTCACAATCTCATTACATTGAAAAAGTATTGAGAAAATTTGACCATTTTGATTGTAAGACGGTTACAATGCCTTTTGATTCTGGTATTAAACTGTATCATAATACAGAAAGAGCAGTTAACCAACTAGAATATGTCAAGGTTATTGGCTCCCTAATGTATGTAATGATATCAACTAAACTTGATATTGTATTTGCAGTTGAAAAATTGAGTAGGTATACCAGCAATTCTAGTCAATTGCATTGGAATACAATTTATCGAATATTGAAGTACTTAAGACACACTATGGATTATGGTATACATTATTCTAGATTTCCTCAAGTTCTAAAAGGATATATAGATGCTAGTTGGATATCTGATTCAGAACATCAAGCATCTACAAGTGGATGGATATTCAAAATTGGTGGAGGAGCCATATCTTGGCGTTTCAAAAAGTAAACTTGTATTACTGATTTGACAATGAAAGTCGAGTTTATAGCTCTTGCTTCGTGTGCTAAGGAAGTAGAATAGTTGAGGAACCTATTAATGAAAGTTCTTTTGTAGCCGAAACCAATACCTCCAGTTGCTATACATTGTGACAGTGAGGCTACACTATCAAGGGCATATAACAATATTTACAATGGAAAGTCGAGACATATTGTATTGAGACATAGTTCAGTTGCCACCATAGTTTAGTTAGACAATTGATATATGAATATGTCATAACTATAGACTATGTGAAGTCAAGTCTGAACTTGGCTGACCCTTTGACAAAAGGCCTTGCAAAGGATCTAATTTTGAGAATGTCAGAGGAGATGAAACTAAAACTAACTTACTGATCATCAATAGTAGAAACTTGACTCAACTTTGGATGATTTCCAAATCTTGGGTTCAATGAGCAAAGTATACTATATGTATGGTTGAAGCACGTAATTTGTCCCAAGGGAAGTGCTTGGTTCACGTAATGAAATGATTAGGAAAAGCTTCTAAACTTTGAATGGAGTTATAAAGAGTAATCCTTTGGAATACTTAGTTACGAGGATATTCTTTATAACATCCACCTACGTGAATATAGGAAATGATGTTGTCTATAGTGTGGCTTGGGTAACTACATAAATATTCATGAAAAACTAGGGTAATAAGACACAAAGTCAATCCATGTGTCGCTAATATGAATAACAAAGATAAAAAAAAAAAGTCAATGTGTGGCATTGCTCCAGTTAATTGAATAAGGTCGCTAGTTCAAAACTGGTTTACCAATCATCTTGGTTAGCATTTGAGTGATCTTCTCTATGTAAAGGATCAAATCCATTGGATACCTTTATTTATGCAAAAGGTTTGTCGCTTGATAATTGAAAGTTTTCAAAAATTCATTTTTACGGAAATGGTGGAACATTGTTGGTGATTTTCATAAAATGGGAAATAATGAAAGGAATAAGAAACTTGAACAATTGTATCTATTCAATTATGCCCCTTGATGTATTAGTGTCCTTTGATGTTTGAATGAAAGGTTATGATCCAAAAGACATATCCTTTCATAAACAATGTTTTAAACACTATAAAACTCCACTTTGCACAAACAATCAATCATCTTTTGGGCAACAAAAACCTTTCCTTTCTCAAAGTCACTTTTCAAAGTGTTATTTGTATATTGTTATACTGTACTAACAATATATAAGCATTCAATTGTCAAGTTTGAATAAATCCAAGGTATTTGGGATTGTTTTCAAGTATGCACTTTGGAAACCATATTATTAAGGAATTCATTGTATTCTGGAGGAACATTTGTTTAGTCCGAGTGCATTACCATGGTGGGATCAAATAGTTTCTTAGCGAGTGTACGCACCTTGAATTTATTTTCTAATTTATTGAAAGATTTATGGAGTTCCTCAGCAATGGCGGCAGTCCCCGACAAGAGCAAATTTGAAGAAGTAAAATCCTGCAACAATAAAAAACAATAACACGTTTCCTGATCGAAGCAATATCAACCATTTTTCCTACCAACAATATATTCCTCTGTTAGGTCAAGCTAGCAGGTAGAATTTAGGTCAGGTCGACAGTACCAGTGATGTATATGCTGTAGGACAAACATAAGATTGCAATTACAGGTTCAGGCCCCAAAGTAGCAAGTTTAAAGCTATTCGTACCAAATGGCTTAGTTGGGACAGAATTTGTAGGAGACAAACAACATCAATGTGGTCATAATACTGCTCTTTCTAAGGGCATGGTTGTTGATGCCCTTTGTTAGAACAAAAATGGTAACCAAAATAAGGAACTGTTGCAGCGATTTGTACCACATCTTTTAGATCAATCCAAATGTTCTTCAAACAAAACAATATGATAGTTAGAAACCATGAAAAATCGATCAAACACTTATGAATAAGAACTAAAATCAAATTCTGTTCCAAACAATCGCAGCAGCCACATAGAAAAACTTCATTTCCATGGAATCGACTAGAAAACGGTGAATCTTGTTTCTTCAGACAAAGAAAAGGAAAAAAAGCAAGTTGAAGGACAGACAGGGAAAGGAGGCGAGAGGCGTCGGAACCTTGGACGGTGGGTCGGGCGGTTCTCTTCCCCCATTTTGCGAGACTCGACGAACCCTCCTCTTCACTGTCGTCGATTTCGTCATCTCAATCTCTCACCGCACCAGATCCAGATGCAGACTAGGTCTCCGCTGGGTCGATCAAGGCGCAGCGCGCGCAAAATTAAATGCGTCCCTCACTCGGAATCTCGTCATCATTTAAATTATCTCAATTTCGTACCAAGTAAATATATTGATTGATAAGTTAAAAATTATAATTTAGGTACAGAATTAAGATAATTTAAATGATAACTTTTTAAAATAAATTTATTGGATAAAAGATATTAAAGAACAATTCAGATATTAAGAGAGAATCAGATATAAGAGATCAGAGGATCCGAACTAAGAGAAATAGTATTGACGGCGGAGCCAAGAAAGGATTGGGTACCTGATCAATCCGAATCCGAATCCGAATCCGAATCATCTCAATGGATTAAGGTGGAGTAAAAATTAAAACAAAGTCTTTGTTTTTCTAAATTAGGCGTTGTAACAAGTTATTATTATTTCCCATTTACATGTTTTTTTAAATTAGGCGTTGTAACAAGTTATTATTATTTCCCATTTAAATTCGGCTCCAGATGTATTGTAACAATTACGTGTTCAGACGTATTGGAATAATTACAATAGTAATTATAATTTTGTAAGTGTTACTGAATAAATAGATCGTATTATAACAGTTATGAATAATAAATAAATAAGAATCCGTATTATAATAATTATGATTTAATTATTATAACATAAATATTTCAAAACAGATTCTAACAACGATAAAATCATATTCCCACCGTAGGTAACGACTGTGTTAATTTAGACAGGAGATAACACAGAAATATACATTCCATACATGCGCAATTAAAAGCATCTCTAATGAAAACTCTGGAATGTACCAATATATCATGATGATATATTTCGACGTCAATTTTAAAGGTAAAGAGGGTTATTTTTTCACATAGTCGATACTTTAAAAAATTTTCAGAATATTTTCAATAGAAGATCGATACGATAGGAAAAAAATATTTGTCACTACTTCAGAAAATGTACGACGGACATATGGAGTCCCTGTTAATCATTATGATGAGTATCTACGGAATGCTAAAATAATTGTCATCTAATACTTATTCAACTTCCATCGATATGTAATTGAAGTATTCGGCGCTCAATATTTGAGAAGACTTAATGCTGTTGATATTCAACACTTGCTTGAAATGCATAAGTAGAGACACGACTTTCTTGGCATGTTGGTAGTCTTAATTGTATACATTGGTAATGAAAAAATTACACCGTCGCTTGGAAAGGCCAGTTTACTCAGGGAGATCATGACATTCTAACAATTGTGCTTGAAGTAACCGCATCTACAGACTTGTGGATATGACATACCTTTTTGGGAGTATAGGGTCGTATAATGATAGCAACGTACTTAACGAATTATCTTTACTCAACAACATCTTACAAGGAAATGTACCCGAGGTTAATTTTACGGTTAACGATACATAATATACATTGATACTATTTAATTGATGCGATCTATCTGGAATGAGCTACTTCCGTCACGAGCTTTCTATGCCCCTAGGATCCCAAGAGAAAATTATTTAAGAAACGACAGGAGACCGCGAGAAAGGATGTCGACCGGACATTTGGAGTACTCCAATCTTGATGCGCAATGATAAGAGGCCCAGTACGATTTTGGTTCAAGGATAATTTGAAAGATATCATCTATACATGTATTATTTTGTACAACATGATTATTGAAAATAATGGAGATACAGTAGTGAATTGGTCGGATGATGGAGATCCTCCATCATAAAAGAATTCTAATAATAACTTCGGAGAAATTGCGAGCTACATGATAATCAATTGCATCATCAACTTGTTGAACATATCTAGGCACACTACGATTGTATTCAGTAAAAAAATAATTTATTAATTGTGATAATGTTATATTTTTTTATTTGATATACGGTAATATTTATGTATTTTTTTAATTATTAATGTTATTAGGGTGATTAGCTATTTATGAATTTAAATTAAAAAAAATAATTATATAAGGTAAAATATAAAGGAGAGAGGAAAATATATATAATGAAAAAGTTGAGAGATTTATTTATTTATTATTATTATTATTTAATTGATGGAGCGATATATAGCAATTTTTATTCTTATGTCACATGATGTGGTCTCCGTCCATGCCCGCCGCCTGGGTGCAGCTTAACACAATCGAAAGTAACGTACACGGTACACCTGAACAATGATAAAGAACGTGGGACGTCGCTTTCGTTTAGAAATGGGAGTAATTCGTAACAATATTTCAATTATTTTATTTTATTTTATTTTGTAGACCATAAGATATTTTTTTAGACAACGAGATTTGACCATTCTTCTCGTGGGCGTCAAGGATAGAGCTCGATCAGCGACCGGACTCCCAGATCTCTAAGCTTGTACTCCGAAAAACCAGCTCCGGCGAAGATTTTCTTCCACTCGCGCTCTTCTCGCTCAATTCCACCGCTGACCGTCATCATCAGCATGTCGAAGAAGAACGGAGACTCTGTGGCTTCCTCTTCCCTGAGAACTATATCGATCACCACCACTTTGCCTCCTCGTTCCCTGCAAGGAATTGCCTCCTTGCACCGCTTCAATATCTTTATGGATTCTTCATCGTTCCAGGCGTGTAGAATCCACTGTTATGAAGCAGGGAAGTCGTGGTTGATATGATGTCTTTTTCCTGTTCTGGAAATTGATTTGTTACCTTGAGAATGAGAAGGTCGGCGGATGGAATGAGCTCGAACATGTCTCCGCCGACGAAATCCAGGTTCGTTGGCGTCTGGGCGTCCACGGCGACCGAGGCCACGACGTGGGGTAAGTCCAGGACGGTGCACTTCACGTGGGGGAAGGCCTCGGCCACGATGGCCGCCAAGGCGCCCGTGCATCCGCCGACGTCGACCATGGACCTGGCGCCGTCGAACACGTCGGCGTGGTGCTTGACCAGAAGCTCGCCCACCGTGCGAGAGTCGCTCGCCATGGCCGCGTTGAACTCGGCGGCGAATTCCCGTCGCTCGCGGACGGCCTCGAAGAAGCGCTTCCCGTGGTCGGCGGCGAACGGCGTGGGGGGACTCCCGTCGGCGTCGTCGCGGAACCAGCGGCCAAGCGAGTGCCACGAGTCGATCAGGAGGGGGTGGAGCATCCCCTGCACGAACGGTGACACGGTGGCGGAATTCGAGCTCACGAGCAGCGCCGACAGGCGCGTGAGGGAGTAGGTCTCGTCACCGCCGTCGCTAAGGCGCCGCTTGGAGAAGCAGCCGGTTTGGACGAGGGTGCGCATGAGGCGTCGGAGAGGGGGGAGCTTGGACGGAGGGACGGAGAGGGCGACGGCGAGGGCGGGAAGAGTGATGGCGCCGCCGTGAGAGTGGATGGCGTCGGGGATGCGGAGGTCGACGGCGCACTTGAGGGACATGGAGGTGATGTAGCTGAAGGTGTGGTGCCAGACGTCGCCCAGGGCCGCCAGCTCCTCCTCCATCGCCGTATTGCCTTTGGCTTGCTGCAGCTTGCGACTGCGTTTCGTACAGGCCTCAATCTATCACACGGTCTCACAAGTCAACTGTTCATAAACCTTACACTTCCCATTCAGCCTTATCCTTTTGTCATTTAATTTCCTTGTTAGTTCCTCACCTGCAATGAAATCCAGAAAAATGAATAATTGGATGTCCATAAAATTGAGATAAATATTTTCTTTATGTGTTTGTCAGTTGATCCCATCCGAAAGTTGAGTCGGATGAAGACGGACCTTGTACTACAGAAAGTTGACGGAGAGTCGTTGAAGTGATGGATGAATCGGGTGTCCCTTGGAAAGGTTCCCACGGGTGGTTGACGGAGAGGGGTGATCAGGACGATGGCGCTGTCGCTCTGCACACACTCAGACGAGTCCACCGGTCGTTAGAGACAAAAAACCAGGGAAAAAGTCCCCGGATCAGACCCTCCGACGCTCAAGTCAGGTACTTTTTCCCCAGAAATCGCAGTAAAAAGGACGAAAAGTAAAGGATTAGTGAAACATGACGAGTGAGCGTACCTGCATAAGGGACAATGCATCCCTTTTTATACTGCAACGAAGATTCCTGGGTCTGACGGGTGTCAGGGAATGTCGGCTGTCAGGCTTTGTCTGACGGTGGTTGACACGTGGCTCTTCCTAATAGGCTGGCGACAAAACCGAAGGTGTATTGAGCCCCGACTGTTGGCATATTCCCTGACACCTTGATGATTCCCTCTGACAAGCGGTTACGATTCCTAAGCTGATTTGTCCTGTAGCGTCTGACCGATCCGAGATCTGGACTCACCCTGCTTTTATATACTGTTGCCCTCGACTTGTATGCCCCGATCTGTGTTAAGCTCGTGCCCATATCTGCCTTTGTCATCTGCTATCTCCGATCTGCACTCCGGGTCTGTATCCAGACCGGTGACCCTTGGCTTGGGTGTCCCGACTTGTACTCTAGGTCTGGCTCCTGACCCGCATCTGTATGCTATTATCCAAGACATGTACGTCCCGACCTGCACGTTGGGTTTGGTTCCTGACCCACATCTGTCTGTGTTATCCACGGCATGTACGTCCTGACCTGCACGTTGGGTCTGATTCCTGACCCGCATCTGTATGCTGTTATCCAAGGCATGTACGTCCCGACCTGCACGCTGGGTCTGGTTCCTGACCCGCATCTGTCTGCTGTTATCCAAGGCATGTACGTCCCGACTTGCACGCTGGGTCTGGTTCCTGACCCGCATTTGT
Organism: Zingiber officinale; assembly: GCF_018446385.1. Lineage (NCBI taxonomy): Eukaryota > Viridiplantae > Streptophyta > Magnoliopsida > Zingiberales > Zingiberaceae > Zingiber > Zingiber officinale. The sequence goes on from NC_055999.1 coordinate 74,731,721, forward strand.
CTACTGTTATCCAAGGCATGTACATCCCGACCTGCACGCTGGGTCTGGTTCCTGACCCGCATATGTCTGCTGTTATCCAAAGCGTGTACGTCCCGACCTGCACGCTAGGTCTGTAACCAGACCACTACTCCTTGGCTTGAATGTCCCGACCTGCACGCTGGGTCTATTTCAGGCTTATTTGTTCGTAGTCCCTGTCCTTAGCTATACTGGGCTCGTGGGCCCAGTTCTTAACCGCCGGTCCGGCTTATAATTCCCTCCTTCGACTACCTCGTCAGTTGCGACTTTGACTCTGACCACGGAGGCTTGACTTCTGACTTTCTTGACCTCCACGTTAGATTGACTGTTGACTGTCCACGGAGGCTTGACTTCTGACCTTCCGGACCTCCACGTCAGCTCGATTGTTGACCTGCCACGGAGGCTTGACTTCTGACCTTCCTACGGCTTTGACTCGTAACCACATCATCCTATCGACCCCACAAAACAAGCACTGTATCATCAGTATTTCAAAGATTAGTAATCGTCCATAATTTATCTCCTCCGTGTTGATTCTGAGACGAGTTGACGGAAATGCTAGGAGCGAACGTATTCACTTTTTGTCACAAGAAAAATGAATAATTAGACTGGTGTTTAATGTTTTAAATATCAATTTGATATTTTAAACACCGTGAGTATGAAACTAACTCATTGTGCTAAATCCACTCCAACACATTGGTACACAAGAATAGATAGCACGGATGGCAAAAGCATAATTGGCAACAGCTCACTAAATCTTCAGAAATCTGTTGGATAGTTATTCAGCTGCATTTACACTCAACAGAACCAATCGTCGGCGCTCCAGGTCTACATTTGCTAGTATATGCACTTCCGCTGTCCGCACCGATCGCATCTGAACTAATCGGTCATAGCCTTCAGAGGCATTCAAATAAGGCCTTCTCCTTAATCTCTTCATTTGCAAGTTTCCGCTTGTCACTGGCCATCGCTTCAGGAGTCATAACCACAAGTTTCTCAGGCTTCACCTCTCCAAGGAGAACTTTCCGCAAAGATAGATGTTGTTTCCATCCTTCAAGTAGAACATTATGGACCTATATTTAAGCTTTGGAGAACCAGTGGAACGGCCGAGTTACGTTTTTCAAACATCAGAGAGTCCACTGTGACAGCAAGTCGGATGGGATCCAGGATGTTTCTTATTTCATCCCTTTCGTATTGACTGGTTTCTTGAGGAACTTTAGAGAAAGCTTCAGCTAGAAGTTCCCAGATTTTGTCACGCGTGCGATCGGTACATTTAACCATGGTCGTCAGTGTTGGAGGATGAGCTGATCCAGTAGGTGGCGGCTTCTTGGTCATAGAAGTTTGATTTTCTCCCTTGGAGATTCTTTCAAAATTGTTAGTGCTAGCTAGCATGAGGCCCAGAGTCACTGCTTCTATTTTTCTCAATCATGTTTCTTCTGAATCAAAATCTCAGCTTTGAAACCATGGTCTATATCTTTCTTATATAGTCTGGAACTTTGTGAAGTTCAATTTGCATCACTACTAGAAAATTAGGCTTTTGAGACACAACAAAATATGTCTTAAATTATAAATTTAGTGTCTCAAAATGTTTTTGAGACGACGATAAGACAGTAATGTAGTTGTCCCTAATACAAGCGTCTTAAAAAAATATTGAGACAGTTGTACTGTCTCAAATGCTATTTAAGACGATGATGAGATAGTTATTCAATTGTCTCAAAAGTATTTAAGACAATTATTATTTTGTCTCAAATGTTATGTCTTATCCTGTGAAAAAACTAAAGACACTAAATCGAGATGGTAATGTGCTGTCTCAAATAGAAGTGAAGATAGTAAATTATTGTCCCTAATATTTTAACTTGTTAGATGCAACAATTATGACAAAAATTAATAATCTTTAAAGAACATTTATTATACAAATTAATCTAGATTAAATTTATTAAATTGTGATTACAAAATAAAAGGAAAAACTCTCTTTTTATAAATTAAAAATGATATCCACAATATAAAATTCTATAATCATTAATTGAAGTGCATTCAACATTCATCTAATAATAGAAATATCTACATATCTATCATTAATTTGATAACAAAAAAAACAACTATTCCCATGAAAGTTACACAAAAGAAAGTCTAAATAACAACTCCTCGTGATCTAGAGATAACTTCTATAATCCCTCTTCATCAGAATCCTGAATATAAAAAAAAACTCATATTAGAGGTAAAGATGATTTATAATATATACTGTTCAAAAAAATCAATAAATAGAACATTTCAATAAGAAATCTCATCATCTAACACAAAATCCTCTTTCCTACAACTATATATATATACAACATAAACAACCCAAGTTAAACAAACCTCTTCATCTCGTAATAAGAAATGATGGTTTATGTGTTTGTCAATATCTTTGTATCTTTCAAGTTGTTGCAGCTGTAAAATAAATTTATCTACAGCTTAAAAATATGTACACTACTACATCACCAAAATTGTTAATAAAACTAAAAAAAAATTCTTATGAAAACAACTACTAATGTACTTGTTGGTTATCCACTCCCAATTTGCATGATATTATCACAGTAGATACATTTAATCTTTAAGGAGTTATGTCATATACACAAGGTTCTGTAGAGGAAATTAAATAGTATCACATGCCGCGTAGAAATGAATTAATGTATGGCTTAACCCTCTGTGTTATAGTTTATATTTGATCACCTTCTAATTCATTTTGAGTGTACAGCAAGACTCTGTTTTCTCTTACTGTTTTTGGAAAAATATCCCCTTGTGATGATTGAATTAGCTTTACATCGCTACCATCATCTACAAACCAATTGCATGTCTTGGCCAAGGATTGAGATTCTGATGACCCAGCCACCGTATTTAGTTCTTCAACCTTATATGACTTACATGGAGGCTGAGATTTTATAGATTCTTGGTAACTTTTGAAATCAACTTCTATCACATTGTTCTGAGAGAGTTTGGGAGTAGCACATATTTCTGCTTTGCAAATTTCAAGTTTTGAGTACCTCCCACTAGCTTCATTTCCCACAACCAAAGAACCGCTCACATTGTTTGGACCTGTGTTTCCATAAACATAAGTCGATGGACAGGAAAAGAACAATTTCATGGCATCTTGTCTCCAAGTTTTCCATTCAAGACCTAACTCAGGCTGCATTGGTGCATTCCACAGCTCATTAATTTTCACCCAGAATATTGAATCCATCAACTCCTCTATGAGTGTTTCAATAGAGCCAGCACTTTGTGCATTCTGACATTTATCTTTCCAGGTAGACAAATTATTCAGAAGCCAAGTATTATCTATATAACAAGGGAGAATCATAGTTTGAAGCATCAAAAGCATTCTTCCAAAATCAGGATAATCTCTACACTGAGAAACTTCTCTGGCAAATTCTTTCCAGAAGGCAGCTTTCCGGACATTCTCAATCACAACCTCTATATGCAGATGATCAATAATATTTAGCATTGTTACAGCAAGCTTTTGCATGACATGTCGACGCGGAATAGTCAAATCCTTCACCAGCTTTCTCCATTTCCGATGGGTACCACGAACAAGTGATTCTGGTAATTCATTGATGGAACAAACAAGTAGCATATCTGTCCAAGAATATGTCTTGCTACGAGGAAAAAAGATTGGAATGTATCTCTTTCGCTCATGTGTAGGCTTTGGTCTTATGGCTGAAAGTGGACAATCAGCCTATGGACACTGAATTCCTGTGCACAGCAGGAGTCTCCCATGGCCATGTGCACAGCAGGAGCCGTGGCCAAAGCATCGTGCGGCATAGCAGTAGGGCAAGAGCAGGGGGTGCGAGTTGGTCGTGCGAGCGGCAGCAATCACGCGATGCCGGCGGATGCGGTAAGAGAGGCAATCTCAATAGGTTGGACGGAGAGAAGAGAAGAACTAAAGAAGTACCTGAGATTTGCCGTGGAGATCGCCGTTGCCTCCGTCGCCGTCTTCGCTATCACCGTGATCTCTTTTGTCGCACGAAAGAAACAAAAGAAACCTAACCCCTTTAAAGATAATAACAAATGTAAATTTAATATTAAAATAAAAAACTTAAAACCTTTAATTATATTAACGTAGATATATAATAAATTTATTATTTATTTCAGTATATATCCTAGGCCTATCAAAAATAGTATATTATTAAATATTTAATATACTTTTTTTATAATTTTTAAATTATCAATAATTTAAACACAAATTATAAATTAAAAAAATTTATTAAGTTAAATTTGTAGATGTATTTTTCTATGTTATTATTATATATATATTCGATTCGTGTCGTGACCGTTCCGTGAAAAGATATTGGAACTGGAATGGTAGTGTCTGTAACGATTATCGTGACCGTTCCGATGAACCATATTCAAGATAATTTGAGACAAATACTTTTTTACCGTCTTATTTGAATGTCTTATATAATTATATTTTTAATCATCTTTATTAGGTGTCTTATTTTGTTGAATTTGAGATAAAATCTTAAATACTGTCTTAAATTTAATGACTCCATGTAAAATTTTGAGACATCTATTATTATTGTCTTAATTATTTAGTATTTGAGATGAATTTTGTCACTGTCTTAAAATCTTTGTCTCAAAAGCCTAGTTTTCTAGTAGTGCATGATCCTTTTCAACCTTGATAGTCTCTCTTTATTATCAGGTTTGGAATTTTTCGTCGAGCTTTTATTCTCCAAACTACAATTTTTCTTAGAATTGGATGTCTCTTGAATAATTATATCCTTCCAATATTCCAAGAGGGCAGAAGCTTCAACTTGTATCTTTGAATGGTATGTTTAGTTAGATAGCGGTGTTTGCCTACCTGAAAAAAGGGAAGGATGCATAAGTTTCTACATCCTACGGAAAAGAACTGAATAAATCTGATGATGATGCATATAACAATTAACTCATCTGAGTTTTGTTCAGAAGTTTCTGTTATAAAACATCTACACCAACTTTCTTATTTAAAATATATAATTTAGGATAAATAATTATTTTATTAAATTTGAATATTCATTTTTTACTACATCATATGAGTCTCCCTATTTTTTCTTTCTCTTCTATAATATTTAGGAAATGAATTTCATTTTTAAAATTTTTAAAAATACGGTTCATAAATGTAAAATTCATGAAATGGATAGGATAGCTAATACAAAATTTTTTTTACCTACCTTATCTAAAATTTAGGTAAAATCCTTGAATAAGATAACGGATGTGGGTACTTTAGCATCCCTAAAAAACTAGCAGATGTTATGATTTTAGATAACATTTTTTGGACTCCCACAACTGATGGATAATTAGTTATCAACATTACTTTCAATAGGAAACCAGCTATTCTTTTGATCTTCATAAGAGAAAATTTCAACTAATAACCTAAAATCTAAATGTTTTAATTTAGCAGTAAGCAGAAAATAATGATTCTATTTTCAGTGGAAATTATAAAGAAAGCATGAGCGAGAAAAGGAACAGCTATTTTAAGCTTGGTAGAAAAAGCTGAATATATGGATTTGTAGTTGGTGATGTTGTGTGACAATACAAAGTCTATTAATTTTACGAAATGCTGAAAGATTGGTAAAATAGTAGAATTCTGTAAGGAAAAAAAACTGTCTTTAATTTGCAATCTAAATACAACTTCAACAAGATCACTTTATCTTTGAGGTTTGGCACTTCCAATAAAAATTGGGTGAGGTTGGCAAATGTCAAAAATTTATTAGACGATTGTAATAGTTTGGTATGACAAACAAGAGTTTAAAAAATCAAGTAGGTTCAAGTAGGTTCGACTTTATAACCTTATTAAAGGAAATTACGAGGAGAAGCATATTTAAGAAAGCTGAGACTATCATTGATGGAAGATTCAAGAAATTATGTCCTTAAGGTATATAAAACATAGGTTAGCTTGTCCGACTTGGGCCAATTGGTATCCTATTTCAATACCATTTAGCAACAATAAAATGCGTCTTTGAGATGGGACCTAAACTAGTATCAAAATAGAGATTGCAACCTTATTTTATTTGATGTAATTAGAAGTGTTTCAGGAATTTAATGTTGTAATGGTTAGGTCCCCCAACAAATAACCAAACCAAGGGATTTAAGGTTTGAATTTCAGTTGCAACACACTGTAAGGGATTTTTCCTCCTGTGAGAAGCGGGCTTAAGAATGTTGACTGTATGGATGAGCCTCCATAAGCACTTCTTGATTTATCCTGATAACCGGTGGAAAACTTCCGTCGACCGAGTTGGTCACCTCAGGATTAGTCGATTCGAAGAGCTTATCTGGTGTCAACTAAAAAAAATATCAAGGTAAATCTTTCCCCTGGGGCAGTGGTTCAATGGTTAGACCCTCCAACGAATAACCAAGGGAACTAAGGTTTGAGTTTCAGCTGCGACGCACTACAAGTGATTTTTCCTATAGTGAGAAGTGAGCCTAAGAATGTTGGCCGTTTAAATGGACCTCTAAGAACGTTTCGTGATTTACCCCGGTGGCCGGTAAAAAACTTCCGTGAGACCGAACCAGTTACCCAGAATTAATTAATTTAAAAAGCTGGATACCTGGTACCAACTAATAAAAAAAAATCTTCATGTAGTCCACCAAAAGCAGTTAGGATTGGTAGGTACATTGGTTCGAATATTTAGTCTTGATTCTACTAAGCACATGTCAAAGCTTCATAGAATTATGTTGATCCTGCCCGAAAGTGGTGAAAGTGGTTGGCTGAGAACATGCTTTGCTGTTGACCAAAGGGAGACTCTAAGCTGTCTTGTTTAACACAGAGAGCGTTACTGCTGGGCCAGAGAAGGGGTCCCGGCGTTGGCCCTCCGATGCTTAAATCAGTGTGTCGAAAAATGTAGCATTGCATACCTCTGTTGTAGATGGAGCCCCCTTTTATAAAGTCACTGTTGTGTCTTTGCACGCATTCCAAAGCACTCCTAAGAAAGGACATGCTATAAAGTGACTCTGACACCTTTCCTAAAGTGAGCTTGCAAATCTCCGTAATTTGATAGGCTGGATGGTTTAAAAGCACGATTTATCTGCAGGATATTCTCTATCCTTCGTGGCACAAACTTCCAAAAGAGAGTACGAAGTCATTGGGCCCTAGGGCCCACAATGGGTTGATCGGCCATCACTCCAGAGGACCGTTCACTCGGCCTTGCAAAACGTGCTGAGTGACTCAGTCTTTACTCGGCCTTTTCGTTTGCATCAGGTGTGTGATATATCCGATCTATCTGTATAGGTCCAGTTAGCTGGGTTATGTCAGGACCTTGATGATCGGCTAGAGGGAGGTGAATAGCTGATCACCCATGACGTTCGCTTCCTACAACTTGTTAGCGCACAGTGGAATATAAAATCAAAACTAACAAGTAGAAAGCTAAACCCTAGAAGACAATAAACAAGAAAACAAACCGACATGGTCGTGTAATGTGGTTTGGAGATTAGGGCTCCTACTCTACACTTGCCCGTAAGTTGGACAATCACGATTCGTCAATGGATGACTCCTCTGAAAACCCCGGCTAACTAAAGTAGCTCCTTGTGAGTGAAGAAACCTCGCCACAACCTCGCACAACAATGCTAGATCACATTAGAGCTTGGAAGACTCTAATAGGGTTTAACCACCTCTTTTCGTCAACCATGGCCAAGCACCCCGAGCTATCTTAAATAGAGCTCGGGAGGAAACACTTAGCTATGTTTTACGCCACCAGTCGATTGGTAAAGTCACCAGTCGACTGACCTCTATGAAAAAATCGACCGTTACACACCAACAACTCGATGCCAGTTAACTTTCATACTTACTAGTCGACTGGTCTTCATGGGCTAAGCGAATAGAAACATTTTATTCACTACCAGTCGACTGGTAGAAGTGTCAGTCGATTGCACTACTCGACTGGTACTTGTGTTAGTCAACTAGTAACTCTGCAACCACAAATTCTGCATCCTTCTAAGTTGCTGGTTCTCAACCATCAATCGACTGAGACATATATCAGTCTACTGGTAAACCCTAACTTAGGGTTTTAACCCCCGAGTATAATCACTCATGTACTCGTCCTTACCCGACCGACCTAGACCTAGCCTTCTAGCCTCCTCCATCAGCCTCGCGTCCCTCTGATGCCTTCCCATCCTTCATGCCTTACTAGTGTCTACTTGGAAAAAATACATTTAAAAATGTACATATCTCGGATCCCAAGATTGACACAAAACCCAAAACTAACTAAATAATTTAATTAAACCTCGACCTAAAGTCCTAGTTTTGACTTCCTCTTGATGTATCTGCCTATACTAAACTATAATGTATCCCTAATATTAGTTTATATGATATTTATACATCAAAAATCAATTTTCATGCAATATGAACTCAATTCATATTTTCATGCATGAAATTCAACCTGATTGTGTTAGTTTCTTAGATATGAGACTCAAGTCTATTTCCAAACTACTTTAACATATTTGATGACCCATCTTGAGTCCCAAGCATGGCCCGCTTGAGATCCATTTACCATATATTCCAAAGATTCTTTGAGCTTCCCCTAGAGCTCTTAACCTTAGCTACCTCCCTAGGTGACCCATCCACTATGGCTAGGCCACTTTAGTGCACCTCAAGCGATACATGGCCTACAAACTTAACTTTCTTAACCTTAGACACCTTGTCTTTAGTTAATTTCTTCTTTTCCTTAACTTTGGATACCTTATCTTTGCCATAATTATATGCAACCCTAGCATATTTCTTCTCATTGGATTTGGATGACTTTCCCTTGTCCTTGGTCACTCCTCCCTTACCAATGTCATGTACCACCTTAGCACTTGACCTCCTTTTGGTCTTGGAGAGACCCAATTTGACATTTTTTTTATCTTTGACCATCCAAACACATGTCAAGTCTTTTAGGTCCAATAATGAATCTGTCTAAGACTTTCTCCATTTCATAAAGCGTGACTTCAAGGCTTGATTTTCTAATTCTAAGGTTCTAACCCTAGAATTAACATATCCACTTTAGACATTCCTAAATCTACCCTTCCTAGGCATATGTCTCCTCTTCTTGAGATTAATGTCTAGGTTTTCAACCACCTTCCTCTCCTTAGGCAAGGTAGGTTGTTTTTTTTAGGTCTAACCTTAGTGTATGATTTTCTAGGGTTATCTACCGTGTTAACCCTATTCCTATCATTATACCTAAATCTATAATTATATATGGGTACATAATTTTCATTATTCCTAACAAGCATAAAGGAATTAGAAATTGGATTAAACTTTAAATTAGGGATTACCTTCCCTTTTACCTTTGGAGCTCCCCCTTGACTTAAGCTCCTCTTCTCCCATTTCTTCAAGTGCGCCAATTTCTTGAGCTCCCCTTTCCTTGGGCACTTGATGTGGTAATGTCCTTACTCACCACATGTGAAGCATCCCTACAACCCACGTTAGTCTTTAAAATAACTTTATCGGGTTTGGAGTTTACCTCTTTTACCTTCTTGAGCAATGGACACCTACTTTTGTTGTGTCCCACCTCATCACATTCAAAGCACTTGATGTGTGATTTCCCGCTCTTCTCGGTTGTTGAGGTTGAGGGTTAAGCTTCCAGGATCTCTTCTATCTTGGATTGTTCTTCTTCTTTTTTCCTTGAAGCCGTGGATGGCCCCACTTCTTTCTCCTCCGAAGATGTGGTCGATTCCACTTCTTCCTCCTCATCGGATGTTGGACTCGTCTCCACATCCAATTGGTCATTCTCCTCCTTTTGGACCAATGATCTCTTCTCCTTGGGCTTCTCCACTTCTCGTTCTTGTGTAGGGGTTTCATGAAGAGCAACCACCTTGTGTTGGAACCTCAAGGTTGTTTTTGTGTGATCAACAAGTTAAGTTAGGTCCTGTGTGTTTCTAACCTTGTGTCTAAGTGTGCAGGAGCTTAGGAGCACAGGTAGTCGAGCGGAAGACGCAGCTAGCGAGAAGGACGGCAGTCCGAGGGACGAGGTGCTATGGAGAGTACACCGGCGGACGAGAAGGAAGCGAGCAGTGGTTCTGAGGGATGAAAGTCGGAGCGGAAGATTGCTCGGGGAGCAAGAGACGCAGCTAGCGAGAAGGATGGTACGCGGTGCGTCCGAGGGACGAAGACTGCGGATGAGTACATAGGCGGACGAGAAGGGAACACGCAGCGATTCTGAGGGACGAGAAGTCGGAGGAAAGCCCGCTCGAGAAGACCGGAAGTTGGGTTCGGGTGAACCCTTTTCCGGATGGCAGAGATCACCCAAGCGAACGGATCCGGAGTAGAAGACCCGGACCGAGCCGAACCGAACTGGAGCAGAGGTCCCGGATGAAAAAGTCAACCACTGTTGACTTTCAGCTCCGGGGCGCCCGGAGTAGCCCGGGGCGCGCGGAACCCTTCCGAGCGGCCGGACCTATTTTGTTGATCAGATCGCGTCAAACGCGATCTGAACGTTGGGGATAAAGTTTTATCCCCCCAGGGCGCTCGGAACCCCTTCCAGGCGCCCCGACCAAGGCTATAAATATAGCCTTGGTCCAGAAGCTTTTCATCAGTTCAGAAATTGTAACAACACTTGTATGCTTCCACTGCTTAGATTAGCTTCTTTCTTTTTGTGCCTACACTACTGTAAACGAGGCTTCTCCGCCTGAAGGAGTTCTTAGTGCAACCATCTTCCTTGGATTAACAACCTCCCCGGTTGTAACCAAGTCAAATCTGGTGCCTCGTTTTTATGCTTTATTTTCTGCTTAATCTATTTTTCAAGTGTTAGCTTAATCGTTCGAGAAAGGGTTGTGTTTTATTCTGGGTTATTCAACCCCCCTTCTAGCCGGCCGCAACGTTCCTACACCTTGCTCCATAGGTCATGAGCACACTTGTACTTACCTACACGCAACACAATATTAAAAGGTAATAAATTTAATACAATTCTAGTTACCTTCTGATCTGTCTCCGATTGCTCCCTTTGTTCTTTGGTTCAATACTGAGGTCGGAGACGCTTCCCTTTCTTATCCGTCGGAGCTTCGAAAGGAACTTCCAACGCAGTCCAATGGTCACAATCTATTTGGAACCACGTCTTCAACTGCTTCCTCCAATACTCAAAATCATCTCGATCGTATGGAGGTGGAATTTAGATATTCCATCCTAGATGTCCTTTGGACTCCATCTTCCTCAAGTGCTTTGCTCCCTCGACAATTAGTCCGTAGAAGAGCAATCTTGCTCTAATACCTCTTGTTGGGACTTTGATGTTCGGCTAGAGGGGGGTGAATAATTGATCACCCACGACGTTCGCTTCCTACAACTTGTTAGTGCACAGCAGAATACAAAGCTAAAACTAGCATGTAGAAAGCTAAACCCTAGAAGACAAGAAATAAGAAAACAAACCGATACGGTCGTGTGGGCTCGTAGTACCTATCTCTTTTAGGCTACTATGTGGGGTCGTAGTAATGTTCCATTTGTATAAAATCTCACTACATCCACACGTTTTTCATTATTTCTATTACCCAAAACAATATGAGTCGAGAGTCTTTCTCTTCCAAGCCCGGGTGGGAGCTGTGCATTTTTACAAAATACCCTCTTCCAATAAGGGTTGAAAATCCCACTACTTTTACCTCCGACTCCCTGACCTGCAATCTTCTCGACCGGATGGCAAATAGAGTTACCCGATCCTCCCAAGCTAGGTAAATATAGATGGGAGCTGGTCTACCTTGAAGTCGCTTCTCACCTGACCGGTTTAAAGTATCATATCCACAAGTTGCTGCTTGAGGGCATGTTATACATGTTTGGGCTGAGCCCCACTTTCTCTCGGCTGCCCAAATATTTGGGTGAGAAATTCTTCCATCTGTTGTTTTTGGATCTAACTGATTTCCTTTTCTTTTTTGTAGCTGAAGTGATGTAGAAGACTTTGCTAAGTGACTCCACCAAGTTAACCGATGTGGAACTCGAGATTTGTGGAGCAGCCGAGCTGGAGTGTCACGGGCTCCTACCGATTGAACCCATTGAAGGGCAGACCGACGAACAAGGGGCAAGTCGAGTAGCGAGGAGTGACGCCATTGCTAAACCTGAGGAGATCCCTCCAGAGTGCCCTTCTTTGGTGTCCATCGTCGTTCCTTCGAAATCTACCACTTCTGCTGAGCCGTTAATCCAATGCCAGCATCGTAAATGGTCCTGCCCGGCAACTCCTCTCCAATCAGTGACATCTGCTCCCCCAACATCTCCTATTGTGTCGACCATACAACCACCTTCTAAATGAGGAGAAAGCTCTACCTCCGCGGTTCTTGAGAGAGCAGTCGGTCATCCCACTCACACTTCATTCGATCGGACTCCTTTGACCGGGTTGCCAATCGGTGCTATCATCACTCAACCTATATCTTATCAGATGCCTCCACTAGTATAACCAATGCCCCTTCTCTACACGATACGTTCAACCCCTCTCTCCAAATCCAAGAGCAAGTCCAACTCGGAGCCCATTAGCTCAGGCACGCACAGGTGCATCATGACGGTCCTCAGGCTGCCTACAAACGAAGGGCATCATCCAGACCTAACAACTCATGCTCCCCTGAGCACAAAAATAGAATTCATGGTCCCTTAGCCCAAACCTGGGCGGACGCCAGAGCCAGAGCGATGATGATTCCACCAGAGGAACTAGCCGACTGCTTTAGTCAAAATTCCACTGGGTAAGCCTACTTAGTATTTAAACATTTATGTTTCCCTGTGTGCTCCACCCGATCACCCTTTTATTTTAACAGTTTTGGGTGGACGGTTTGGCCATATGCCAAAGGCTAGCCGAGCTGAGTCACGAGCACAAACAATCACAAGATCTGGCTGGGGAAACGGGTACCTCCCGAGCTTCCGTCGAGCGGTTGTCTGCTGAGGTGGCTCAGCTAAAGGAGGACTTGGAGAGCTAGTCCGAGCATCTTTTGGGGTATGAGCGAGCGCTTATTGTGGATAAGAACAAAAATCATGACCAAACCATCCAGTTCAAAAAGTTAACGAAGCAAGCCTAAAATTATGAATTGCTCGTCAGCTTAGTCAATGCTAAGAAACTTAGAGCCATTGAGGACTTGGCCATCAAAAATAAAGATGCCCGAGCCCTGGTCAAGAAGCTCGAATAGACGGAAGTTGTCCTTCTTACCAAGCAGGTTAATCGAATGGTTGAATAAGTAGAACAAGAGCTTCAGCTTGGAGAACACCACAATGCCTTAGATACGAAGGACGTCGAGTTGGCTGCGCTCAAAGAAGAGCTTGAAGCTTCCCCAGTGGAGATGGCCAACTATAAAGGCGGTGAGTCCAATCAGCTAAAAGTTTTCAAGGTTGAATATCTTCGTTCTAGAAATTTTAACCAGATGCAAGCCAATTAGACTAATAAGTTGCTCGGGTATGGTATCAAGGGGAAACTCAAGCAATTGAAGGAGAATATCTATCTATCTGCTGAAGTTCCTAAGACCTTTATCAAGCATCAAAAAATCCTAGATGTTATCCCTAACGATGCACTTGCTAATTTTGTGTAATATTTTCTTCCAGTCCTTCAGTGATGTTTATAAAAACTTAACAACTTTTAATGCTCCCTCCTTTGTATATCGCTTATTGCCTCTGAACTTTGAACTCTGAATGTTCTAACATTTAATAGTATTCCTTATTATCCTTAGCTTTGGATTTTTTTTGTTTACTTGAGCAATGTCTCAAGGAACGTTCATCGCCTTGATTTCCCTAAAATTCGATAAAAGTTTAATACTCGGCAAGCTCACTTATAATTCAACCGCTCGGTGTGAAAGTTCGGGACTTAGTCATAAGAGCAAGTTCACTTATAACTCGTTCGCTCGGTGTGAGAGTCCGGAACATAGTCATGAGAGCAAGTTTACTTATAACTCGACCGCTTGGCGTGAGAGTCTAAGACTTAGTCATGAGAGCAAGTTTACTTATAATTCGACCGCTCGGCACGAGAGCCTGGGACTTGGTCGTGAGAGCAAGCTCACTTATAACTTAGCCACTCAGCGCGAGAGTCTAAGATTTGGTCGTGAGAGCAAGCTTATTTATAACTCAGCCGCTCGGTGCGAGAGTCTAGGACTTGGTCATGAGAGCAAGCTCACTTATAACTCGACCGATCAACATGAGAGTATGGGATTTGGTTGTTTTCCACTTGAATTTGCCTGCATTCATTTAATATAAAATTTTCCAAATTACATAGATTCAATTTAAACGAACTATCAAGCTCGTTAAGGTTGTAAATAATTTACGCTCGAAGGCCGATCCAAGTTTCTTTCGTCTGAATCCTGCAGGTAATAGGAACCCGCGTTGAGCTTTTGCATCACCTTGTATGACCCATTCCAAGACGGCTCTAACTAGCTAACGTCTTCAACCGACTTAACTCTTTTCCATACTAAGTCGTTAATTTGGAAAGATCTCGGGATAACCCTCGATTATAGCTTTGCTTCATTCTTTGCAGATACGTCGTTAGCCGGGTGGTGGCCTTGTATATGATTTCCTCCACTAAGTCCAACTCTATAAGGTGCTGATCGACATTTTCTTCGTTATATAATTATATTCGATCGGATTCAACACCAACTTCGACGGGTACAACCGCCTCTCCTCTGCATACTAGATGGAACGGGGTTATGCCCGTAGGCTCCCAAGGTGTGGTGCGATGAGTGATAACCATGATTTTACTATCCTATTTTGATTCATACATGCATGGTTTGATGTTGTTTTCATAGATGAAACCTATATTTGCAACACATTTCATGCATTACATTTATTCTTGGACTTAATTGCAAATTATCTTATTTTTGTGTTATTTGATGCTAATATTTGATTGTTATTTTGTAGGCATCAAAGGATCTTGGATTTGGATCTATTCAAACTGAATTTGTGCTTGAATTGGAGTTGAAACGAGAAGATTAAGCTTTGGAGCATTATGGACCATTCATCAAAGATTGGAGAGATCTGAACCATCCATTGAAGATCTGGTCCATCCAACCTAAGGAAGAGTAGATCAAGACCCTTGATCAAGATCAATACCCTTGATCAAGATCAATACATTCAGATCAGATTTTAAGTGACTTTTCACCGTTGATCAAGATCCAAATCATTCTAAGCCATCCATCATAGATCTGATCTGATTTAAATTGAGAAGCTACAGTGCTTCATCCTTTGTCGACTTCTCCACAGTGTTGTTCGCGGCGCACACGGAGGCGCAAGATTCCAACCCCGATTCCATCTCCGACCATCTTCTCAGGCTACGCCCTCAGTGGGGATCTTCAAGGCAGTTGCTAGACTTAGATCCCGATCATCTGGAGCTGTTGGCGAGCGTTTTTTCCGGCGAAATCCTATTTTATGAGATTCTCTATTTTCACACAAATTCAGCGACGTTCCGTCGATCTGTGATTCTCTTCCCATCAACGACATTTGGCGGCGTTCCTCCAGTGTTCCTAAGCTCCATCCGACGACAATCCACCATTCGCAACTTCATTCCAGATTCAGAGATTCTGGGTTGCAGAAATCCAGATTTTCGGCCATTTATAGGTTCCGGGTTGTTTCTAGCTTGTCGGAGGCGTTCCTCTGGTGTTGCTGAGCAATCCTGGAACTGAGACGTTACTGAGGTTCTTCACTGATGACCGGAGTTGGGCGTTCTCGTCTCCGTCTTCTTGTGTGATGGCAAGAAGTGTTGTCTTGTGTAGATTGGTTGTGAGTTGGATCAGTTTATTTCACTTTGTTACTATTTTTGTAGCTAGATCAGATTTCTTTAGATGTTTGTTATGTTCTTATTAAGTAATCTAGCATTTCTTTATCTTGTTGAAGTTTAATTCATGTTAAGTAGTTAGAATTTCATTAATGTAAATTAGTTTAAGACTTGTTTAAGCTTGGTTAATTGTTAGGTTGCTAAGTTTTAAGTTAGGGTTTAAATTTGTGCTTTAGATCAGATTTATCTTATGTCTTATTATGTCATTCCCTATTTTATTCAATGCTTTAGATTAGATTTTGTTTGAGTCTTGTTATTTCATTGCTTAGTTTAATTATGTTGCTGGTGAAATCCTTAGTGTAGAGTGACAATGCATTGTGGATAAACTATTGACACTTAGTTAGATTTTATTTCAACATTAGATTAGTTTCCTACTTGTTCTGCTTTTCATTCGTTGGATTTCAAACCAAACAACCCCTAATTCCATATTAAAAATCCAAAAGCAATAACAAATCAATCCTAAGATATCATCCTATCGTTGCGTTCGTTGGAGATGACTCGAGTCGTTTCTATGCTACATTAGTGTAGAAGGGGGTTCGGTACTAAATTCTTTTGATCTCGTAACACGATAAAAAATGGGTGTATCAATGAGCCAATAGCATGCTCGGGAGTTCATCCACCCAGCTTCCTCCGAGATGGTCGAGGTGAGTTCTGAGCCCTCTAATAATCTCTCTGTTAGTGACTTTTGTCTAACCATTACTTTGGGGATAAGCCACGGATGTGAAAGTTTGTAGTATGTCATATCTCGAACACCATTTTCTGATTCCCGCCCTTGGAATTGTCTTCCATTATCAGAAACTATCTTGTGAGAAATGCCGAACTAACACACTATATTTTGCCATAGAAATTTAATGACCATCTCACAAGGAATGTTCATCGCCTCGATTTCCCCAAAATTCAATGAAAGTTTAATACTCGGTTGTGAGAGCGAGATTACTTATAACTCGGTCGTTCGGTGCAAGAGTCTGAGACTTAGTCATGAGAGCAAACTCATTTATAACTCAACCGCTCGGTGCGAGAGTAAGGGGACTTAGTCGAGTGAGTGAGACTTGGTCGTGAGAGTAAGTTCACTTATAACTCAATCGCTCGACATGAGAGTCTGGGAATTGATCGTAAGAGCAAGCTCTCGGCCACTCAGCATGAGAGTTTGAGACTTGGTTGTGAGAGCAAGTTCCCTTATAACTTGGTCGATCGGCGCGAGAGTCTGGGACTTGGTCATTTTCCACTTGAATCTGCCTACATTCATTGAATATAAAATTTTGTGAATTTCATAGATTCAATTTAAACAAACTATCAAGCCTGCTAGGGTTGTAAATGATTTGCGCTCTAAGGCCGATCCTAACTTCTTCCATCTGAATCCTATAGGTAATAGGGACCCACGCTAAGCTTTTGCATCACCTTGTATGACCTGTTCCAAGGCGGCTCCAACTTGCTAACGTCTTCGACCTGCTTAACTTTTTTCCATACTAAGTCACCATCTTGGAAAGATCTTAGGATAACCATTCGATTATAGCTCTACTTCGTTCTTTGTCAATACGCCGATAGTCGGGTGGTGACCTTATCTTTGATTTCCTCCACTAAGTCCAGCTCCATAAGGTGTCGATAGACATTTTCCTCGTCATATAATTGTATTTAATCAGATTCAACACCAACTTTGATGGGTACAACAACCTCTCCTTTGTATACCTCCTGAGGTGTGGTGTGATGAGCACACAATACGCTCGGAAGTTCATCCACCCAGCTTCCTCCGAGATGGTCAAGGCAAGTTTTGAGTCTTCTAATAATCTCTCTGTTAGTGACTTACATTTGGCCATTGTTTTGGGGATAAGCCACGGACGTGAAAGCTTGTAGTATGTCATAACTTGAACACCATTTTTTGATTCCCTGCCCTTGGAATTGCCTTCCATTATTAGAAACTATCTTGTAAGGAATGCTGAACTGACACACTATATTTTGCCATAGAAATTTAATGACAATCTACTTTATTATCTTAGCGAGCAATTTTGCTTCCATACATTTAGAGAAATAATCCACCGCCACAAGTAAGTATTTCCTCTGACAAGACGCCATTGGGAAAGGCTCTATGATGTCCATGCTTGACTGGTTGAACGGGCATGAGACAATCTATGCCTTCAAAATCTCCATAGGCCGGCGAGGTATATTTTGGTGCCTCTAACATAATAGACAAGTGACAACCATTCGAGCTGATTCTACTTATAGAGTGGACCAAAAGAATCCGGCTAGTAGAAATTTACGAGCAAGCTATCGACCGCCCGGATGGCTTCCACCTAAACTTTGGTGCACTTCTTGTAAGATACATTGAACATCTTCCGATTCGATACATTTAACCAGTGACCTTGAAAAGATTCTCTTGTATATATGGTCCCATATCAATGTAAATCAACCAACTCTCATTTTTTATCAGACACAGTTGCTCCTGGTCGATTGGTAAGCTTCCTGCTCGGAGGAACTCTAATAATGGTGTTCGCTAATCACTTTGCACTTCTACTTTAGCTGGTCTTTAGATATGAGTCACCAGCAGTGTCTGCTCGATAGCCTTGTCTAGCGCCAGCAGACTCAAAAAACTAGCCAACTTGGCCAGCTTATCCGCATATTGATTATTCGCTCAAGGAATCTTTTATATTATCACCTCTTGGAATCCCGACTTTAAGCTTTCAAATGCCCCAACATACATGTTCAATCGTTCATTATTTATTTCAAAATTACCTGAGAGTTGTTGGGACGCTAATTGGGAATTCGAGTAAATGAGAACTCGGGTAGCCCCCACATGTTTAGCCACCTGCAGATCGACGATCAAAGCTTCATATTCTGCTTCATTATTAGTAGTCTGATAATCCAACCGAATGGACAATTGCATTATTTCTTCGCGCGATGATATTAATAGGATCCCGACTCCACTGCCCTATCAAGTGGATGATCTATCAACATAGACTTTCCAGGTTTCTTTTAGCTCGGGATTTTGCATTTCTGACACAAAATCAGCTAAGGTTTGCGCTTTGATGGCCGATCAAGGTTGGTATTGTATATCATATTCACTTAACTCCATGATTCACTTGATTAGCTATCCAGACATCTCTGAGTTGAGGAGAACTCGACCCAACGTGCTATTAGTTAAAACAATTATATGATGAGATAAAAAGTATGGGCGCAACCTCCAAGCAGCTAATATCAGCTTGTATGCCAACTTCTCGAGAGCGGTGTAGCGACATTGAACATCTTTCAATAAATGACTCAAAAAGTACACCGACTGTTGTTCATGGTCGTCCTGTTGCATCAATGTCGATCCGATAACCTGTTCAGTGGAGGATAAGTATATCCATTGTGGCTCGCTGGCGATGGGTTTCACAAGTATAGGTAAGAAGATAAACAACTTTTAAGTTCTTCAAACGCCTTGTTGCACTCGGCGTCCCATTGAAATTTGGTGGCTAGGCAAAAAAGTATCTTTAAAATTGGCAAACTCCGATCGAACGACTTTGAGATGAATCGGGAAAGAGCGGTAATTCGTTTGATCAGGTGTTGAGCCTCCTTTAGATTGTGTGGTGGTAGGGTAGTAATCGAGCCGAGCCAAGCCGAACTCTTGAATGTTTGAGTTTGACTCGTTTATAATCAAGTCGAGCTTGAACTTTATTTAACGAATATATTCATAGTTCACGAGCTTATTCGAGCTTTTATCGAGCTTAAACAAGTTTAATAAATATAAATTATAAATTTAAATATTTATTAAAAATTAAATTATATATTTAGAGAAAATTATAATATTCTTATTAAAATTTATAATTTTATTCTAATAAATAAATTTAATATATTTGTCTATATGTTTCATAAGTAGAGTGTAAAATCTATAAATTTAATATCAAAATTATTAATTTTTATTTAAAAGTTGATTCATGAGATTAACGAACATGCTCACTAGCTAACGAGCCGAATATTATGAAACTTAAGCTTGGTTTGTTTATCTTAACGAGCCTAATTAAATGAGCTCAAACGAGTTTTTATCGAATCAAGCTTCGAATAGCTCATGAGCGACTTGGTTCATTTATACCCCTACGACGTGGTGGTATATCTTGGAGGGTCTTTACTTTGTTGGGGTTGGCTTCGATTTCCGCTCAGTCACAATGTATCCGAGGAAGCACCCACTTCTAGCCCCAAACAAGCACTTGTTGGGGTTAAGCTTGACTCCATACTTCCTTAAAGTTTGGCACACCCCCTTAATGTCTGCACATAGATCAGCAACTCAGAGGGATTTTATTAGTATATCATCAACATATACCTCCATATTTCTATCGACCTGTCGTCGAAACACCACCTTGTTCATAAGTCTCTGGTATATTGCTCCCGTGTTCTTTAGTCCGAACGACATGACATTATAGCAGTAGGTTCCATCTGTAACGATGAAGTTGACTTTCTCTTGATCCCCTTGGCACGCAGGACCTGGTGATATCCTTGGTATGTATCCAACATGCATATCAATTAACAACCAGCTATAGAGTCCACCACTTGATCAATGCATGGTAGAGGATAGTAATCTTTTGGACATGCCTTATTCAGGTCTCTAAAGTCCATGCAAACTCGCCACTTGTTTCTTGGTTTCGATACTAATACTACGTTAGCAAGCTAGCTCGGGAATTGTACTTGCCGGATGTGTCCAGCTTTGATTAGCCTTTCAATCTCCGTCCGGATAATCTGATTCTGCTTTGCTCCAAAATCTCTTTTCTTTTGCTTGACCGGTCAAGCGTCCGTTAGACATGTAACTCATGTTGCATTATTGTTGGATGAATACCCGGGAGCTCGTGTGTTGCCCGAGCAAACATATCATGGTTGTGTTTCAAGCAGGCTACTAACTCTACTTTCTTCTCAGGGCTTAGATCAATGAAGGTAGTGGCCTCTGGTCGGCTGGGATGAACTTGTACTTCCTCTTTCTCTTCGTATACCAAAGCGGGAGGAGCCTCCTGAATTGTGCTAACCTCTAGATGTTGAGCTTTCCGAGCGACCCAAGACTCAGTCTTCACAATCTCTACGTAACACTTGCGTGCTACGAGCTAGTCTCCCTTAATCTCACTGACCGAGTCATCTATTGGAAATTTTATCTTCTGGCAGACACAACAGCCTGGAACTAATTCAGTGTCGGTTGGCCAAGTATGACATTATAAACTGAGGGGGTGTCCACTATAATAAACTTCGTCCTACGTATTCACATGAGTGGCATTTCTCTAAGAGAAATAACAAAACTAACTTACCCGATTGACTGTACTTCATTCCTTGTAAATCCATACAGAGGTGTTGTCATGGATTAGAACTCATCCTTGTTCATTTGAAGTTGATTCAACGCCTTCTTGAATATGATATTGACCGAACTGCCTGTATCAATGAAAGATCGATGAATATTGTAGTTTGCAATCACTGCCTTGATAATTAAGCCATTGTCTGAGGGATTTCTACTCCCTCCAAATCTCAAGGACCATAATTAATCACCATCGGTTGGGTCAAGAAAGGAGTCTCCGGCGTTGGCCCTCCGACGCTTAAATTAGTGATCGAGTTATGAGAAGAAAACGGGGGAGAAACTGTAGCAATGTGCGTGTCGAAAAATGTAGCATCACATACCTCCTTATGTAAATGGAGACCCCTTTTTATAGTGTCACTGTTGTGTCTATGCACGTAATCCAAAGCACCTCTAAGAAAGGACATGTCATAAAGTGACTCTGACACCTTTCCTAAAATGAGCCTGCAAATCTTCGTAATTTGATAGGTTAGAAGTTTTGAAAGCGTGATTTGTATATTGTCTGTCTTTCGTGACACAAACTTCCAAAAGAGAATACGAAGTCGTTGGACCCTAGGACCCACAATGGGCTGATCGACCATCACTCAGGAGGGTCGTCTGCTCAGACTTGCAAAACGTGCTGAGTGACTCAGTCTTCACTCAACCTTTTTGTTTGCGTTAGGGGCACAATATGTCCGATCGGTCTGTAGATTCGATCAGCCAATCGGAAGGCCTGGTCGACTGGGTTATACCTACTTATTGCACCCCGAGGTGCGATCGGCCATCCAAGGTCCGATCGTCTGCTCGGGCGATGATCATTCATATGGCTCATTCAGGTATTGTCCCTCCTCTGGTTGGCGACTCTGAAGGTTGACCGTTTCTTGATTTTGATTGCCTTATCAGCCAATCTTCCTGGTCTTGACCTGTCTTTTGGGGGGTGAAACATGCTATAGTGCATATTAGTTCTATAGGATAAGTACTGCATTTGTAAAGTAAACATTCGAGGAAACCATTAATCATAATTAAGGCAATAACTGGAACATATCTCGAATACTTCAATTCTTGATCTAACCTTTATGAGATACCAACACTTGAACACTGAAACACTAGATGGACCCTCAATGTTTTTATTTATCAAGTGTAACAAATTTTATAAATAGCTGTCAAACATTCGGAATCCATAGCCATGCAGGATACTCATACTCCAGTCTGAGAAACATAGGGACACACAATTTCAAAACCTCGTCTGTTTGAGCTTAAACCTGTGTAATATCAAGACCCTTTCTATTCTAATAAAATGTTCTTTACTTCATGTAGCACTGTCTTGAGTATGGAATGAGATAAAAGATCTTACCATATCATATGTAATCCACGAAAGCCTTATCTCTCAAAACCATTTTATTTTATTTTTTTTTATGTTAGCTCTGTTGTATATGATATTCCATTTTGCTTTTATATTTGGCAAGATATATTTTTATTTGATTCACAATTTTGCCAGATTATAGTTCTTAGTTCAACATCAAAAAGTCAAAGTCAAACAAAAAATTGGGCATAGTTTTTTGCCATGCACTGAAATTTTAAGACTTTCATACTAGAAAATAAGCATCTGAGGGAAATAAATTGCAACAGAACAAACACTGAAATTCAGTAATAGCAAAATCTATTCCATGGAACCCAGGATTAAAGAACAAACAGATCGAAACCACAGTGGAGAAAAGCCAGCATCTGTAAACATTTATTTAAGCAGAGAACGCTACACAAACTATAAAAAATTCTAATGATTTATGTGGAAAATTTTACGATAAGAAAATCGGAAGGACAAAAAATGACTGTACGCGATTCGTAAGTGATAATTTTAAAATTAAGATATTTATTCTTTTTGACCGAAGATAATTAGAGCCGATCAACGGTCCAGTCCGAAGGCTGCCACGTTTGTCCTGAATTGAATCATACGGTGGAGATTCTGTGGGCGATGATATCAGGGTCGGCAACGACAACATGCACTTAATTACGAGTTCGATTGACACGACAATATACCTATCTCATCTCGAAGTTGGGTCAGTGGGGTCTCCGGAACGGAACTATAGGGCCACCTATTTGTTGGAATTTTTTTATTTCACGTGCATCAAAGGATGCTGAATTCTTATCCATTATATACATCAAAAATTAATTAGGTCTATCATATTTTTTTGTCATAATTCAGTGGACCCATGATGAAAAAAACCCAAACGTATAATCATTCACCGTATAAGGAAGGTAATAAAAAATGGACTATAATGAAAATAAAAACTTTTTCCATATTTTTTATTTTTTATTTTATAAAACTATCAAAATTTTTAATTAAAAATATTTTTAACCAAAATACTAAGCATATTATAGATTATTGATGTAAAACAAATGAACTTATTAATTTAATTAAATAGTTTATTGTTAACTAGTCGATTGGTTCAACCAATGGTAGTCGACTAAATAATAAAAAGTCCACAAAAATTAAAGAGGATTCAGACCCATTTAATTGAGTTGCCACCTCATTAATTACTTTGCTAACTAATTGAACTACCAAGTCTAAATAGTGGGGCCCTCCCCCTAAATCCACCTTAAATTCTATTGAATAAGTCAATGGAATTTTTGATTACCTAAAACTAGAAGACGTGCTAATATTAAAGTTTTTTTTTATTTATAAAGATGGATCTAAAGAGACATATTTAACTCATTTAAAAACACATTAGCTCCATTAATTTTCCATTAATCATAATATTAAACATTCATAAAACAATTCGAAGATACAAAAATTGACAAGTGGAAAAATGGCAAAATCATTATTATTATCGATCGAATTAACTCTCAACTACCAACTACTCCTTTTCATTAATGCAATTAAGCCACTCTATTCCATTTTATCACTATAAAATCTCCCCTCCATCGCTCATTCGCTCACATTCCTCTCCACACCACACACCACCAACCCCGACGACTCCCGCTCCCGTTCTTCTTCCCGATGGCTCGCTCCGGTGCCTTAGTGGTGGTCCTCATGATAGCAGCGGTCGTCGCCCTCCTAGCGGGGTCCCAGGCCGATGCCGCGGTCACCTGCGGCCAAGTGGCCTCCAACCTGCGGCCCTGCATTCCCTACGTGACCGGTAAGGTGTCGGCGCTGCCTCCGGCCTGCTGCAACGGGGTGAGGAGCCTGAACAGCGCCGCGCAGACCACCGCCGACCGCCGTGCAGCGTGCAGTTGCATCCGCTCGCAGGCGTCTGGAATCTCCGGTCTCCAGCCCGGCCGCCTTTCCGGCCTCCCCGGCAGCTGCGGCGTCCACCTTCCATTCCCCGTCAGTACCTCCACTGATTGCTCCAGGTCCGTAACATAACTATATTCTAAACCTATAATACATCATTAGATTATTTAGTCCTAACTATTTGACGGTTAACTTTTATCGTAACATATGTCTGTGAATTTGGTCATGCAGTGTGAACTGATCGACCGGACCGAGTGGACCAGATACTAGCCGAGTTATAGAGAGATACATGGAATAAAAATGGGAGGTCGAGTCTCATACTTGTGATCCTCCCATCGCGTCTAGCTTCGATGCCGAGGCTTGTTATTGTTCTATATATCGTCATGTTGTTATGTCTATATTCTAATATATACTTCTCCTTCGCATCGTGTGAAATTCCCGTATATTTATTCTAAATGGATAATAGCAACTGCAACGCTTTAACGTTTGAACACGTTAATGGGTTTTTTTATTATTTTTTTTTGAAAGCTGTAGATATTAACGTGTTCAGAACTTTGAACACGTTAATGCTATAGTGCAATAAAAAGATGTTCATGTCAGCATTAACGTTCCAAATTTAACAGCGTTGATGTCCATGTCAGCATTAACGTTCCAAGTTTAACAACGTTACGATTGCTCTTACATCAAATGTGATAATACTCGTGATTCATTTGTTTTAAACTTTTTTTTTAAAAAAAAAAATATATATGCTTAATTTTCCAACTCTAATCCTTATATATTATACTTTAACACATTTATTTTACTTTATAATTTAAAATCTTTAGAAAATATTAGTATAATATGGACAACATAAAATATATGGGATAATTGATGATTAAACTTTACTGCTTGTTAATAACCCTTTTTCATTACTTTTTATTTAATTTTTTAAATAAGACTAGGTAGTTATTAATGTTTCAAATTAAATAAATAGACAGGACATGATATTCATGGAAAGAATTTAAATATTTATTTTTTAAAATTAAATAAATTGGACATAGTATTTGCAGAGGTTGGATTCGTGGCTTATTAAAACATTATATTTCATATGACTTATTAAAACATTATTATTATTATTTTTTTTTTGAAAAAAAGACATTTGAACTATGGCATAGGCCATTAAGGTCATGTCAAAGGCTACCATTTTATTGGGGCCTCATTGTTTGAGTTTTTAATTTTAATATTATTTATTGATTTTGTCCGAGCGCTGAGTCGACGGACGCTGAGGACATGACACTCTCCGCTGTCTCCGACTAGTAGTGTAGATCTCCGGCGAACCTGCAAAGAAGACGAGCCGGGAGGGGTTTCCCGGCGACAACCCTCCGACGCTCAAGTCAAGCAGCGAAGAAGCAGAGTAACGTTACTGTGGCTACAGTGATCAAGATTGCATACCTCCATCGAAGTCTGGGGGTCCTTATATAGGATCCCGAGGAGGTGCGGGCACGCTTCTCGATGCGTGCACGCTTCCCCAAACATACCTCAGTAGGGTTATGTCAGAAAAGTACACCTGACGCTATCCCGCAATCGTCCGAGCATATCTCGAATGTGACGGTGGAAGCTTCTACCGTATGATATTTTGTCCGCTTAGGCCGCCGACCATGCTGTTTGTCGGCAGCAGGTGTCTCGAGGATGAAGCTACCAGCTGTCCTTTTTGTCTCCTAGCGCTCTTATCTGTTCCCGGGCCGAGCGGAACGGCCGCTCGGCGCTCATGTCCTCCAAGAAGCCCTATTCATGTGCTCCGCTGGGATTGCGGATTACTGTCCTAGCCGCTCGGCTTAAATACTCTTTTTACCTTGAGCATCGGAAACCCGCCCCATGGTCGGGTTGTCTTTTGTCCGGTCGCCTGGGAGACCCGGACCGCGCCCGGTCGGCCGGATGTCCGGGGATGGTCTGCCAGTCCGCTCGGCAAGACCTTGGTGTTGATCCTCTTGACCCTTGACTTCCACGTGTCGTTGACCTCCTGCCAACGAGTGATCCCCCCGTCTTTACCACCGGATCACATGCCTCCCCCTCAAGTCTAGTCGAAGGAGGCATTAAGTCCGACTGACTGGACTATGAGTCTGGCCAATCGCCAGTCGACCCGCCAATACCGAAAGTATACCTCCGCTCAGTCCCTATGGGCCGGTCGGCTAGTTTCCAAGGGCTGGCCCAATGGCCTGTGATGAAGCTACCAGGGATCTTCTTGGAATACGTGCAAATCTCCACCATTATGGTTGAGCACGCGGGTTCTGCCTCGTGATGGGGCTCATTAAATGCCTTCCTCTGACCGAGTGCCACGAGGCGCGGCTGACGTCTTCGTATGTCCGCCACCTTACGCCTGATGCAACATCCGTTGGTTTGAAATGAACGGCGCGATGTGGGCCTAGGTTCCTGTGACCTGAATCTGACGACTCAGGACGACCGGGCATAACCCTATAAAGCCTTCGCCCTTCTCCTTCGTCGCACCTTCGCCTTCGCGTCCAGAAGCCTCCTCCTGCTTAGTGCCCCGGCGACCCTGCTCCTCGGCATTCCGGCGATCCCTCGCCCTCTTCCTTCGCTTCTCATCCTCTCTGTAAGGTTCTTTGTCTTTCCCTCTTTCTTTCTGTGTTTTCTCTGCGTTCTTTGCTGAATTCTCGTCTTTTGGTTACTGTTCCGTTCATCTCCCCCAAGCCTTTGCCTTTTCTCCCAATTTCCGCCTTCTCCACTGTTGTTCCGGCGATGGCGAGTTCCTCTCAGCCCGTGTACCTCGCTCTCGACCCATGGTATACCACCATGGAGTCGCGGTTCGATCGGCGCGATGCCGAGATCCTGTTTAACGCTTTTGATCTCCCTTCTGATTTCGAATTGATCTTACCTTCTCCTTCCGCTCGGCCACATAACCCTCCGCGCGACACTATCTGTTTTTTCTGCGAACAGTTTACAGCCGGTCTGCGGTTTCCTCTCCACCCCTTCATCGTCGAAATTTGTAACTTCTTTAGCATTCCGCTCGCCCAGTTGGTTCCCAACACTTTTCGCCTTCTGTACGGAGTTGTGGTATTATTTAAGATACACAACATTCCCCTCCGCCCGGAAGTCTTCTACTATTTCTACTATCCTAAGCAATCCGAGCCGGGCACTTATCTGTTTTAGGCTCGGCTCGGCTCGGCTTAGTCTTTTTTGATAAACTTCCCTCTTCCAACAAACATTGGAAAGAAAACTTCTTTTTTCTTCGTATGCCCGGGCGGCTCCCTTTCCGCACCAAATGGCAGGTCGGACCGCCAACCTCTCCCGAGCTGAAGAAGTTTAAGACCCGACTGGACTATCTTCAAGCAGCGAATCTGCTAGCCGGTCTGAAGCTCGACATCAACAAGCTTCTTCCTGAAGGAGTGATGTATATATTCAGTTTGAGTCCGAGCCGGACCCCGCTCCCGAGCAGCTTTGGTAAGAACTTCACTTGTACATTTGCCTTGAGTTCCAACTGATTTCTTTCTACTTTCTTTGCAGCAAACATCGTAATGGAGTCGGTACTGTTCGGGATTTTGAAAAAGAAAGCGGCCGCGCTCGAAGCGGCAGCGACCAAGGAAATGGAGCAATTGGGCATTGCTCCGGTCGGCTCTCACGAGGACGAGAGTGAAACGCAGGCAGGGGAGTCGGCCGCTCAGGCTTCGCTAATGGATGCGGCTGGCGGTGCAACTCTTAGCAAGGAACCGTCCGTTCAGGAGGAGGACTCCGAATCGGAGGACGAGCTCCCGCTCGACAGGAAAAGACGGCGAGTTGAGAAGCCTCTCCGTTCGGTAACCTCCGTAGTGCAAGCGTCTGAGCGGATGGACACCGCCTCTCAACGCGGCAAAGCACCATCGGTCGAGGCGCTCTCCTTCGACCGGACTCCCTCTCAACTGGAGGCGCCTGCGGCCCCCATCGAAGCGGTGCCGGTTAGCTCCCTTCCTCCTGCACCCCGCCGAGTCCTCCGCTCGGGCATTTTGTCCATAATGTCCAGCCCGGCCTCTGATCCTTTGGCGTCCGCTCAGACGACTCTGGGTCGGTGCCGCACTATTAGGGCCACCCTGCACCTCCCTACTGAGGCGTTTATGGCCGAGTTCGATCGGCCTACAGTTCCCGAACATATGATCACTATGAAGCGGCTCCTTGCTGAGATGTGGGCGGACGCCCGGGCCCGTGTGGCCATGATATCGCTCGACAAGCTGGCTGGCAGCCATATGCAGCAGTCCACAAGAGTAAGCTTTATTTCTTCTTTATGTAGCCTTCCCGATCGACCTTTTAACATTTCTGTGTACATCAGCGATGGGTGGAAGAGATTGTTGTCTCCAACCGCTTGGCTATGGTGGAGGAGGAGCTGAAGAGGCTGAAGAGTCAGGGCGGCCCGTCCTCTTCTCGAGGCCCTTCTTATGCTGAGCTGTAGAAGGAGCTCGCCAAAACTAAGGATCTGTTAGAGGCCGAGAGAAAGAAGACGGTCGACCAGGCATACATGTTGGACCAGCTTGACAAGAAGGTCAAAACCTATGACCGCAAGATTGAGATAGCCACCACTCCGAAGAACACCGCTATTGCGGATCTGGATAAAAAGAATGTGGAAGCCCGAGCTCTGGAGCAGCGTGTGAATGAGCTAGCCGAGCTGTTAGAAGGAGAGCAGAAAGGTCGCTCGGAGGAGGTGACCAAACTCAAGGACGACGTGAAGGCCCTGCAGGAGGCTCTAGATGCTTCCCGTGCCACCTTCAAGGAGTACCAAGAAGCGGAGTCAGGCCGCGTCGCAACTCTGAGGCAAAAATACATCCGCTCGGCGGAGTTTGTGGAGAAGGTTTGCGACCGGCTGGTCATCACCTTCAAGTTGGCCATCACCGCCACTGCGGACTATCTGAAGTCCAAAGGCCAGCTCCCCGACTCCGTGGTCATCCCTGCTACAGAGCATGCGGCGCTTCTCACTACCATCCCGAAACATATTTTCGACTACCTTGAATGAAGTATTTTATGTAATTCTACCGATCGGCTAGCCTTTAATTTTAATGTGGCATCTCTAACTTTATCCCCGGTCGGCGGACTTTTTAAAAGTAATTTTTAAGTGAATGCCCACTTTTGCTGCGTTAGTCTTTCAACTGTAACTGTGTCGACCGGTCTCTCGACTTTTTTCCTGCAGGGAATTTCTTAACTTCGCCGATCGGTTAAACGACCTCCCACTCTGCCTGGGATTTCTATGAGTTCGATGCTTAGGTGTTTTTCTATACTGCGTCGATCGGTCAAAGGACTTCCCACTCTCCCTGGGACTTCTATGAGCTTTTCGTTGTGTTTTTTTCTTTACTGCGCCGATCGGTCCAACGACTTTCCATTTTACATGGACTTTCTGCTAATGTCTCGCTGAAGTGCTTCAATGCGACGCTGCCTCATCTGGAGGGTTTATAGTCGCCAGTCAAGCCGGGGTTTTTATAGTCGCCGGTCCGACTCTAGAGTTTAACGTCGCCGCTCGACGGTCTTCAAGCCGGGGGGTTTATAGTCGCCGGTACGACTCTAGAGTTTAACGTCGCCGCTCGACGGTCTTCAAGCCGGGGGTTTTTATAGTCGCCGGTCCGACTCTAGAGTTTAACGTCGCCGCTCGACGGTCTTTATGCCGGGAGGTTTATAGTCGCCGGTCCGACTCTAGAGTTTAACGTCGCCGCTTGACGATCTTCAAGCCTGGGGGTTTATAGTCGCCGGTCCGACTCTAGAGTTTAACGTCGCCGCTCGACGGTCTTCAAGCCGGGGGGTTTATAGTCGCCGGTACGACTCTAGAGTTTAACGTCACCGCTCGACGGTTTTCAAGCCGGGGGGGTTTATAGTCGCCGGTCCGACTCTAGAGTTTAACGTCGCCGCTCGACGGTCTTCAAGCCGGGAGGTTTATAGTCACCAGTCCGACTCTAGAGTTTAATGTCGCCGCTCGACGGTCTTCAAGCCGAGGGGTTTATAGTCGCCGGTTCGACTCTAGAGTTTAATGTCGCCGCTCGACGGTCTTCATGTAGATTGCTGTTCGGCGAATAACGCTCAGACTCTTCGCAATTTTTCTTATCTTCAATCCTGCAGCCAATGGATACAAACGAGCGGAACGTACATGAAATGAATTACAATGGTGCACCTTTTATACAACACGGTACGGCTGGAGGTGGTTTGCACTCCATGGTCGATCTAGTCGCCGTCCGCCTTCATCTTCCAGGTAGTAGGCACCCGATCGGAGCTTCTCGACGACTTTAAAGGGCCCCGCCCAGGGAGCTGCCATTTTACTCACATCGCCGACCGACTTCACCTTCTTCCATACAAGATCACCTACCTGGAATGCTCTGGGAATTACACGTCTATTGTAACTCTGCTTCATTCTCTGCCTGTACGCCATCAACCGGACGGCTGATTTAGCTCTTGCTTCGTCCACCAGGTCCAACTCCAGCTGCCTTCGCTCGGCATTGTCCTCATCGTAGCTTTGGATCTGATCAGACTTCACTCCGACCTCGACTGGGACGACCGCCTTGCCGCTGTACACCAAGTAGAACGGTGTTACTCCCGTTCCCTCCTTTGGGGTTGTGTGGATGGCCCATAGTACGCCGGGCAGCTCATCTACCCAGCTTCCTCCTATGTGATCGAGGCGAACCCGAAGTATTCACAGGATCTCTCGATTGGCCACTTCGGCTTGACCGTTGCTTTGAGGATATGCCACGGAAGTGAAGTGTTGTTCGATGTCGTATCCTTTGCACCACTCTCCGAGCTCCTGACCAACGAATTGTCGGCTGTTATCCGAGATGAGTCGACGAGGGATGCCGAACCGACAGATTATATGCTACCAGATGAACTTTTTGACCATCTGCTCGGTTATCTTGGCTAGTGGTTCGGCTTCGACCCATTTAGAGAAGTAGTCGACTGCCACTAGTAGAAACCTCCGCTGACCGATCACCATGGGGAAAGGCCCTACGATATCCATGCCCCATTGGTCGAACGGGCAAGATATTGTAGACGCCTTCATTTCCGTCGTAGGCCTATGGGAGAAATTGTGGTACCTTTGACAAGAAAGGCAGGTAGCGACGGTCCGAGCGACGTCTTCCTGTAGGGTTGGCTAGAAGTATCCAGCCAGCAAGATCTTTCTAGCCAGCGATCGGCCGCTCGGATGACCTCCGCAAGATCCTTGGTGTACCTCTTGGAGAATGTACTCTGCGTCCTCCGAGCTGACGCACTTTAACAGCGGTCGGGAAAATGCCTTCTTGTAGAGTTGGTCCCCGATGAGAGTGAACCAGCCAGCTCTCCTCCTCAATAATTGGGCTTCCTCCCGATCGGATGGCGTGGCCTCCGATGGCAGAAATTCTATTATGGATGTCCTCCAATCGCTCGGTTATCTTGGCTAGTGGTTCGGCTTCGACCCATTTAGAGAAGTAGTCGACTGCCACTAGTAGAAACCTCCGCTGACCGGTCACCATGGGGAAAGGCCCTACGATATCCATGCCTCATTGGTCGAACGGGCAAGATATTGTAGACGCCTTCATTTCCGTCGTAGGCCTATGGGAGAAATTGTGGTACCTTTGACAAGAAAGGCAGGTAGCGACGGTCCGAGCGACGTCTTCCTGTAGGGTTGGCCAGAAGTATCCAGCCAGCAAGATCTTTCTAGCCAGCGATCGGCCACCCGGATGACCTCCGCAAGATCCTTGGTGTACCTCTTGGAGAATGTACTCTGCGTCCTCCGAGATGACGCACTTTAACAGCGGTCGGGAAAATGCCTTCTTGTAGAGTTGGTCCCCGATGAGAGTGAACCAGCCAGCTCTCCTCCTCAATAATTGGGCTTCCTCCCGATCGGATGGCGTGGCCTCCGATGGCAGAAATTCTATTATGGATGTCCTCCAATCGCTCGGGAATGTAAGGCCCTTCATCCGGTCGATGTGTGCCACCAGGGACACTTGCTCGATTGGTTGCTGGATGACGACCGGTGATATCGAACTGGCGAGCTTGGCTAGCTCGTCCGCAGACTGGTTCTCGGCTCGGGGGATCTTTTGTATGACAATTTCTACGAAGTTGACCCTGAGCTTTTCAAAGGCCTCCGCGTAGAGCCTGAGCCTCACGCTATTTATCTCGAAGGACCCTGAGAGTTGCTGAGCGGCCAACTGGGAGTCTGAGAACAGAATCACCCGGCTGGCTCCCACGTGCCACGCGGCCTGCAGGCCCGCTATTAGGGCTTCGTACTCCGCTTCATTGTTGGTTGTTCGATAGTCCAGCTGGACAGACAGGTGCATCCACTCTTCTTGAGGGGAAAGCAACAGGATGCCAATTCCGCTTCCGAGCCGAGTGGACGATCCATCCACAAATACCTTCCACATAGCTTCGGGCTCGGGATTTTGCACTTCGGTCACAATATCTGCCAAGGACTGGGCCTTAATCACCGAGCGGGGTTGATACTGAATGTCGAACTCACTCAGCTCCGTTGTCCACTTGATGAGCCGCCTGGACCCTTCTGGATTCAGGAGCACTCTTCCCAGTGGGCTGTTCGTCATCACAATGATTGTATGAGCCAAAAAATAAGAGGGCAATCTCTGCGCGGCGAGGATCAAGGCAAAAGCCAATTTCTCGAGACCAGTGTAGCGAACTTCAGCATCCTTAAGAATGTGTCTTAAAAAGTACACGAGCTGCTCTTCGTCGTTCGGCCTTACTAATGCCGAGCCCACAACATGCTCGGTGGAAGACAAGTAAATACAGAGCGGCTCTCCTACAGCCGGTTTGGCCAGCACGGGTAAAGAATTGAGATAAGTCTTCAGCTCCTCGAACACCCGATCACATTCCTCGTCCCATTGAAACTTGGTAGCCTTGCGTAAAATCTTGAAAAAAGGGAAGCTTTGGTCGGCCGTTCGGGAGATGAACCGTGATAGCGCCGTTATCCGACCGGTGAGGTGTTGTACTTCTCGAAGATTTCTGGGAAAAGACATATCTTGCAATGCTTTTACCTTGCTGGGGTTCGCTTCTATGCCCCGCTCGGTCACAATATAGCCCAAAAAACGCCCGTCCTTTGCTCCGAACAAGCACTTCTGGGGGTTCAGCTTAACCCCGTATCTCCTCAGCGTCTGGAAAGTTTCTTCTAGATCCGCATAAAGGTCCTTCGCTCGGAAGGATTTGATAAGTATATCGTCCACATACACTTCCAAGTTGCGCCCGATCTGCTCCCGGAATACCTTATTCATCAGCCGCTAATAGGTAGCTCCCGCGTTCTTCAATCCGAACGGCATTACGTTGTAACAGTAAATGCCGTCTGCAGTAACGAAACTGACTTTTTCTTGGTCTTCTCGAGCGAGCGGCACTTGATGGTAGCCTTGAAATGCATCCAACATGCATATCAGCTCGCATCCGGTCGTGGAGTCTACCAGTTGATCGATTCAGGGAAAGGGGTAGAAATCCTTTGGGCATGCCTTGTTTAGGTCCCGGAAGTCGATGCAGACTCTCCACTTGTTGCCTGGTTTGGAGACCAGCACCACGTTTGTGAGCTAGCTCGGGAACTGCACCTCCCGTATGTGGCCGGCCTCCAAGAGCTTCTCCACCTCCACCCGGATGATGATATTCTGTTCGGCACTGAAGTCCCTCTTCCTTTGCTTTACTAGCCGTGCATCCGGTCGGACGTGAAGCTCGTGCTGCGCTACGCTCGGCGAGACTCCTGGCAGCTCATGGGTCGACCAAGCGAAAACGTCGTAGTTTTTCTGGAGGCATCTGATCAGCTTCTCTTTCTGACTTGCTTCCAGGTCAGCTGCTATGAAAGTCGTGGCCTCCGGTCGGGAAGGGTTGATCTGTACCTCCTCTTTTTCTTCATAAACTAGAGAAGGTGGCTTTTCGGTTATAGCGTTTACCTCGACTCGTGGCACTTTCCGAGTGGATCTAGCCTCGGCTCGGACCATCTCTACGTAGCATCGCCGGACTGCAAGCTGATCTCCTCGGACCTCCCCAAATTTATCTTCCACCGGGAACTTGATCTTCTGGCAGAAGGTGGAGATGACCGCTCGGAACTCGTTGAGAGCCGTTCGCCCCAGGATAACATTGTACGTGGAGGGAGCGTCAACCACAATGAAGTTGGCGGTCCACGTTCTTCTGAGTGGCTCCTCCCCCAACGAGATAGCCAATCGGACTTGTCCGACCGACAAAACTTCATTACCGGTGAATCCGTAGAGGGGGGTTGTCATCGACAGCAACTCAGCTCGGTCGATTTGCAATTGGTCAAATGCCTTCCGGAAGATAATGTTGACCGAGCTGCCTGTATCAATAAAAATACGGTGAATAGTGTAGTTAGCTATTACCGCTCGAATGATGAGGGTGTCATCATGCGGGACTTCGACTCTTTCGAGGTCCTTAGGCCCAAAGATGATCTCGGGCCCATTCGCCCACTCTTGATTGCAGCCAACTTCATGGATCGTGAGCTGCCTTGCATGCGCCTTTCGTGCCCTGTTGGAATCTCCTCCGGTCGGACCTCCGACGATGATGTTGATTTCGCCCCTCGAGGTATTTCCTCTGTTCTCTTCCTCCCGAGCGGACAGCTTAGGCCGTTCATGCGACGCCCGGGGATTGGCTCTGTGCGGCGGGTGAGGGTGCCGCTCGGGTGATTCTCTTGCTGCCCGCCGCCCGGCCTCTTGGTGCCGATGTCGCCTATCAGGCGATGGGGATTGGTGACGATAACTCTTGGGAGCGGGATGAGCGATCGGAGGGAGACTCCGACAATCCCGGGTGTTGTGTGTGGTGGATTGGTGGAGCGAGCAGAACATGGGAGTCCACACCTTCTCTTTTGGCTTAGGCCGATCGACCGCTACTTGTTGAACGGCTTGCGGCCTCGCTTGCAGATGGGGACGAGCCATCTCTGCGCGGGATCCTCTTGGCGGTTGATAATTGGAAGGCGGCTTCCGCTTGGTGGGGACTGGTGGCTCGGCTGGTGCTTCTTTTTTCCTCGCCATCTGAGCTTCCTCCACGTTGATGTACTCATTGGCCTTGTTCAACATGTGGTCGTAGCTGCGAGGCGACTTTCTAACGAGTACACGGAAGAAATCCCCGTCCACATGCCCCTGTGTAAATGCGTTCATCATAGTTTCCGAGGTGGCCGTCGGGATGCCCATGGCCACTTGGTTAAAGCGTTGGATGTAAGCCCGGAGCGACTCCCTTGGTCCTTGTTTGATGGTGAATAGGCTGACGCTGGTTTTCTGATAGCGTCTGCTACTCGCGAAGTGGTGGAGAAAAGCCGTGCGGAACTCCTTGAAGCTTGTTATTGATCCGTCTGACAGCCTCCGGAACCACCGTTGTGCCGACCCAGAAAGGGTGGTGAGGAACACTTGGCACTTCACCTCATCTGTATATTGATGTAAAGTGGCGGTGTTGTCGAACTTACCCAGATTGTCATCCGGGTTGATGGTCCCGTTGTATTCTCCGATCGCCGAAGGCGCATAATGCTTTGGTAGTGGGTCTCTCAGGATGGCGTCGGAGAACTGCCGATTGATCCGCTCGGGGGATGAATCCGTCCGGGGCGCCTTGCCCTTCCTAGCGTCACGGATAGGTGCCTCGTCGGACGATCCCTGGTTGGCTAGGGCCAATTCTGACAGCGTTTGGAATAGTGCTCGATGGAATGGAATAGGGGCGGCCGGCGCGTCTCCTGGTGTGCCGGTCTGCCCCTTGTTTTGAGCCCACGTAGAATATTGTTCCGGTCGGTCCTCCATTGCCGCTCGGCCTCCAGAGACGGATGCGGCTTGCTGCGTTATCCTTTCTGCTTGAGCCTTCTGCTGTTGCTTAACCATCTTTGCGGCTCGCGCTTGAATGAGTGCTTCGAGCTCCTCAGGAGAGAGCGTTACCAGGAGTTGACGCCCAGCTTCTTCCATCTTCTAGGCTCGGATTCAGGTGCGTTCCCACAGACGGCGCCAATTTGATCCTGTCCGAGCGCTGAGTCGACGGACGCTGGGGACGTGGCACTCTCCGCTGTCTCTGACTGGTGGTGTAGATCTCCGATGAACCTGCAAAGAAGCCGAGCCGGGAGGGGTTTCCCGGCGACAACCCTCTGACGCTCAAGTCAAGCAGCGAAGAAGCAGAGTAACGTTACTGTGGCTACAGTGATCAAGATTGCATACCTCCATCGAAGTCTGGGGGTCCTTATATAGGACCCCGGGGAGGCGCGGACACACTTCTCGATGCGTGCACGCTTCCCCAAACATACGTCAGTAGGGTTGTGTCAGAAAAGTACGTCTGACACCATCCCGCAATCGTCCGAGCATATCCCGGATGTGACGGTGGAAGCTTCTACCGTACGATATTCTGTCCTCTTCGGCCGCCGACCATGCTGTTTGTCGGCAGCAGGTGTCTCGAGGATGAAGCTACCAGCTGTCCTTTTTGTCTCCTAGTGCTCTTATCTGTTCCCGGGCCGAGCGGAACGACCGCTCGGTGCTCATGTCCTCCAAGAAGCCCTATTCACGTGCTCGGTTGGGATTGCGGATTACTGTCCTAGCCGCTCGACTTAAATACTCTTTTTACCTTGAGCATCGGAAACCCGCCCCATGGTCGGGTTGTCTTTTGTCCGGTCGCCTGGGAGACCCGGACCGCGCCCGGTCGGCCGGATGTCCTGGGATGGTCTGCCAGTTCGCTCGGCAAGACCTTGGTGTTGACCCTCTTGACCCTTAACTTCCACGTGTCGTTGACCTCCCGCCAACCCCCCGTCTTTACCACCGGATCATTTATAATTATTTTTTAAAAAATTACTTTTATTTTTAGATTAAATTAAGGGCCCCTATTTATGGGCCTCAATTTTTATATTGTAATATTATTTATAATCAATTTTACAAAAACATTCACTTTTAATTTTAGATTAATTTAAAAGAAAATCTATTTTGAATTTTAGATTTTTTCCAATTTTATTTTTTATTGTTTTATTAATTATATATCTTATTTTATAAAATTTTATTTTTTATTGTTTTAATAAAATCTATGTTAAAAATTAAATAATTTAATAATTTTATCAGTAAAAAAAATTATTATCAAAATTTAAATATAAAAATTTAATTAGTTATTTTACATTTCAAAATATTAGGAAAATTATTTTTTTATAAAAAAGATTTTTTAAATTTATATTATTTTTTAAAAAAATATTAAAGATCAATTTTTTGTGGTTGCATTGGGCCTTCGTAATGATTGAGACGGCCTGCATTTGAATCCGTTAGGTTATTAGCGCTTCCAATTCTTGAGATAACACCAACTTAAGTATACTAGCCAAATAATAAAATAAATGTATTCATAAAATACTTTTGGCCATTAACTAATTTTATATAATCAAATATTTACATTCCATAAAACAAGTTGACTTCTGACGGGTGGGCTTTGACATCTCTTGCGGAGTCGAACTTTGTGTCTCCTATCGATAGGGATAGGGATGTAAATGAATTAAACGTTCATGAACAAATGTGATATTCAATTTAGTAAATGCTTATTTATATTCATTCAATATAAACAATATCAATTAAACAATCTTGAACAACTCATTAAACTAAATAAATAAGATTAAACTTATATGTGTTTAGTTCGTTAATGTTCATGGATAACATTCATGAATAAATTTGTGAATATCATTTGTGAATATTTAGGAACAATGTTCATGGATCGTATTCATTAATAAAACTCTTATCAATATACTAAATAAGTAAAAAAAACTTTTAAAATGAATAAATAAATTTGAATTATTAAGCTCAATAATCAATTAAATAAGTAAATATTTCAAACAATCAAATAAGTTTGAATTGAGAACTCGATAACATCTAAACGAATCAATCTCAAGCCAAGCCTTAACCAAGCTCAAGCTCATAAAAATAAATCAAACTAAGCTTGAACAATCATTTCAATGGCTTGATTCATTTTAGATTTGACTTGGTTACCTTATCAAACAAGCTTGAACTCCCAAAACTTAGCTCAACTTGGCTTGTTTATAGCCCTACCTGTCGGGTCAAACTTAAAACAGATTGACTTATGATGGATGGACTTTGATGGGATGTTCTATCGAATCAGTCTCCACTTAGTCAGTTCTTGTTGAGTCAAGTTTATATCTAGTCAAGTTCTATTCGTCTTCCTATAGGTACAACTTCTAGTAGATAGGTTCATGGCGAGTCACCTTCAGGCGGGTAGAGTCTATAGGATTGTTGAAGACTAGAAAGGGGGGGGGGGGTGAATCTCGTTCATTTGAAATCTTTTCTTTTATTTAAAGTAAATCAAAGTAGTAGCGTAATAGAGAGAAGACAAACACAAAAACATAAGTCCCTTTTTACTAGGTTCATAGTCCAGTGACTACTATTCCAAAGCCCGCGATCCTTGATCACTTTTGATGGCTAATATAATATAGTTCTTCTGAAGAAGCAGAATAGTACAATGAATATGGGAGGATAGTAACAATACTACTAACTCATGAGAATGTAATAATAAAATATACCGACAATAAAGTATCAAAGATTGAGCGTAGATTGCCGGAGAGTCTTCCGACGTCGTAGTAACTTGCACCTTTTGGTTGATTGATCCAATTATCCATCGACTAAACTATTGGGTCACTCCGGAGATAGGGGGTGAATATCTCGCTCGCTTGCTACGATGATGATGTTATAGTGGAAAATATTTGAAACAAATCTCCCAACACTAGCGCAAAGGATTTACTTAGTATCCACCTCAAATGAGGTAACTAATCCAAGGATCCTGCCCTCTCTCACACATCCACTATGAAAAAACTCTTTCTCAGAGACACTCAGGAGGTGGAGAAACCTTGTACAACACTCTTAACAATCTCAATAAGAATACAATATAATGCACGAAGCCTCCCTTGTGGTCGAGCCAAGCGCGCAAGACTCTGAGGATCTCCCGATTGGTAACCTTTGCTTGCCAATTTCCTAGGGGGTAGGCCACTGATGTGAAGGATTGTTGGATGCCATAGCCTTCACACCATTCTTTGAG
Source organism: Zingiber officinale (assembly GCF_018446385.1). Classification (NCBI taxonomy): domain Eukaryota; kingdom Viridiplantae; phylum Streptophyta; class Magnoliopsida; order Zingiberales; family Zingiberaceae; genus Zingiber; species Zingiber officinale. Next base: position 74,770,887 of record NC_055999.1, read on the forward strand.
CTCCTGACCGACGAACTGCCTCCCATTGTCAGACACGAGTCGATGTGGGATCCCAAACCAGCATACGATGTTCTGTCAAATAAATTTGGTGACCATCCGATCAGTAATTCTTGCAAGCGGCTCGACCTCTACCCATTTTGAAAAGTAGTCCACCGCCACCAGTAGAAACTTTCGCAGACCGGTTGCCATAGGAAAATGCCCCACGATATCCATGTCCCATTGGTCGAACGAGCACTATATTGTGGACGCTTTCATTTCCTCAGTCGGTCGGTGCAGCATGTTGTGGTACTTCTGGCAAGAAAGACAAGTGGTCATTGCCCAAGCGACGTCCTCCTGGGGTGTTGGCCATAAGTATCCAGCCAGAAGTATTTTTTGAGCCACCGCGCGGCCGCCCGGATGACCCCCGCAAGTGCCTTGGTGTACCTCCTTCAGGATGTAATCGACGTCTTCCGGTCCGACGTATTTGAGTAGGGGTTGGGCGAAAGCCTTCTTATAGAGTTGGTCGTCGATCAGTGTAAACCGACCGACCCTCTTTTTTATCAGGCGAGCATCCTCCGGATCGGTAGGTATAGTTTCCGTACGCAAGAACTCTGCTAGGATTATCCTCCAATTGTTTGGGAAGGTGATGCCTTCCATTCGATCGATGTGGGCTACTAGTGAAACTTGCTCAATCAGCTGACTTATAACGATCGACGTTAACGAACTAGCCAACTTTGCTAGCTCATCCGCCGCTTGGTTCTCCGATTGGGAGATCTTTTGGATAACCACCTCTTGGAAGTTGCTCGGATTTAGCTTTATCCCATATGCTAGTAAAGTCCGGCAAGTTTCGTCTATATCTATGCATATCTCATCCGGTGGAAGGGATTTGATGAGTATGTCATCGACGTATACCTTCACATTGCGACCGATCTACCATCGAAATACTTTATTCATTAACCTTTGATAGGTGGCTTCAGCGTTTTTCAGTCCTAACGACATGACATTGTAGCAATATGTTCCATCAGCCGTGATGAAGCTGACCTTCTTTTGGTCCTCGCGAGCGAGCGACACTTGATGTCATCCTTGATATGCTTCGAACATGCAGATCAGCTTGCAGCCTACCGTCAAGTCCACCAGTTGATCTATCTAGGGTAGCGGATAGAAGTCCTTCAGGCATGCTTTTTTTAAGTCACGGAAGTCGATGCCGATCCGCCATTTGTTGCCTGGCTTGGAGACTAATACCACATTAGCTAGCCAGCTCAGGAACTGGACTTCCCTGATGTGGCCAACCTCCAATAGTTTTTCTACCTTTGCCCGGATGATCACGTTCAACTTGGCACTCAAGTCCTGTTTTCTTTGTTTGACTGGCCGAGCACCCGGTCGGACGTGGAGCTTGTGCTGGGCCACACTCGGGGAGATGCCGGGCAACTCATGTGTCGACCAGGCGAACACATCATGGTTTCCCCTGAGGTAGGCGATCAGCTCTACCTTCTGCTTCTCCTCCAGGTCGGTAGCCATGAAAGTCGTGGCTTCCGAGCCGCTTGGGTGGATTTGCACCTCTTCCTTTTCTTCATATACTAAGGTGGGAGGTTTCTCGATAATAGCGTTTACCTCTATCCTGGAGCTTTCCGTGTTGCTTTGGCCTCAGCCCTAACCATCTCCATATAGCATCGCCGAGCGGCCAGCTGGTCGCCCTTGACCTCGCCCACCTAGTTGTCCACGGGGAATTTTATCTTTTGGCAATAAGTGGATACCACCGCCTGAAATTCGTTGAGGGTCGGTCGACCCAAAATGACGTTGTAGGCTGACGGTGCGTCCACAACTATGAAGTTGGTGTTAGTTAGAGCCCTAGAGCCAATCATTTGATGATTGTATGGACTCATGTATATCATATTTTTGTATATTAATAAAGGCATTTGTTTGGTTATTATACTTATTTATATTAGTGCCAAATAGACTAAGTATAATAGCGTCCTTGAGTAGAAGGTTCATACCTATATCAATCGATTAGTTGAATCGATAGTGAGATGATATAGGGAACACTACTCTAAATCATTCCTAGTCGAGTATTAGCATTCAGGGATAATGTTAATACAATAAGACTAGCATGTAGGTCAGCTCGATGACTTGATCTCACAAGTCATGGATATAGAGATATCAAGCTGACACATGGGTATGCATTAGAGAATGTATACTGAATGACCCGCCATGAGAAAGTATCATGGATCGTTATATGAGTGTCATATACTTTCTCATGTGGCTATTAGTATGACTATTAGTCCTTAGACCTGAAGTCACCATGGATCCCTACATAAGGAGTTATGTACTTTAGTTTCGTCAAACGTCACCCGTAACTGGGTGGACTATAAAGGCGATTACTGGGTATGTAACGAATTATGCAGAGGGATGTGAGTGATGTAGATGGGATCTATCCCTCCCATATGACGGGAGCGACATCGCTATTCTTGATAGAGTGAGACCACTAAGCGCATGGCCATGCCCAAATGAGTCAACATTAGATGTTGAGCTCATTTGATCGAGTGAGTCTACTTGGAGTTCAAGATTTAGATTGATTAGAGGATGACACGGTCTATGCCTCACATTGATCAATCTACATATCTAGGATAGAAGGACAATGTCACATATTGTGAGGAGTCACAATTAGTAGTCACAAGGTGATGTCGGATCTCGACATTGTTGTAACTTGGGTAGTAATGATGTGTTGCTAGATACCGCTCATTACTTATGCTCCTAAATGGGTTTAGGGCATTGCCAACGTTACAAGAACCTATAGGGTCACACACTTAGGACAATTAGATGGAGATTAGGTTCATATGATGAACCAAGAGGATTAGATTCATTTGATGAATCAAATTGGATTAAGAGTAATCCTAATTGGGCTAACTTGAGTTCGACTTAAGTTGATTCATGTATTTAATGAGTCTAATTTAGATTATGATTTATTAAATCAATTTAATTTAATGAATTAGATTCATTATATTAAGTTGGCTCGAATCAAATGGTTGGATTAGATCAACCATGGTAGAGATTGGGTCAAGTTGGACTTGACTAGAGAAGGAAGACCAAAGGTCAATTTTGACTTGACCTTTTGCCACCTCATTGGTGAGTTGGCATTAGGTGGACCAATGATGATGTTCCACATCATCATGGTGTGCCACCTCATGGAAGTTACAAAGCCATTTTCTTATTAACTTCACATTAATTGCATTTAATGGGGAGTTACTCTTGATGAGAAGTGGCCGGCCACTTTTGAATTGGATTGATTTTCATTCATTTTCATTCAAGTGTGGTGAATCTTCCTCCTTCTTCCTCTCAAGCTCTCCCTCTCCCTCTCCTCCTTGCTTGGCCGAATCTCACCAAGGTGCTAGCACACCTTTGTGTGAGGTTTTCTCCACCTACGTGTCCATGTGGATACTTTTAGAGGACCGGCGCTTGACGGTTTAGAGATCCGGCAACTCCTTGGACGAGCGGGATAAGCGAAAGGCACGCTTCGAAGGTATAACCCTTATCTAGTGTAGATCTAAAGGTTTTACAAACTCGTACAAGAAAAGGTTTTTCGAAAAGTTTTGTTTACGAATCTTTGCACGGATCTACGGCTTTGGGTGACTCGGGGTTTCCGCGACGCGAAAAAGCGGTTAACCCAACAGTGGTATCAGAGCCACGTGCAAAGACTTGTACGAGTTCGTTTGTATTTTTATGAAAAATAAACCTTCTGTAATTTTCTGTAAAAATTGAGTTTTTAGAGTTTTTATGAGTAATTTTTCCGTAGAAGCGAAGCACAAGTGTCTCGGCACTTGTAGGCTTCGACTACCGGAAAGTTTTCTTTTAAATCCGTTTGGGACAGCGGGGTCGGGTGCCATTAGATCGCAAAGGAGCAACTCACGATGGTTAGATCGTGGGTAGCGGTAACTGCCCCTAACCCAAGGGGATTTGCTCCGCGATTGCACCCGAAATCGCTAAAAACGAACCCGCCGGGAAGATTTTTCCGAAACGGCAATGTCTCGACCCAAATCGTTTTGAGACAGCGGGTTTAGGCGCTGTTGGATCGCAAAGGAACCCTCGCGATGGTTAGATCGCGGGTAGGGGCGATGCCCCTGGGCTCCGCAAGGGGATCCGTTCCGCGATTGAGCCCGAAACCTCTAAACGGGACCGCCGGGAAATTTTATTCGTAAAAATTATAAAAATTAATTTTAAAATTATATAAAATTATGAAAATATATAATTTTGAATTATATATTAATTTTGTGATAGTCATGGCCCAAAGCCCAATATGATTGGTTGTGTTGTAATTCATAATATGGTCTGCGTGCCGTTATGTGTTTGCGAGTGTTGTATTATATTCACGACCTGCGCGTCGTGCCTTCTCTTATTTTCTTGTTGTAAATTAGATTTAGACTCGAATGTAACTCGAGTTTCAAATTGTAATGTACAAATTGGAGCGGTGGAGGGTCCACACGAGACGGAGTTCCGAGGCGGGCACGAGCAACACAAGGTGGTCAAAGGGAGGAGCTTGAAGAAGCTGTTGACCCTAGGTTGACCAATCGATCTTCTCATTGGCTTGAGAAGATCGTAGTAGGGCCATGACTAAATCACAAATAGATTAATTAATTGCTTGTGTATGTGATGCATATTTAATAAGTAGTTAATTAATTAGTGCCTTACGATTAGATTAGATGTAAGTCGTGCACATGATGCACCCTTGCGATTAGATTAGATCTAAGTCGTGCACATGATGCATCCCTTTCGATTAGATTAGATCTCAATCGACTCAACTCTAATGCCTAACCATGCCGTGATACCTATCACTACCTCGATCACATGTATTATTGAATCTGACAAAGCAGAGCAATACATATTATCTTGGTAGTGTTAGGACCAAAAGTAGCTAGAGGGGGGGTGAATAGCTCGTCGCGTTCGCTCGTTGCTCGGCGTTACTTGTTTCTTCAAAGATGTGCAGCGGAAATACAAAGAAACAATCACACAACGCTAACATGGTTGGTTTACTTGGTATCCACCTCACAAGAGGTGACTAATCCAAGGATCCACACCAACACACACACCCTCCACTAAATAAAACTCTCCTTTATGGTAACTACCAAGGGCGGAGAAGCCCTACAAGACTCAATACAAGAAGAGAGGGAAAGGATACAAGAAATACAATCTTACAAGCTTACAATGAGTATAAACCCTAACCCTAGCTTCTCTTCTTGGCTTTGATCCGCCTCTTGACTTGGAGAACTTCCAAGATCCTTCAAGAAGCGCGATCCGAGCTTTGTGAGTCTGTGGAGGAGTCGAGATCCGAGTGAATCGGAGAAGCGTATGAATCGTGCGCTCGCGCCTTTATCGACGCTAACGGTCGGATCCCGATCGATTCGAATGTTCCCAATCGATCGGGAGGCTTTGGATCGATCCACGGATCGATCCGACCTCGCGCGATAAACGCTGGATCGATCCATGGATCGATCCAGCCGCGCACACTCGCCCCAATCGATCCACCGATCGATTGGGACATCTGGATCGATCCACGGATCGATCCGAGGCTCTGATTACCAGAAGGCTTGATCGATCCACCGATCGATCCGACTCTGAATCGATCCAGCGATCGATCTAGTACTGGTTTTGCCCAAAACCAAGTCCCAAGCCTACCAAAACCAACACCGGTCAACCTTGACCTGTTGGTACCCCATGCCTAGCATCCGGTCACTCCCTTGACCTGCTAGGACTTCCCACCAAGTGTCCGGTCATTCCCTTTGACCCACTTGGACTTTTCTATTCATGCCAAGTATCCGTCACCCTTTGACCTACTTGGACTTCCATCGGATGTCCGGTCAATCCCTTTGACCTATCTGTATTTCGTGCCAAGTATCCGACCAATCCTTTGACCTACTTGACTTCCCAACACCGGATGTCCGATCATCCTGATCCATCTGGATTTTCCTCTTCGTTTCACTCACCAGGACTTTCACCTAACTTCACTCACTAGGGTTTTCCATCTGCCTAGCTTCACTCACTAGGGCTTTCACCTAGCTTCACTCACTAGGGTTTTCCATCTGCCTAGCTTCACTCACTAGGGCTTTCACCTGGCTTCACTCACCAGGACTTTCATTCTACCTAACATCCCAGTTAGGACTTCCCAGTCAAGTATCCAGTCAACCTTGACTTACTTGACTCTTCTTCAATCAATTTCTTATTGTCAAACATCTAAACTCAAACCAAGACTCAGCTTGGTCAACCAGGTCAACCTTGACCTGAGGGATGTTGCATCAACAATCTCCCCCTTTTTGATATTTGACAATACCACAATAATACTTACAATACCACAAGTAAGTTAGGCTAATCCTATAGCCTCAATCTTCATGCCACTAGGTAATGAACACATAAATTAAGCTCTTCATTCTCCCCCTAAGAGGGCACACTCCCTCTAGGTAATGAAAGCCTAACTTACACCCATTCACAGGTCCTTTCATTCTCCCCCTATTGGCACACATCAACCCATCTTTGGGCACACATCAACCCATGCCCCAATTTTGGGTACACATCAACAAATCCATTTGTTGACGACTCTCCCCCTGAAGAGTTGCTCATCGTTGTTCACAACATCACTCGTTGTGATCAACACGATAATGACGGTCCCATACCCTTCATTCATCCTTAACTTCTCTCTCAATGTAGACAAATACCCAACCTTGAGCATTTTCTAACCACTTGAGTTCCCACTTGAAATAATGAGGATATCCACTCCCCATTTCAAGTTCAAAAGCTCATACATGAGCATTTTCTTTAAAGAAGGTTAACCACCTTCCAAGGTTCATGAAAAATAATTTTTCATGTCTTTAAAGAGTCCCTCCCCCTAAAGACATGGTGGTAACTTCTGTCATTGCACCAACAATGACTTGGAATCCCTAAACCTTTAGGAAACCCAAATTTAGAAGTTTTGAGGTTCAAATACTCAAAATTTGAAACAAACCTCAACCTAAACTTCAATGAAGCCTTCCTTAACCAATCCATCCTTGTTTTCACATGAAAACATCCTTGAGGTTCAAATACATACATTTGTATGTATACAAATGTATTTTAGGAGTTTGGAATGGTTACCTAGACTCAAAGAGGTTCAAAGATGTTGAAATCAGGCCATCCCAGCCAAAATCAGCAACTTGGATCGATTGGAGTTGGGTTCCAATCGATTGAACCTTTCTGAATCAATCCACTGATCGATTCAGACTACCTGGATCGATCGGCTGATCGATCCAGTGAGCTTCTGCTCGCAGGAGACTTGCCTTCTGAATCGATCCATGGATCGATCGGAGCTCTGATAGTTGCTGAAATTCCATTTCAGTCAACTTCAGAAACCCCTAGAAAATTCTGCAAAAATCCAAAAATCATGAAATTTTGTGTAGACACTATTTAGGGCATACTTAATCATGGAAAAATAGTTTTCTATGAAAATACATCATATTTTCAAAGATTGACACAAGCTTGAAAACTTGCTAAAACTTTAGCATTTTCTTCAAGTTTGTGTCTAACTATTCAATGGTGATTACTATCAAAAGATAGCCTTCACCAAGGTTTTCCAAAATCACTTTGAAAACATTTTCAAAACCAATATCCCATCATGTTCCTTGGGCATACTGCACATGACTTGTACATTAGCTTTCCCAATGATGGGAAAACACATAACTATGTGTTTTGATGAACCTAAAAACTCAAAAGAATGCACTGAATCAACATCTTGAGCTTTGTTCATCATCCTAACATCTCACTTGTATCTAATGTGCACTAAAACACATACAAGTCACCTTATAGTCTTTGCGAGATGTAGATTTTGGTTTTGCCCTAATCTAGGGATCATGCATATCTATCTAGGCATTTTAGAGATATTAGACATCCACCTAGGATGTAACTCGTTAATAAGTGTTGTTAAATGCCATTTGTCCTTAATTACAAGGAATTAAACTAATGCATGATAATGTTATGGCATACATCAAAATAAAATAACTTTCAAAAGAAAGATTCCTATAACTACATGATGTATGAATGTCATGACATGGTATTTTTGGATTTTGCATAATAAAACATGAATGCAAAAATAGACATGATGTCATGGCATATGATAGGCAAACAATCATGGCAAGATTTAGCCTAAATAAAATATACCTAGACTAACTATCTAAGTATCCTTAAAATCTTAGCTAAACTTACAACTTAAACCTAGATTGCCCTAAAGTGCTTCAAGAAAGTGCCAAAGCCTAAATTGGCATTTCTAATTCCCTTGATTAATGTATGCCAAATGAAAATAAGCATATCCTCAAATGTTGGCATATTTCATTTTTCCACAAGAGTAGCACCTTTAAATTAAGGCCCGGATTGCCTTAAATTTCCTAAGAACATGCCAAAATCCCAACTTGGTAGTTCTTATGAATTTCCCAATATGTGCCATTTAAGATTAAAATCAATTCTTCCATCATTAGGCACATTTTACTCGTTCAAGGAGTAAATAATAATTCCATTTCATTTTCAAAGGTTAACAAAACCTTGAAAATGCTCATTGAGTGTCAATTTCCTCAAAGTTGGGTTAACTACCCTTCTAATCGGAGTTGACACTCTCTAACCCATTTATGGGGTAGAGAAAATGCTCCTAGGAACCCAACACCTATTGGTGCTCCTTGGATGCTCTAGGTACTCACTAGGGATAACTTCCCTAGATACCTTCCTAGTGACCTTGTTGGGCTTCTTAGAAGCCTTGATCACATTTTCTAGGTCAAACCTAGGGATAGCCTCCCTTGTGACTTTGTTAGTGACTTTCTTAGACTTCTTAGAAGTCTTAGTCACTTTGGTTGCAAAAATACTTCTAGGGATATCTTCCCTTGTATCTTTGACTTGACCTCTAGACTTAGGGTTTGTTCCATAGCTATATGGAACCCTATGATAACTCGGCACATCCTTTTTAGCTTTGGGTTTGTATCCCAAACCTCTATGGCCATTGGATGACTTTTGCACCCCTAAACCTAGGCTATGCTCATTTTTCCCTAATAGGATATTTTCCATCCTTTTTAGGGTCTTTTCCATTTTGTCAAGTCTTGATCTCAAGACTTGATTTTCTATCATTAAATCCTTAAATTTTGATCCATGAGCATTTTTGTTTCCAGGCTTGTATCTAAAATCCTTAGAATTATTGCCTAGATTTTTACCTACATTCCTAACCTTAGGTGTAGTAGTCTTGGCATGTAGGGCCACATGCTTTTCCTTAAAGCCCTCATGCTTCCTATTCTTATGGTAAATTGCATTAAAATGATAAAAATTAGAACTATCATGCTTTTTACCATAATGTAAAGGGGTAGGCTCAATAAAAGATACCTTCCTCTTTACCTTGGAGGCTCCCCCTTGACTAGTGCCTCCTTGAGCCTTGACCACCTTCTTCCCCTTGGGGCATTGACTTTGGTAATGCCCCTTTTGATTACAAGAGAAGCATATAATATGCTCCTTGCTCTTCTTTGTGTTGGGGATGATCTCCTTGGGCTTCACCTTGCCTTCTTGTGCCACTTGGCCCTTCTTCTTGGCCAATTTAGGGCACTTGCTCTTGTAGTGCCCATGTTCCCTACACTCAAAGCATATAATATGATTTTTATTATTAATTGAAATATTTATACCTTTGCTTGTAGGGGTGACATCATTTCCTTTGGATCCGGAGGTAGAAGCTTCTTCTTGATCGGACCTTGATTCTCCTCCATTTGATTTTTCTTGACTTGTGGAGGTAGAATCTTCTTCCTCCTCTTCGTCTCTTGACCCGGATGTAGAAGCTTCTCTTGATTCTTGATCCGGCGTCACCAAGGATTGCTCCCCCTCAATCCTAGAGGTGGAGGCTTCATCATCTTGAATATGAAACAAGGAGTATGCTCCCTCCTTGTTCCCTTCGTTGCATTCCCTTGAGGATGAAGCTTCTTTGATTTCCTCTTCTTCGGAGGTTGAGCATCTCTCAACCTCGGAGTCCTCCTCTTGGTCTTGCTCCAAAGAGTCACCCTCTCTGGATACTTCTTGCTCTTGTACAGTGGAGGGGATCTCTTCATGAAGCTTGGCCAATTTGCTCCATAATTCCTTTGCATCTTCAAATTCTCCAATTTTGCAAAGGATGGTGCTTGGCAATAAATTGACCAAAAGCTTGGTCACTTTGTCATTTGCATCGCACCTTTGGACTTGCTCCGAGCTCCATTTGCTTTTCTTGAGAAGCTTGCCCTTGGAGTTTGTTGGAGCTTCAAATCCTTCCATTAGAGCAAACCATTGCTCTATCTCCATCATAAGGAAGTTTTCGATTCTTGATTTCCAAGAATCGAAGCTCGTGGAAGTGTACGGTGGAGCCACCCTCGTGTCAAATCCAAGTCCATCTTGGAATTGCATCTTGAAGTTGAGCTTCTTGAAATCTTTGACTTTTGATGAATTTGCTTCAACTTCTTCACCCTCTAGCTTTTCTTGTTATGCTTGACCCTTCCGGCGATGATTCCGGTGAAGAGCAGCCTCGCTCTGATACCACTTGTTAGGACCAAAAGTAGCTAGAGGGGGGGTGAATAGCTCGTCGCGTTCGCTCGTTGCTCGGCGTTGCTTGTTTCTTCAAAGATGTGCAGCGGAAATACAAAGAAACAATCACACAACGCTAACACGGTTGGTTTACTTGGTATCCACCTCACAAGAGGTGACTAATCCAAGGATCCACACCAACACACACACCCTCCACTAAATAAAACTCTCCTTTATGGTAACTACCAAGGGCGGAGAAGCCCTACAAGACTCAATACAAGAAGAGAGGGAAAGGATACAAGAAATACAAGCTTACAAGCTTACAATGAGTATAAACCCTAACCCTAGCTTCTCTTCTTGGCTTTGATCCGCCTCTTGACTTGGAGAACTTCCAAGATCCTTCAAGAACTGGCGATCTGAGCTTTGTGAGTGCTGTGGAGGAGCTGGCGAGAGATCTGGAGTGAATCGGAGAAGCGATGCCGAAGGAATCGTGCGCCTGCGGCCTTTATCGACGCCAACGGTCGGATCCCGATCGATTCGAATGTTCCCAATCGATCGGGGAGGCTTTGGATCGATCCACGGATCGATCCAGAGCGCCTCTGTGCTCCAGTGCTTATCGCGCGAAGCAGCCGCGTCCCAATCGATCCACCGATCGATTGGGACATCTGGATCGATCCACGGATCGATCCACTGATCGCTAGGGAAAGCTGGATCGATCCAGAGACTCTCTGATCGCTAGGAAAGGCTTGGATCGATCCACTGATCGATCCAGTACTTGGTTTTTGCCCAAAACCAAGTCCCAAGCCTACCAAACCAACACCCGGTCAACCTTGACCTGTTGGTACATCATGCCTAGCATCTGGTCACTCCTTTGACCTGCTAGGACTTCCCACCAAGTGTCTGGTCAATCCCTTTGACCCACTTGGACTTTTCTATTCATGCCAAGTATCTGGTCACTCCCTTTGACCTACTTGGACTTCCATCAGATGTCTGGTCAATCCCTTTGACCTATCTGTATTTCCTCGTGCCAAGTATCCAGTCAATCCTTTGACCTACTTGGACTTCCCAACACCAGATGTCCGATCATCCTTGATCCATCTGGATTTTCCCTTGCCTGATTTCACTCACCAGGACTTTCACCTAACTTCACTCACTAGGGTTTTCCATCTGCCTAGCTTCACTCACTAGGGCTTTCACCTAGCTTCACTCACTAGGGTTTTCCATCTGCCTAGCTTCACTCACTAGGGCTTTCACCTGGCTTCACTCACCAGGACTTTCATTCTACCTAACATCCCAGTTAGGACTTCCCAGTCAAGTATCCGGTCAACCTTGACCTACTTGACTCTTCTTCAATCAATTTCTTATTGTCAAACATCTAAACTCAAACCAAGACTCAGCTTGGTCAACCAGGTCAACCTTGACCTGAGGGATGTTGCACCAACAGGTAGGGTACAGAGGGACAATCTTGGTCCCGTATATCAACGCATGGGTGAATACAAACTCAATTAGATTGAGTATTCATAGTTACTCGGTTGGATCGAGTCAACTATAGGCATTCTTCCAATAGTTGGAAAGATAGGTCAAAATCACATCTATATTAACTCTCGGGCGTATTAGCCAAAGCTAACTCGAGTTTTAATATAAATGCGGATATTGATTCTATAAACAAGACTTGCATAGAGATGTAATTGGTAATTGTTACCTACCGATCATACTAAGCCTTGGGCGTATTAGCCAAAGCTAACTCAAGGGTTAGTATGATGTGGATCTTGTCCCACAAGAATTATAGAATTCAGTGGGAGCATCATTTAATTAAAGGCATAATTAAATGATTTTTAAAGAATATGATATTTATTTCTGCAAATTTTCTGTTGTAGATAACCATGACGTCGAACACGAATTCCTTCTCCCTGCGATCTGTCCTTGAGAAGGACAAGCTCAACGGAGCGAATTTCCTGGACGTAAGTTGTACGTTCTGGAGCAGCCCATTCTGGAGGCTCCTCCTGCCAATGCCCCGCGAGCCGACAAAGATGCTTACAAGAAGCATCAAGATGACGCATTAGATGTGTCCTGTCTAATGCTCGCGACCATGAACTCAGAGCTTCAGAAGCAACATGAGTTGATGGGCGCTTTTGATATGGTTGAGCATCTTCGCCAACTATATCAGGGACAAGCGAGGCATGAGAGATTTGAGATCTCGAAGGCATTGTTTCAGTGCAAGATGTCAGACGGGGCTCCTGTAGGTCCTTATGTACTCAAGATGATTGGGTACATAGAGAACCTACAAAGACTGGGGTTCCCACTTGGCCAAGAGCTGGCCACTGACTTGATCTTGCAGTCCTTGCCAGATAGCTATAGTCAATTCGTTCTCAACTATAACATGAACGAGATTGACAAGCCACTGCCCGAGTTACTTAGTATGTTACGAACTGCTGAGATTAACCTTAAGAAGGTTAAGCCCATTCTGATGGTCCAGAAGCACAAGGGCAAGGGCAAGCCCAAAGGTAAGGGAAAGTCCCAAACCAAGGGCAAAGGCAAGGCACTGAAGCCTAAAGGAGGGTCGCCAAGGATGCTACCGCTTCCACTGCGACACTGGAAGAGGAACTGCAAGGTATACTTGGAGGATCTAAAGAAGAAGCGAAGTGAGACTTCCACTTCAGGTATATATGTTATAGAAGTCAATCTATCTATTTCTACATCATGGGTATTAGATACTGGATGTGCTTCTCACATTTGTACTGATGTGCAGGCGCTGAGAAATAGCAGAGCATTGGCAAAGGGCGAGGTGGACCTACGAGTAGGCAATGGAGCACGGGTTGCTGCTGTAGGAACTTATCAGCTATCTCTGCCCTCTGGGCTTGTACTTGATTTAGATGATTGTTGTTATGTGCCTGCTCTTACTAAGAACATAGTTTCAGTTTCTTGTTTAGACAAGAAAGGATAATCTTTTATAATAAAAGACAAATGTTGTTCTGTTTATTTAAAAGATATGTTCTATTGTAGTGCACCTCTAATAAACGGACTCTATATTCTAGACCTTGAGAGCCCTATCTATAACATTAGTACCAAGAGGTTCAAGTCAAATGACATGAACCAAACCTACCTCTGGCACTGTCGCTTAGGTCATATAAATGACAAGCGCTTATCCCAGCTCCATAAGGATGGTTTGCTGGACTCATTTGATTTTGAATCATATGAGATATGCGAGTCATGCCTACGAGGCAAGATGACCAAGACGCCCTTTAGTGGGCATAGCGAGAGAGCAATTGATTTGTTAGGACTCATACATAGTGATGTATGTGGCCCTTTCAATGTTGCTGCTAGAGGCGGTTATAGGTACTTCATCACATTTACTGATGATTTCAGTAGATATGGTTATGTGTACTTGATGACACATAAGTCTGAATCCTTTGAAAAGTTCAAAGAATTCAAGAATGAAGTACAGAACCAGCTTGGCAAGAGTATTAAGGTACTTCGATCAGATCGAGGTGGTGAATACTTAAGCCATGAGTTTCGTGACTACTTAGCTGAGTGTGGGATTTTATCTCAACTCACTCCTCCTGGAACACCACAGTGGAATGGTGTATCCGAAAGGAGGAATCGTACTTTATTAGATATGGTACGATCTATGATGAGTCACACAGATCTTCCGACATATCTATGGGGATATGCTCTAGACACGGCAGTTTTCATACTCAACCGAGTTCCATCAAAGGCCGTGATAAAGACACCATATAGGATATGGACTGGGAGAGATGCCCAGGTGTCTTTCATGAGGATTTGGGGCTGTGAGGCTTACGTAAGACGTCAAGTCTCAGACAAATTAGGACCCAAATCCGACAAGTGCTATTTCATAGGATATCCCAAGGAAACTAAGGGATATTACTTCTACATTCCCAGTCAGCACAAGGTAGTTGTGGCAAAGACTGGGGTCTTTCTAGAAAGGGACTTTGTTTCTAGAAAGACTAGTGGGAGCGTGTTCGATCTTGAAGAAGTTCAAGATGCAAACAATAGCACTGATGCCCAGATGGAAATTGAACAGGAACCACAAAGTGTTGTGGATGATGTTCCACAAAGAGTTGAGGAACAACAACCAGTTCAAGTAGACATACCTCTTCGCAGGTCTGATAGGGTACGTCGTCAGCCTGAGAGATACTCATTTCTCTTGTCTGACCATGATGACATTGTGCTCATAGAGGATGAGCCTACCACCTATCAAGAAGCTGTGATGATACCAGATTCTGAGAAATGGCTAGAAGCCATGAGATCCGAGATAGAATCCATGTACACCAACCAAGTATGGACTTTGGTTGATCCACCTGAAGGGGTAAAACCCATTGGGTGTAAGTGGGTCTTTAAGAGAAAGACTGACATGGAAGGACTTATCTATAAGGGCCGCTTGGTAGCTAAAGGTTTCAAGCAGATTCATGGTATTGACTATGATGAAACCTTTTCTCCAGTGGCGATGTTTAAGTCCATTCGGATCATGCTTGATATTGCAGCCTACCATGACTATGAGATATGGCAGATGGGTGTCAAAACCGCGTTTCTGAATGGAAACCTACTCGAGGATGTGTACATGACACAACTTGAGGGTTTTGTAGATCCACAGCATACTAGCAGAGTATGCAAGCTGCATAGGTCCATTTATGGACTAAAGCAAGCTTCTCGGAGCTGGAATCTTCGATTTGATGATGCGATCAAACAGTTTGGTTTCATCAAGAATGAAGATGAGCCTTGTGTCTACAAGAAGGTTGTAGGGGACATAGTTGTCTTCCTCATATTATATGTGGATGACATACTACTCATTGGGAAGGACATCCCTATGCTTCAGTCTGTCAAGACCTGGCTAGGGAGTTGCTTCTCAATGAAGGACTTAGGTGACACATCCCGCATTCTAGGGATACAGATCTATAGAGATAGATCTAAGAGATTGCTTGGCCTAAGTCAGAGTACATATATTGACAAGGTACTCCTTCGGTTTGCCATGCAGAACTCCAAGAAGGGATTTCTGCCTATGTCACATGGCGTGAGTCTTTCGAAGACTCAAGGTCCCTCTTCTAGAGAGGAGAGAGACCGCATGGATCAGATCCCTTATGCCTCAGCCATAGGATCGATCATGTACGCCATGCTGTGTACTCGACCTGATGTCTCGTATGCTTTGAGCATGACGAGCAGATACCAGTCAGATCCAGGTCACTGGATAGCGGTCAAGAATATTCTTAAGTACTACGAAGGACTAAAGAATATTTCTTGATATATGGAGGCAATGATGAGCTAACCGTAAAGGGTTACGGTGATGCCAGCTTCAGACCGATCGGGATGATTACCGATCGCAATGGGTTCGTATTTTGCATTAATGGTGGTGCCGGATGGAAGAGTTCAAGCGGGATCTGATGGTGATTCTACAAGCCGAGTATATTGTCGCATCGAGGCGGCAAAGGAGGTAGTTTGGATCCGCAAGTTCATTATCGAACTTGGGGTGGTTCTAGCATTCTTGACCCGTTGAGCTCTATTGTGACAACAATGGAGCTATATGACGAAGGAACCTCGCTCACACCAGCGGACCAAGCATATACTACGGCGCTTCCATCTCATTCGAGAGATTATCGATAGAGGAGATGTGAAGATTTGTAGAGTACCTACAGAGGCTAACATCGCAGATCCCTTGATCAAGGCTTTAGCACAGAGGAAGCATGATGGTCACACTAGGTCTTTAGGCCTTAGAGCCTATACTGATTGGCACTAGTGCTAGTGGGAGATTGTTAGTTAGAGCCCTAGAGCCAATCATTTGATGATTGTATGGACTCATGTATATCATATTTTTGTATATTAATAAAGGCATTTGTTTAGTTATTATACTTATTTATATTAGTGTCAAATAGACTAAGTATAATAGCGTCCTTGAGTAGAAGGTTCATACCTATATCAATCGATTAGTTGAATCGATAGTGAGATGATATAGGGAACACTACTCTAAATCATTCCTAGTCGAGTATTAGCATTCAGGGACAATGTTAATACAATAAGACTAGCATGTAGGTCAGCTCGATGACTTGATCTCACAAGTCATGGATATAGAGATATCAAGCTGACACATGGGTATGCATTAGAGAATGTATACTGAATGACCCACCATGAGAAAGTATCATGGATCGTTATATGAGTGTCATATACTTTCTCATGTGGCTATTAGTATGACTATTAGTCCTTAGACCTGAAGTCACCATGGATCCCTACATAAGGAGTTATGTACTTTAGTTTCGTCAAACGTCAACCGTAACTGGGTGGATTATAAAGGCGATTACTGGGTATGTAACGAATTATGCAGAGGGATGTGAGTGATGTAGATGGGATCTATCCCTCCCATATGACGGGAGCGACATCGCTATTCTTGATAGAGTGAGACCACTAAGCGCATGGCCATGCCCAAATGAGTCAACATTAGATGTTGAGCTCATTTGATCGAGTGAGTCTACTTGGAGTTCAAGATTTAGATTGATTAGAGGATGACACGGTCTATGCCTCACATTGATCAATCTAGATGTCTAAGATAGAAGGACAATGTCACATATTGTGAGGAGTCACAATTAGTAGTCACAAGGTGATGTCGGATCTCGATATTCTTGTAACTTGGGTAGTAATGATGTGTTGCTAGATACCGCTCATTACTTATGCTCCTAAATGGGTTTAGGGCATTGCCAACGTTACAAGAACCTATAGGGTCACACACTTAGGACAATTAGATGGAGATTAGGTTCATATGATGAACCAAGAGGATTAGGTTCATTTGATGAATCAAATTGGATTAAGAGTAATCCTAATTGGGCTAACTTGAGTTCGACTCAAGTTGATTCATGTATTTAATGAGTCTAATTTAGATTATGATTTATTAAATCAATTTAATTTAATGAATTAGATTCATTATATTAAGTTGGCTCGAATCAAATGGTTGGATTAGATCAACCATGGTAGAGATTGGGTCAAGTTGGACTTGACTAGAGAAGGAAGACCAAAGGTCAATTTTGACTTGACCTTTTGCCACCTCATTGGTGAGTTGGCATTAGGTGGACCAATGATGATGTTCCACATCATCATGGTGTGCCACCTCATGGAAGTTACAAAGCCATTTTCTTATTAACTTCACATTAATTGCATTTAATGGGGAGTTACTCTTGATGAGAAGTGGCCGGCCACTTTTGAATTGGATTGATTTTCATTCATTTTCATTCAAGTGTGGTGAATCTTCCTCCTTCTTCCTCTCAAGCTCTCCCTCTCCCTCTCCTCCTTGCTTGGCCGAATCTCACCAAGGTGCTAGCACACCTTTGTGTGAGGTTTTCTCCACCTACGTGTCCATGTGGATACTTTTAGAGGACCGGCGCTTGACGGTCTAGAGATCCGGCAACTCCTTGGACGAGCGGGATAAGCGAAAGGCACGCTTCGAAGGTATAACCCTTATCTAGTGTAGATCTAAAGGTTTTACAAACTCGTACAAGAAAAGGTTTTTCGAAAAGTTTTGTTTACGAATCTTTGCACGGATCTACGACTTTGGGTGACTCGGGGTTTCCGCGACGCGAAAAAGCGGTTTTCGCGGCCCGACAAACCCAACAGTTGGTGGTCCGGGTCCTCCTCAATGGCTCCTCTCTCAGTGAGATGGCTAATTTTGCTTGGCCAATCGATAAGACTTCATTGCCTGTGAACTCGTAGAGCGGAGTTGCCATGGGCAGCAGTTCGTTGTGCTTGATCTATAGTTGATCGAATGTCTTCTTAAAGATGATATTCAATGAACTTCCTGTGTCGACGAAGGTCCGGTGGATGGTGTAATTGGCAATCACCGCTCGGATGATCAAAGCATCGTCGTGGGGGATTTTGACCCCCTCTAGATCATTGGGGTCGAAACTGATCTGAGGCCCTTCGGCCTTCTCCTTGCTGCTTCCGACGGCTTGGATCTCCAACCGCCGAGCGTATGATTTCCGGACCCGGTTATAATCTCCGCCGGTCAGCCCCCCATCTCTCCTCGGGAAGCGTTGTTTTTGTTTTCCTCTTCCCGGGTGGACGACCTATTCTGCTCGGATGGGATTCTGGAGGGATCAATTTCCTCCTTCTGTTGATGGTGATGGAGCTCAGGTTCCCTTCTATCTTCTTGCTGCTCGGTCAAGCGGTGGCGATCCTTTCGATTAGAAGATGGAGAGCGACGGTGATATCTCCTGGGGGTCGGTCGGTTGACGATTGGCGTCAGCCCTCAGCAGTCCCACGTGTTGTGCATTGCTGACTCGTGGAATGAGCAAAACATAGGCGTCCATACCTGTTAGAGTGTATACTAAAAATTTAGTTTTTTGTATAAACATATAAGAATCACATTGGCCAAATGTCTACATTTATATGCTAAGTGTAGTTGTTAAATTAATTTATATTGTAGATAACATGGTGTGTGGTATTACACAGAGAAGATCATGTTATCAATTCTTTATAAATTATAAACAGTTTCTCACGACTAAGATGGATAGGAACAAACTATTGGAATAGTCGTAGTGTAATTTGGTATTAGTTTATGATCTTGAGTGTAAAATTACACTAGTACACTCAGAGTGTATTGAGCTAGACCATTTAAGGTAAGTTTTTTTATACTGACTGAATAAAAGTTCAAGACCTTTGTTATTATGGAAGTATGTGCTCTTAATCATGATATAATAACAAGCACATATACTTAATATTCATTTCTTTGATTTATCAAAGGGTGCGATTTAGTTCGATAAATCAATAGGCCCGATAAGTTGGAAAATGATATTATTTATATGGTGTGTTGTTGATTATAGAATGAAACTGTGTCCTAGTAATTTAGGTTGATAATGTCCCCAAGAGGAGCTCATAAGGATTGTCATGTTAAACCCTGTAGGTGGACTTAGTCCGACATGACAATAAGGTTGAGTGGTACTACTCTTGAATTAAGAAATTAATTAAAGTGAGTTGTTAGTAACTCATTTAATTAGTGGACATTTGACATCTTAAACACTGGGAGATTAACACACTCATGATAAGAAGGAGCCCATATAATATATGAGATTGGTGCGTAGTTCAATAATAACTCTTTAGTGGAATGAGTTATTATTGATGAACTCGAGTTGGGTGTTCGGGGCGAACATGGGAAGCTCAAGTTCATCGGGAGACCAAAACTAATTCCTCCTCTCGGTCCCTGTCGTAGCCTCTTAATTATAAAGTATTATACCCATCCATACCCATCTTCTTACCCATCCTAGGTGGCCGGCCAAGCCAAGCTTGGAGCCCAAGGAAGGGCCGACCACATAAAGGCTTGGATGGATCAAGTGGTGGCCGGCCCTAGCTTGGAGCCCAAGCTTAGGTGGTCGGCCACAATAAATTAAAAGGATTTTATTTTTTAAAATCTTTCCATATGTGGAAGCCATGATTTTAAAAGAGAGTTTAAAATTTAAATCTTTCCTTTTATAGCTTTCTACAAAAGATTAAGAGAAAAGTTTGATATCTTTCCTTATTTGTAGTTAAAAAGAAGATTTTAATTTTCCATAAAACTTTTCTTTTATGAAACCATCCTCATGATTTTAAAAGAGTGTTTTAAAATTAAATATTTCCTTTTATAGTTTCTGCAAAAGATTAAGAAAAGATTTGATATCTTTCCTTATTTATAGATTGAAAGGAAGATTTTAATTTTAGAGAAAACTTTTCTTTTTGTAAATCATCCACATGTTTTAATAGAGAGATTTTAATTTATAAAAGTTTCCTTTTATAACCAACCATGAAGGGAATTTTTAAAGAGAAATTTGTATTTTAAAAATTTTCGGAAACAAATTAGGAAGTTTTAATTTTTGTTTAAAACTTTCCTTGTATGGAAGATGTTGAGGTGGCCAGCCAAATAGAAACAAGAAAGGAAATTTTAATTAAATTTTCCTTTCATTGGCAAAGAGGATAAGGAAGGTTTTATTTAAATTTTCCTTATTTGCCAAGATCAAGGAATATAAAAGAGAGGGTAGAGGTGCTTCACCTCATAACAATCTATCTTCTATTCCTCTCTCTTTTCTTCCTTGGTGTGGCCGGCTCTCATCTTTTTCCTCTCCTCCTTTTCTTCTTCATTGGTGGCTGGCGGCATCAACCCTCAAGGAGCTTGTTGGTGGTCAGATTTTGCTTGGAGAAGAAGTAGAGAAAGGAGGCTTTGTTTCTTGCATCCCTTGGAGCTTGGTGGTGGTGGGCGAACCTCATCCTCTTTTTGAGTACTTGTGGTGGCCGAAACTTGCTTGGAGAAGAAGGAAGCTTGGGTGGATTCTCGTCTCGGTAGATCATCGCCCACACGACGTTCGAGATAAGAAGAGGAATATGATAGAAGATCGTGAGGTCTATAAGCTATAAAAGGTATAACTAGTTATTAAGTTTCCGCATCATAACTAGTTCATCCTTTTTGTTTAGATCATGAAATACCAAACACAAGAGGCTAGTGATTCTAGGTTTCAGATTTGTGATTCAAATTTGTGTTTTTTTGTGTGTTTCGATCTTGTGATTCGATTGTTCTTTTTGGTTAAACCTAGGGTTACTATAAGGAGATTAAATATTGAATTTCTTTGAAAGGCTTTGTCGAGGCAGTGGTGGATGTTCCCATACCCAAGAAGGCCAAGTGCCTCGCCATGTTTGAACTGGAGCAGATCTCTGAAATAAATATTTAATTGAATTTGTAATATAGATGGATTTGGATCTATAATGTTAAGTATCGTTTGCGATCCAAGTCTAAACCTCTAAGAACAGATAAGTTAAATTTGGAATCAATAATGTTAAGTTCCGTTTGTGATTCCTAATTTAATTTCTAAAGAACACAATAGGTTGTTAGGTATGGTTTAGGACTTATACAAAATTTTTGTACAAGGGAACCGGTACGATATTCCTAGGAGCAACCAATAATTGGTATCAGAGCTAGGGTTTACCTCTGTATGTTTGGTTTTCAGTTTAATTATGCACATGTCATACATAATTTAGGTAGGATAATAGTAGGATATGCTAACTCTGTGGTTGCAGGCTCCAACTATTATGGCTTAATGTGATTGTGTGTGATTGGACCCTTGGACATGTCAAGGGTATTTTATTGTGTGTGCATGATTGTATTTATTAAATATAGCAGGAGCTGTATTAGCCCTAGGATTTAACTTTTTTGTTCGATCTAGACATCTTGTACATACCCTTATGGAATATAGGATCGATATATGTAAAATTCTATTTTTGTCGCGGATCGTATCCTTGCGAGGCGTGGTACTATCGGAGGACCAGAGGCGCAGCAGAAAAGGAAGCTCGATGGACCTGACGACATGAACCCTAAGGCTGGCAGCACACGGAGGACAGTGATGGAAGAAGCCATAATAGTTGGAAAATTAATTTTCATATTTATTGCTTTTATTTACTGTGATGTGTGTGTGCATGTGATGTGTGCTTGTATTTAAAATTCCTCACCTTAAATAACTAAGTGGGAGAGAGATTTTTAAATAAATTCCATGGTCTCCATTACTGGTTTGTAAGTGATGCAAACAAACTTGCGCGTTGGCTTTGAGTGTCTTCCTCTATATCAGATGAGTTTGTTTGTGGATCACTAGATCAAACTTCCATTTTGGATGATTATAGAAAATTAATTAGGAGCGTGTGATCTTCCCCATCGGAAGAGGCACAATCTTATTTAATGGACTAAGTATCAAGTAATGGTATACACTTAGGCACATTTAATAGTATCCTCCCCATCGGAGTCACTGTTATTATTTGTGTGACCGAAGAAAAACCGACTATTAATTTGTCATAAAGATAGGTTGACAAGATAATAAAATTAAAACCCTCTCTTACAAATGTTTAGATTTTGTATACGTCCACACTATCGTGATATATAAAATTCACGGTGTTTGAGGTAATTTTATTTGTCAGGTTGACAAAATAATAAAATTAATGGGTAAAACCCCTCTTACAAATGTTTGGATTTGAATACGTCCACACTATCATGACATACAAAATTCATGGTGTTTGAGGTAATTTTATTTGTCAGGTTGACAAGATAATAAAATTAATGGGTAAAACCCCTCTTACAAATGTTTGGATTTGTATACGTCCACACTATCGTGGTATATAAAATTCACGGTGTTTGAGGTAATTTTATTTGTCATAAAGATAGTTTGACAAGGTTATTAATAAGTAAAACCCTCCTCTTACAAATGTTTGAATTTGTATACGTCCACACTATCGTGGCATACAAAATTCACGGTGTTTGAGGTGTTGGTGAATTTAAATGATATTGTTTGAGAAATCAATATTATTTTAAATTCTAAAGTCTTGACCAAATATTTTGTGATTCTTAGGTTTTCAATCCCCTAGCTGTTATACTATAGAATAGATTTAGTAGTCCCAATTATAATATAGAATAGATTTAGTAGTCCCAATTATAATGATTGGAAATAAAACTTGGACATTAAGGTGGACTGTCCTCTCAGAACTAAGAACAATATAGGTGTATTTTATTCATTAGTTGTTGAAACATGTTTAGTGGTGTTATCTACCGGTACCTGGTGTGTAGATACAAGGGTCACTGATCATGTCTGCAATTTATTGGAGGGTTCCAAGAAACCCGACAACTATATGAAAGGGAAAACACCGTCTACAAGGGCACTACTGCAAAAGTAGCAGTTGTTGCAGTGGGAGATGTTTATCCTCTGATATGAATAAAATATGGATTTTGAGAAATTATCTTTACGTACCAAGTTTAGAAAGAACTTGATTTCAGTTTCTAAACTATTAAAGAATAGATATTCTGTCTATTTTGATAACAAAGTTGTTATCAAGAAAAATAGGGAAGTTATCTATTCTGGTACGTTGGTTAGTAATTTATAAAATTCAATAACTCCCACGATGCAACAAATGAAAATTAATAACATATTTTTTAACTCAATAAGAGAAAGCAACCTTCGGAAATGAACCAATCATATCTTTGGCATCTAAGGCTAGGTCATATTAACTTGAGTAGGATTCAAAGTATAATAGTCGATGAACTTTTAGGTTCATTGGTGGTGGAAAATTTTCCAACCTGCGAATCTTACTTGGAAGGAAAAATGACCAAGAGACTTTTTAAGTCTTAAGGGGTATAGAGCCAAAGATGTGTTGGAATTAGTTCATTCTGATTTGTGTGAACCTATGACTATCCAGGTAAGAGGTGGTTTCGAATATTTTGTCTCTTTTATAGATGACTATTAGAGATACGGGTACATTTATTTGATGCGCCGCAAGTCTAAGTGCTTTGATAAGTTCAAAGAGTACAAGGCTGATGTGGAGAAACGTCAAGGTAAAAGTATTAAGACACTACGGTGAGATCGTAGTGGCGAGTACCTCTTAGGAGAGTTCAAGAGTCACTTATCAGAAGTCGGGATTCAATCCCAACTGACTGCACTTGGTATACCCCAACAGAATGGTGTGGTAAAACGAAGGAATAGGACTCTTATGGAAATAGTTAGATCAATGATAAGTTATTCAGAATTACCAAAATTCATTTTAAGGATATACTCTGGAAACAAAAGTGAACATAGTACCTTCTAAGTCAGAACCCTCTACTCCCATAGAATTACAGAATGGGCGTAAACCTAGTTTAAAACATATTCAGATTTAGGGTAGTCCAGCACATGTGCTAAAGGGAGACACTGATAAGTTGGAATCGCGTATAGAAGTTCGCTTGCTTGTGGGATATCCTTGAGAAACGAAAGGAGATTTATAGTCCTAAAAATCAGAAGGTCATGGTTAGCACCAATGCCTGATTTTTAGAAGAGGACTATGTAATGAACCACAAACCCATAAGTAAATTTGTTCTTAAGGAAATAATAAAGGACACGTCTAATCTAGTACCAACTGTACAAGATGAAATATCACAAGAAACTGCAACACGTATCACAAATGATACACAATTACAGATAGTGCCTCGTCGTAGTGGGAGGGTTGTTAGGCAACCTAAAAAATTCATGTTTTGGGAGAGTCTTTGGACTTGATCCCTGGTGAACATGAACCTGATCCCAGGACATATGATGAAGCACTCCAAGATAATGATGCAACATCTTGGCAAAGAGCTATGAATACAGAAATAGAATCTATGTATTCTAATAAATTCTGGAAGCTTATAGAACCACCAAATGGTGTAAAAGCCATTGGGTGAAAATAGGTCTACAATAGAAAAGGAGGGACAGACGGGAAGGTGAAAACTTTCAAAGCAAGGCTTGTTGAAAAAGGAAACCTTTTACCTGTAGCCATGCATAAGTCTATCCGGATTCTTTTATCTATTGTTGCTCATATGGATTATGAGATTTGGCAAGTGGATGTCAAGACAACTTTCCTTAATGGAAGTCTTGAAGAAAGCATCCATATAAAGCAACTAGAGGGGTTCATTGCAAAGGGAAAAGAGCATCTAGTATGTAAGCACAATCGATCTATTTATGGACTGAAGCAAAGCTTCAAGGTCTTGGAACATCCGGCTTTATGAAGTAATCCAGACCTATGGATTTATTCAGTGTCCGAATAAGTCTTGTGTATACAAGAAGTGTGATAGAAACGTTGTGGTATTTCTTGTACTATACATAGATAACATTTTTGGCAGTTGGAAATAATATCAAAGTGTTGTCGGAAGTAAGGGTATGGTTGTCCAAACAATTCGATATGAAGGACTTGGGAGAATGCGCACATATTCTCGGGGATCAAAGGGATCACAAGAAAAGATTGTTGTGCTTATCCCGAGCTTCATACTATCCTAGCTCATTTTAGCATGCAAGACTCCAAGAAAGAATTTCTACTTTTTAGGCATGGAGTAGCTTTATCAAAAGAGATGTCTCCGAAGACATCAAAGGAGATAGAGGACATGAAGACAGTTCCTTATGCTTCGGCTATTGGAAGCCTAATGTATGTAATGTTGTGTATGAGATTGGATATTTGTTTTGCCGTGGGCATAGTTAGCAGATATCAAAGTAATCCATGACAGTGACATTGGACTGTCGTAAAGCATATAAGGACTTGAGATTATATGCTAGTTTACCAAGCAGATGATTTGATTCCCGTGGGTTATATGGATTCTGACTTCCAATCAGATAGGGATAATAGTAAGTCGACCTCGGGGTTTTGTGTTTACTTTAGGAGGTGAAGCCATATCAATGGAGGAGTGTTAAGCATAGATGCTTTTTGGACTCCACCGTGGAAGCTAAAAATATGGCAGCCTCTGAGGCAGTCATAGAAGTTGAATGACTCAGAAACTTCATGATGGACTTAGACATGATTTCTGGTTTGCCCAAAAATTATTACAATTTATTGTAATAATAGTGGTGCAGTAGCAAATTCGAAAAAACCATAAGTCCATAAGGCAAGTAAATACAATATAACGCAAATACCACCCAATACGAGACATCGTATAACGAGGAGAAGTTGTTGCCGCCTAGATTGCATCAGATGATAACCTGAGAGATCCTTTCACTAAGGCCCTTAAGGCAAGAGCTTTTGATGGGCACGTTGAAGGGTTGGGAATTAGATGTATGGCAGGGTATATGGCAGCATAGTCTTTTAGTATAAGTGGGAGATTGTTAGAGTGTATACTAAAAGTCTAATTTTTTGTATAAACATATAAAAATCACATTGGTCAAATATCTACATTTATATGCTAAGTGTAATTGTTCAATTAATTTATATTGTAGAGAACATGGTGTGTGGTGTCACACACAGAAGATCTTGTTATCAGTTCTTTATAAATTATAAACAGTTGCTCACGACTAAGATGGATAGGAACAAACCATTGGAATAGTCATAGTGTAATTTGATATTAGTTTATCTTGACTATAAAATTACACTATTACACTCAGAGTGTATTGAGCTGGACCATTTAAGGTAAGTTCTTTTTATACTGACTAAATAAAAGAACAAAACCTTTGTTATTATGAAAGTGTGTGCTCTTAATCATGATATAATAACAAGCACATATACTTAATATTCATTTCTTTGATTTATCAAAGGGTGCGATTTACTTCGATAAATCAATAGGCCCGATAAGTTGGGAAATGATATTATTTATATGGTGTGTTATTGATTATAGAATGAAACTGTTGTTGGAGCAATCCCAATGGTCCGTGGGACCATGTGTTTTGGTGTTTGGGCAAAGGATTTAAGTTAGGTTCACCCTTGTTATTTGATATGTGTACCTGAGTTGGGCAGAACTATAGGATACGCATGTGACTCAGGTTGACGGCTTCGGGTCCAATGAAGGATGGAGCATCCGAGGGACCGTGGACAAGGCAGCGAGGACAAGGGCTGATGGAAGCGACTTCGAGGCATACGCAAAGGATGACATTGGGGACGAGCCGCGGGCTTGAATGCATCCGAGGGACGAGAGCAAAAGGAAGTAGGCTTGAAGGCAAGAGGTCAAGGTTGCAAAGAAGCATCAAGTGAGTCATAAGGGTGAGGGTACAAGTGCACGAGAGATTGTACTCGGAGTAAAATCTTAGTTTTAGGATTTTACTGTAGCGTTACTGTAGTAGTCGACTGCATGTTTTAGCAGTCGACTGGGAGCGAACAGAATGCTTCTGTTCGTTCGGTCAGTGTGGATCAGTCGACTGCTAGTTTTAGCAGTCGACTGGTATTGAGCCGTTGGGATGTAACTGTCGAATTTCCACAGAGGGCAGTCGACTGCTAGGCGGGGTTTTCAACCGGCGGCCTATATAACCAAAGCTTGGGAGCTTGGTTATAGTTGATGAAATTAGTGGTGGTAAACCCTAATTAGTAGTCTACTTGTTCTCAAGTGTTTGTGAGTGTTGTGGTGAGGTTTGTCCACCCATAAGGAGCTACTTGAGATAGCCAGAGTTTGCCGTAGGCTAATCCACCGACGGATCGGGATCGTCTACCTCAAGGACACGCCGTGGAGTAAGAGCCCTAATCTCCGAACCACGTTAAACGAACGTGTTAGCAGTTTGCATTTCCTTTCTTAGTTTTAGCCTTTAGCTTGTTTGTTTTGTTTGTATTCCGCTGTGCAAGCTAACATCGTAGGAGAAGCGATCAATTTGG